>NC_138883.1:52817022-53417022 GCF_965194825.1 Balaenoptera physalus
GAACAGACCAATCACAAGTAATGAAATTGAAACTGTGATTAAAAATCTTCTAACAAACAAAAGTCCAGGACCAGATGGCTGCACAGGTGAATTCTATCAAACATTTAGAGAAGAGCTAACACCCATCCTTCTCAAAATCTTCCAAAATATAGCAGAGGGAGGAACACTCCCCAACTCATTCTATGAGGCCACCATCACCCTGATACCAAAACCAGACAAAGATACTACAAGAAAAGAAAATTACAGACCAATATCACTGATAAATATAGATACAAAAATCCTCAACAAAATACTAGCAAACAGAATCCAACAACACATTAAAAGGATCATACACCATGATCAAGTGGGATTTACCCAGGGATGCAAGGATTCTTCAATATATGCAAATCAATCAATGTGATACACCATATTAACAAATTGAAGAATAAAAACCATATGATCATCTCAATAGATGCAGGAAAAGCTTTTGACAAAATTCAACACCCATTTATGATAAAAACTCTCCAGAAAGTGGGCATAGAGGGAACCTACCTCAACATAATAAAGGCCATATACAACAAACCCACAGCAAACATCATTCTCAATGGTGAAAAACTGAAAACATTTCCTCTAAGATCAGGAACAAGACAAGGGTGTCCACTCACGTCACTCTTAGTTCAACATAGTTTTCGAAGTCCTAGCCACATCAGTCAGAGAAGAAAAAGAAATAAAAAGAATCCAAATTGGAAAAGAAGTAAAACTGTCACTGTTTCCAGATTACATGATACTATACATAGAGAATCCTAAAGATGCCACCAGAAAACTACTAGAGCCAATCAATGAATTTGGTAAAGTTGTGGGATACAAAACTAATGCACAGAAATCACTTGCATTCCTATACACTAATGATGAAAAATGTGAAAGAGAAATTAAGGAAACACTCCCATTTACCATTGCAACAAAAAGAATAAAATACTTAGGAATAAACATACCTAGGGAGACAAAAGACCTGTATGCAGAAAACTGTAAGACACTGTTGAAAGAAATTAAAGATGATACCAACAAATGGAGAGATATACCATGTTCTTGGATTGGAAGAACAATATTGTGAAAATGACTATACTACCCAAAGCAATCTACAGATTCAATGCAATCCCTATCATTCTACCAATGGCATTTTTTACAGAACTAGAACAAAAAATCTTAAAATCTGTATGTAGACACAAAAGACCCTGAATAGCCAAAGCAGTCTTGAGGGAGAAAAACGGAGCTGGAGGAATCAGACTCCCTGACTTCAGACTTTACTGCAAAGCTACAGTAATCAAGACGATATGGTACTGGCACAAAAACAGAAATATAGATCAATGGAACAGGATAGAAAGCCCAGAGATAAACCCACACACCTGTGGTCAACTAATCTATGACAAAGGAGGCAAGGGTATACAATGGAGAAAAGACAGCCTCTTCAATAAGTGGTGCTGGGAAAACTGGACAGCTACATGTAAAAGAATGAAATTAGAACACTCCCTAACACTGTGCACAAAATAAACTCAAAATGGATTAAAGACCTAAGTGTAAGGCCAGACACTATAAATCTCTTGGAGGAAAACATAGGCAGAATACTTTTTGACATAAATCACAGCAAGATCTTTTTTGACCCACCTCCTAGAGTAATGAAAATAAAAACAAAAATAAACAGATGGGACCCAATGGAACTTAAAAGCTTTTGCACAGCAAAGGAAACCATAAACAAGACGAAAAGACAACCCTCAGAATGGGAGAAAATACTTGCTAACAAATCAGCAGACAAAGGATTAATCTCCAAAATATATAAGCAGCTCATGCAGCTCAATATTAAAAAAAAACCCCGCAATTAAAAAATGGGCAGAAGACCTAAATAGGCATTTCTCCAAAGAAGACATACAGATGGCCAAGAAGCACATGAAAAGCTGCTCAACATCACTAATCATTAGAGAAATGCAAATCAAAACTACAATGAGGTATCACCTCACACCAGTTAGAATGGGCATCATCAGACAACCTACAAGCAACAAATGCTGGAGAGGGTGTGTCGAAAAGGGAACCCTCTTGCACTGTTGGTGGGAATGTAAATTGATACAGCCACTATGGAGAACAGTATGGAGATTCCTTAAGAAACTAAAAATAGAATTACCATATGACCCAGCAATCCCACTACTGGGCATATACCCAGAGAAAACCGTAATTCAAAAAGACACATGCACCCCAATGTTCATTGCAGCAGTATTTACAATAGCCAGGTCATGGAAGAAACCTAAATGCCCATTGACAGATGAATGGATAAAGAAGAGGTGGTACATATATACAATGGAATATTACTCAGCCATAAAAAGGAGCGAAATTGGGTCATTTATAGAGATGTGAATGAATCTAGAGACTCATGCAGAGTGAAGTAAGTCAGAAAGAGAAAAACAAATATTGCATATTATTGCGTATATGTGGATCCTAGAAAAATGGTACATATGAACCGGTTTGCAGGGCAGAAATTGAGACACAGATGTAGAGAACAAACGTATGGACACCAAGGGGGGAAAGCGGTGGGGGGGGTGGTGTGATAAATTGGGAGATTGGGATTAACATGTATACACTGGTGTGTATAAAGTGGATGACTAATAAGAACCTGCTGTATAAAAAAATAAATAAAAGAAAATTCAAAAAAAAAAGTCAGTTTTTTTTTAAAATTATGGATATATAGTCAGTTGCCCTAACACCACTTACTGAACAATTTTCCTTTCCCCTTTTCATTCATTTATAATACCTCCTGTATGAAATCCTAAATTATATATATAGTATATATATATCTTTTTGTACTCTTAACAGTGTTCCCTTGTGTGGTGCGTAGATCTCTATGGGGACCGTGTGGTCTTTACAGGGAATTTATGAAGTAAAATGTTGTTTCTCACTGTGCCGCATTTGCAGAGATGGTGTAAAGTAGTGGAAAATAAAACAGGAGGTACCTTAGCGCAAAACAAAGCTGAGGCATCAAATTGTATCAGCAATCTTTGTATTCTTCACTAATTCACTTCCATGTACTCACAGCAAAAAAAAAAAAAAAAAAAATCGATGTCACTAAGAATATTTTTGATAAATCAGTAAAAATCAATACTAATTTTTAACATCTTGAAAATTGATTACTCTATTTTTAATATTCTAAGTGAAAAAATGGAAAATTCCTATAAAACATTTCTGATGCTTATGAAAGAACAGTGGTTGTCTCAAGGTAAAGGACTTGTATGGTTGAGTTTTGTGGTGTATTAGCCACTTTTTTTTATAACATCTTTATTGGAGTATAATTGCTTTACAATGTTGTGTTAGTTGCTGCTGTATAACAAAGTGAATCAGTTATATGTATACATATATCCCCATATCCCCTCCCTCTTGAGCCTCCCTCCCACCCTCCCTATCCGACCCCTCTAGGTGGTCACAAAGCACAGAGCTTTTCTCCCTGTGCTATGAAGCTGCTTCCCACTAGCTATCTATTTTACATTTGGTAGTGTATATATGTCAGTGCTACTCTCTCACTTTATCCCAGCTTACCCTTCCCCCTCCCATGTCCTCAAGTCCATTCTCTAGGTCTGTGTCTTTATTCCTGTCCTGCCCGTAGGTTCATCAGAACCAGTTTTTTTTTTTTAGATTCCATGTATATGTGTTAGCATATGGTATTTGTTTTTCTGTTTCTGACTTACTTCACTCTGTTTGACAGACACTAGGTCCATCCACCTCACTACAAATAACTCAATTTCGTTTCTTTTTCTGGCTGAGTAATATTCCATTGTATATATGTGCCACATCTTCTTTATCCATTCATCTGTCGATGGAGACATAGGTGGCTTCCATGTCCTGGCTATTGTAAATAGTGCTGCAATGAATATTGTGGTACATGACTCTTTTTGAATTATGGTTTTCTCAGGGAATATGCCCATTAGTGGGATTGCTGGATCATATGGTAGTTCTATTTTTAGATTCTTAAGGAACCTCCATACTGTTCTCCATAGTGGCTGTATCAATTTACATTCCCACCAACAGTGCAAGAGGGTTCCCTTTACTTCACACCCTCTCCAGCATTTGTTGTTTGTAGATTTTTTGATGATGGCCATTCTGACTGGTGTGAAGTGATACCAAATTGCAGTTTTGATTTGCATATCTATAATAATTAGTGACGTTGAGCATCTTTTCATATGCCTCTTGGCCATCTCTATGTCTTCTTTGGAGAAATGTCTACTTAGGTCTTGTTCCAATTTTTTTTTTTAACACCTTTTTTAGAGTATAATTGCTTTACAATGGTGTGTTAGTTTCTGCTCTGTAATAAAGTGAAACAGCTATACGTGTACATATATCCCCATATCTCCTCCCTCTTGTGTCTCCCTCCAATCCTCCCTATCCCACTCCTCTAGGTGGTCAAAAAACACCAAGCTGATCTCCCTGTGCTATGCGGCTGTTCCCACTAGCAATCTAGTTTACATTTGGTAGTATATATAATAAGTCCATGCCACTCTCTCACATCGTCCCAGCCTATCCTTCCCCCCTCCCTGTGTCCTCAAGTCCATTCTCTAGGTCTGGGTCTTTATTCCTGTCCTGCCCCTAGGTTCATCAGAACCATTATTTTTTTTTAGATTCCGTATATGTGTGTTAGCATATGGTATTTGTTTTTCTCTTTCTGACTTCACTCTGTATGACAGACCCTAGGTCCATCCACCTCACTACAAATAACTCAATTGCATTTCTTTTTATGGCTCAGTAATATTGCATTGTATATATATGCCACATCTTCTTTAACCATTCATCTGTCGATGGACACTTAGGTTGATTCCATGTCCTGGCTATTGTAAATAGAGCTGCAATGAACATTGTGGTACATGACTCTTTTTGAATTATGGTTTTCTCAGGGTATATGCCCAGTAGTGGGATTGCTGGGTCATATGGTAGATCTATTTTTAGTTTTGAGGAACCTCCATACTCTTCTCCATAGTGGCTGTATCAAGTTACATTCCAACCAACAGTGCAAGAAGGTTCCCTTTTCTCCACACCCTCCCCAGCATTTATTGTTTGGAGATTTTTTAATAATGACCATTTTGACTGGTGTGAGGTGATACCTCATTGTAGTTTTGATTTGCATTTCTCTATGGTCAGTGATGTTGAGCATCCTTTCATGCGTTTGTTGGCAATCTGTATATCTTCTTTGGAGAAATGTCTATTTAGGTCTTCTGTCCATTTTTGTTTAGGTTGTTTGTTTTTTTGATATTGACCTGCATGAGCTGCTTGTAAATTTTGGAGATTAATCCTTTGTCAGTTGCTTCACTTGCAAATATTTTCTCCCATTCTGAGGGTTGTCCTTTCGTCTTGTTTATGGTTTCCTTTGCCTTGCAAAAGTTTTTAAGTTACATTTGGTCCCATTTGTTTATTTTTGTTTTTATTTCCATTTCTCTAGTAGGGGGTCAAAAAGGATCTTGCTGTGATTTATGTCATAGAGTGTTCTGCCTGTGTGTTCCTTTAAGAGTTTTATAGTGTCCAATCTTACATTTAGGTCTTTAATCCATTTTGAGTTTATTTTTGTGTATGGTGTTAGAAACTGTTCTACTTTCATTCTTTTACATGTAGCTGTCCAGTTTTCCCAGTACCACTTATTGAAGAGGCTGTCTTCTCTCCATTGTATATTCTTGCCTCCTTTATCAACGATAAGGTGACCATATGTGCATGGGTTTATCTTTGGCCTTTGTATATCCTGTACCATTGACCTATATTTCTGTTTTTGTGCCAGTACCATGCTGTCTTGTTTACTGTCGTTTTGTAGTGTACTCTGAAGTCAGGGAGCCTGATTCCTCCAGCTCCATTTTTCTTTCTCAAGATTGCTTTGGCTATTCGAGGTCTTTTGAGTTTCCATACAAATTGTGAAATTTTTTTTTCTAGTTCTGTGAAAAATGCCATTGGTAGTTTGATAGGGATTGCACTGAATCTGTAGATTACTTTGCATAGTATAGTCATTTTCACAATGTTGATTCTTCCAATCCAAGAACATGGTATATCTCTCCATCTGTTTGTGTCATCTTTAATTTCTTTCATCAGTGTCTTATAGTTTTCTGCATACAGGTCTTTTGTCTCCTTAGGTAGGTTTATTCCTATGTAATTTTATTCTTTTTGTTTCAATGGTAAATGAAAATGTTTCCTTAATTTCTCTTTTAGATTTTTCCTTGTTAGTGTTTAGGAATGCAAGATATTTCTGTGCATTAATTTTGTATCCTGCTACTTTACCAAATTCATTGATTAGCTCTAGTAGTTTTCTGGTTGCATCTTTAGGATTCTTTATATATAGTATCATGTCATCTGCAAACAGTGACAATTTAACTTCTTCTTTTCCAATTTGGATTCCTTTTATTTCTTTTTCTTCTCTGATTGACATGGCTGAAACGTCCAAAACTATGTTGAATAATAGTGTTGAGAATGGGCAACCATGTCATGTTCCTGATCTTAGAGGAAATGTTTTCAGTTTTTCACCATTGAGAATGATGTTGGCTGTGGGCTTGTCATATATGGCCTTTATTATGTTGAGGTAGGTTCCCTCTATGCCTACTTTCTGGAGAATTTTTATCATAAATGGGTGTTTAATTTTGTAGAAAGATTTTTCTGTAGCTGTTGAGATGATCATATGGCTTTTATCCTTCAGTTTGTTAATATGGTGTATCACAATTATAGATTTGCATATATTGAAGAATCCTTGCATTCGTGGGAAAAACCCCACTTGATCATGGTGTATGATCCTTTTAATGTGCTGTTGGATTCTGTTTGCTAGTATTTTGTTGAGGATTTTTGTACTGTGTTGATCAGTGATATGTCCTGTAGTTACCTTTTTTTGTGACAGCTTTGTGTGGTTTTAGTATCAGGGTGGTAGTGGCCTCATAGAATGAGTTTGGGAATTTTCCTCCCTCTGCTATATTTTAGAAGTGTTTGGGAAGGATAGGTGTTAGCACTTCTTTAAATGTCTGATAGAATTCACCTGTGAAGCCATCTGGCCCTGGGCTTTTGTGTGTTGGAAGATTTTTAATCACAGTTTCAAGTTCAGTGCTTGTGATTGTTCTGTTCATATTTTCTGTTGCTTTCTGGCTCAGTCTTGGAAGGTTGTACTCTTCTAAGAATTTGTCCATTTTCTCCAGGTTGTCCATTTTACTGGCATATAGTTGCTTATTGTAATCTCTCATGATCCTTTGTATTTCTTCAGTGTCAGTTGTTACTTCTACTTTTTCATTTCTCGTTCCGTTAGTTTGAGCCTTCTCCCTTTTTTTCTTGTTAAGTCTGGCAAATGGTTTATCAATTTTTTTATCTTGTCAAAGAACCAGCTTTTAGTTTTGTTAATCTTTGCTATTGTTTTCTTCAATTTTTTTCATTTATTTCTGACCTGATCTTTATGATTTCTTTCCTTCTGCTCACTATGGGTTTTTTTGTTCTTCTTTGTCTAATTGCTTTATGTGTAGGATTAGGTTGTTTATTTGAGGTTTTTCTTGTTTCTTGAGGTAACCTTGCATTGGTATAAATTTCCCTTTTAGAACTGCTTTTGCTGCATCCCATATTTTGGATTGTTGTGTTTTCATTGTTATTTGTTTCTAGGTATTTTTTGATTTCCTCTTTGATTTCTTCATTGATCTCTTGCTTCTTTAGTAACGTATTGTTTAGCCTCCATGTGTTTGTATTTTATACAGTTTTTTTTTCCTGTAATTGATATCAAGTCTCATAGCGTTGTGGTCAGAAAAGATACTTCATGCAACTTCAATTTTCTTAGATTTACCGAGGCTTGATTAGTGACCCAATTTCTGATATATCCTGGAGAATACTTCATGAGCACTTGAGAAGAAAGTGTATTCTGTTGTTTTTGGATGGAACATCCTATAAATATCAATTAAGTCCATCTGGAGTAATGTGTCATTCGAAGTTTGTGTTTCCTTATTTATTTTCATTTTGGATGATCTGTCCAGTGGTAAAATTGGGGTGTTAAAGTCCCCTACTATTATTGTGTTACTCGCTTTTCCCTTTTATGGTTATTAGAATTTGCCTTGGGTATTGAGGTGCTCCTATGTTGGGTGCATAAATATTTATAATTGTTATATTTTCTTCTTGGATTGATCCCTTGATCATTATGTACTGTCCTTCTTTGTCTCTTGTAACGGTTTTATTTTAAAGTCTATTTTGTCTGATATGAGTATTGCTACTCCTGCTTTCTTTTTATTTCCATTTGTGTGGAATATTTTTTTCCATCCCCTTACTTTCAGTCTGTATGTGTCCCTAAGTTTGAAGTGGGTCTCTAGTAGACAGCATATATATAGGTTTTGTTTTTGTATCCATTCAGCCAGTCTGTGTCTTTTGATTGGAGCATTTAATCCATTTACATTTAAGGTAATTATCGATAACTATGTTCCTCTTACCATTTTCTTAATTGTTTGGGTTTGTTTTTTAGATCTTTTTCTTCTCTTGTGTTTCCTGCCTAGAGAAGTTCCTTTAGCATTTATTGTAAAGCTGGTTTGGTGGTGCTGAATTCTCTTAGCTTTTGCTTGTCTGTAAGTCTTTTAATTTCTCTGTCAAATCTGAATAGATCTTGCTGGCCAGAGTAATCTTGATTGTAGGTTTTTCCCTTCCATCACTTTAAATATGTCCTGCCACTCTCTTCCAGCTTGCAGCGTTTCTCCTGAAAGATCAGCTGTTAACCTTATGGGGATTCCCTTGTATGTTATTTGTTGCTTTTCCCTTGCTGCTTTTAATATTTTTTGTTTTGTATTTAATTTTTGCTAGTTTGATTATTATGTGTCTTGACGTGTTTCTCTTTGGATTTATCCTGTATGGGACTCTCTGTGCCTCTTGGACTTGATTGACTATTTCCTTTCCCATGTTAGGGAAGTTTTCCACTATAATCTCTTCAAGTATTTTCTCAGACCCTTTCTTTTTCTGTTGTTTTTCTGGGACCCCTCTAATTCGAACGTTGGTGTGTTTAATGTCCCAGAGGTCTCAGACTGTCCTCAATTCTTTTCATTCTTTTTTTCTTTGTTCCACTCTGTGTTAGTTATTTCCACTCTTTTATCTTCCAGATCAGTTATCCATTCTTCTACCTCAGTTATTCTGCTATTGATTCCTTCTACAGAATTTTTAATTTCATGTATTGTGTTGTTCTTCATTGTTTGTTTGCTCTTCAGTTCTTCTAGGTCTCTGTTAAACGTTTCTTGTATTTTCTCCATTTTGTTTCCAAGATTTTGGATCACCTTAATATCATTACTGTGAATTATTTTTCAGTCAGACTGCCTATTTCCTTTTCATTTGTTTTGTCTGGTTGGTTTTTACCTTTCTCCTTCATCTGCTGCATATTTCTCTGTCTTCTCATTTTGTTTAACTTACTGTTCTTGGGGTCTCGTTTTCGCAGCCTGCAGTTTTGTAGTTCCCATTGTTTTTGGTCTCTGCCCTCAGTGGGTGAGGTTGGTTCAGTGACTTTTGTAGCCTTATTGATGGAGGAGACTGGCACCTGTGTTTTCGTAGGTGGGGCTTGATCTTGTCCTTCTGGTGGGCAGGGCCACGTCCGGTGGTGTGTTTTGGCATGTCTCTGAACTTAGTATGAGATTAGCCTCTCTGCTAATGGGTGGGGTTGTGTTCCTGTCTTGCTAGTTGTTTGGCCTGGGGTGTCCACCACTGGAGCTTGCTGGCCACTGGGTGGAATTAATTCTTAGTGTTGATACGGAGATCTCTGGGAGAGCTCTTGCTGATTGATACTACGTGGGGCCAGGAAATCTCTTGTGGTCCAGTGACCTGGACTTGGCTCTCCCACCTCAGAGGCTCAGGCCTGACATCTGGCCAGAGCACCAAGACCCTGCCAGCCTCATGGCTTGGAAGAAAAGGAAGAAAAAAAAGAAAAAAAAACAAAATAATGAACAGTCAGAGCCATAGGACAAATTGTAAAAGTAAAAATAAAAAGGGAAAATCACACAAAGAAACATACACTCATAAAAGGAAAACAAACAAACAAACAAAACGAACAGTCAGAACCCTAGGACAAATAGTAAAAGTAAACCTAAACAGACAAAATCATACAAAGAGACATACACATACACACTCACAAAAAGAGAAAAAAGGAAAAAAATTTTTTTAATTAAAAAAATAAAAAATAAAAAGAAGAGAGCAACCAAACCAATAAGGAAATCCACCAATCATAACAAGCACTAAAAACTAAACTAAGATAAACATGAAAAGCAGAAAAAAATCAGGTGTGGAAAGCGAACCCCAAGTCTACAGTTGCTCCCAAAGTCCACCGCCTCAATTTTGGGAATATTCGTTGTCTATTCAGGTATTCCACAAATGCAGGGTTCATCAAGTTGATTGTGGGGATTTAATCCACTGCTCCTGAGTTTGCATGGAGAAATTTCCCTTTCTCTTCTTTGTTCGCACAGCTCCTGGGGTTCAGCTTTGGTTTTCGCCCTGCCTCTGCGTGTAGGCTGCCCTCAGGCGTCTCTTCCCTGCCCAGACAGGAGGGGGTTAAAACAGCGACCAATTAGGGCTCTCTTGCTCACTCATGCCAGGGATAGTGAGGGGTGTGGTAGTCATAATTGGAATGCAGGGTGAGCCTGTGGTGGCAGAGGGCAGCATGACATTGTAGCAGCCTGAGGTGCGCCATGTGTTCTCCCAAGGAAGTTGTCTCTAGATCTCAGGACCCTGGCAGTGGTGTGCTGAACAGGCTCCTGAGGGGGTGTGGGTAGTGACCTATGCTTGCACACAGGATTCTTGGTGGCAGCAGTGGCACTGTTAGTGTTTCATGCCCATCTCTGGGGTCCAAGCTGACTGCTGTGGTTCATGCCTGTCTCTGGAGCTCGCTTAGGCAGTGCTCTGCCTTCTGTGGGTACACGGAGTAGAAATCCCCTCTCCTCGCACATGCAGAAACAATGGTCTCTTGCCTCTCAGGCAGCTCCGGACTTTTTCCTGGACTCCCTCCTGGCTAGGTGTGGCTCACTAGCCCCCTTCAGGCTGTGTTCACACAGCCAATCCCAGTCCTCTCCCTGGAATCTGACCTCCGTAGTCCGAGCCTCAGCTCCCAGCCCCCACCTGCCCTGGCGGGTGAGCAGACAAGCCTCTCGGGCTGGTGAGTGTTGGTCGGCACCGATCCTCTGTGCAGGAATCTCTCCGCTTTGCCCTCTGCACCCCTGTTGCTGCGCTCTCCTCCGTGGCTCCGAAGCTTCCCCCCTCCGCCACACCCCGTCTCCACCAGTGAAGGGGCTTCCTAGTGTGTGGAAACCTTTCCTCCTTCACAGCTCCCTCCCAGTGGTGCAGGTCCCATCCCTATTCTTTTGTCTCTGTTTTTTCTTTTTTCTTTTGCCCTACCCAGGTACGTGGGGAGTTTCTTGCCTTTTGAGAAGTTTGAGGTCTTCTGCCAGCGTTCAGTAGGTGTTCTGTAGCAGTTGTTCCACATGTAGATGTATTTCTGATGTATTTGTGGGGAGGAAGGTGATCTCCATGTCTTACTTGTTCACTGTCTTGAAGGTCTCCGCCACTTTTTTTCATAGAATAATGTTTTTACTTAAAAGGATGATTGTTATGCAAATAATGGTTATTCAGACTTGGGTATTTGGCAAATATTTTCTCAAAAATGATTGAAGTGAATTTGCCATCCCAAATAAAATACCTTAGTTATATTTATTACTAATGATAAATTTTACATTTTCAAGAGAAAAATTAGAAGTTTGGAAAATCTGCCAACATAAGTATCACTGCTTCCCAACACTTAAAGACTCTTCTGTAAAGTTTGATGGTATTAATATATGTGACTTGTATTATATAATGAAATATGTCAACATCTGGAAGATCTGCATAACTCAGTGAATTCATATTTTCCAGATGACTAATGTATGATGCTACAAAATCATGTATGAGTAAACAATCCATTAAAAGTGCAAGATAGACCAATGGATTTTAGTGTCACAGAGTGCCAAAAGGGCATTTATATGGTTTTTGATTCTACTTTGCCATCAAATGTTAGGAAACTAACACCTGTGGGGTTTTAGTTTAGTATTAAGGAAGGCTATCCACAATTATCTGAAAAGGCTATTGAAACACTCCTGCCTTTATTACCAGATATCAGCGTGAGGCGAGATTTTCTTCACATATTTCAAACAAAACAATATGTTGCCACAGATTGCATGCAGAAGGTGATATAATTATCGAGACAGCTCTTTTCCACTAAAGCAGGTATTAAAGAGATTTGCAAAGCTATAAAGCAATTCCATTTATTTTACTCAATTATTTTTGTTTTGAAAAATATAATTTTGTGATTAAAAATGTTCCTTGTGTTGTCTTCAGTTTATTAATATGATTTAAAATGAGTTAATACATAATTTAACATTGTCTCAGTTTTAATTTGTACTACAATGATTATGAAAAGATATAATTCCAATAAACAAAAGCTATTTGGGGTCCTTAATAATTTTTAATAGTGTAAAGATGTTCTAAGACCAAAACGTTTGATAACTGCTAGTCTATATCATAATTTCTTCTCTCACGCTTTCTTTTCTCTTTCACTCACACAAACACTCACTCTTATTCTTTCCCCCACTGCCAATTCCTGTACAATTCCCAATACTGTAACAGTATTCTATAACTAAATTATTGTATTAATATTATATTTTTAATACCTGAAACTGCTAGGCCATTTCCATAACTCTTTTTATCCTGAACTTTTTATGTTCTGAAATATTTATTTTTAAAAATCAATTTTGGTACTATATTGTGATTCTCAAAGAAAACTTGGTATTTTAATTGGTAATTGGTACTTATTATATCTTAGGTTATATCTTAGAAATATCTATTATTTTAGAGGGAACATATCTCTATACAAGAACAAAATTATGTAATTTGCTTATTTATTTCAATTTTCTTTATTTGGTTACCTATAAATTTTGAAATTTAAATTAAAATAGAATCCTAGATTTCCCCATGGAAATAGTACTTATCAAACCAGTGCCCATGTTACCCTTCATCTTTTTATGAGCGTATTAATAATCAGCTTATAAACTGCTTGAAATCACGAATCATTCCATTTATTTATTTATTTATTTATTTATTTATTTATTTATTTATTTATTTATTTATGGCTGTGTTGGGTCTTCATTTCTGTGCGAGGGCTTTCTCTAGTTGTGGCAGGTGGGGGCCACTCTTCATCACGGTGCGTGGGCCTCTCACTATCGCGGCCTCTCTTGTTGCGGAGCACAGGCTCCAGACGTGCAGGCTCAGTAGTTGTGGCTCACGGGCCTAGTTGCTCCGCAGCATGTGGGATCTTCCCAAACCAGGGCTTGAACCGTGTCCCCTGCATTGGCAGGCAGATTCTCAACCACTGTGCCACCAGGCAAGCCCATTCCATTTATTTTTGTGTATATTTTCTGCACAAAGTGTTGGATAAACATTTGATATTTATTTTTATGAATTACCTAATTTTTATTAATCTCTAGGTAACATTTTCATTTCATTCACAATTAAGGGCAAGCACGAATATATTTATACTGATATTGTAATGATTTGGAGAACTTTTTAAAGATAATGTCATTAGATCATAAATTTTAATTAACATTGTGTGAAAATAGCATAAATAATAGCAGTATTAAAAGATTTCAGTTTTGATGACCCACTCCTTAGTTGCATTTTTCTCTGTTTCTTCATTTGTGTTTGACCAGAGGATTTCTATCAGCAGTTTTTCAACCTAAACATAATAATAAATATATATATATATATATATATATATATATATATATAATACAGCAGGGACAAGGAGAGAAATAAACTGAATCTTTTTTACATCCTGTTTTATATCACTTTACAGTACTATCATGTGACTTTTGTTCAGGTTTTATAAGCTAAAATACACAAAATTTGAGTTGAATGCCAGTCTTTATTTCTAGTAAAATCTAAGACTGTTGTGCACAGCTGTGTTTAAAAGAATGGTATTGTTTATAATGGAATGTTTTAGACATTCAAAGCTCTTGGCAGTTTAATAGAAATGTTCTCTTTGGAAAAGTTTACACATTTTTTGAAAATAATTATTGATGTAAAGTGAATTCTAATTATCAAAACAGACAAGTTATTTGTGGGCTTATTAAAGCAAAAACATAATAAAAAAAAAAAACCATTTTTAACAACCAGGTGTATAAAATTACACATAATTTCAATAAGCTATTATGGTAATGTGCTTAAATTATCCAAATCAAATAGAAAATTTTGAATAAAATACTTAAGCATGTCCAGAAAGAAAGTGAGAACCTACCTGTAGTACCTGTACTAAATAAATAAAAAGTGCCTTACAGGGTTTTGAAAATATGAGTGAGAATTTTATAGGCTCAACAAAAGAAACTAATCCATATTTTCAGTGCACTACTTATATTTAACTTCCTTTGTATTATATTTATATTGCCCTTCACACTGATTAAACTATCGATGAACTCTATGCAATTGAATTAGAATTATACACACTATACAATGATGACATTGCATTTTAAACTTTTATAGTTGAATTACGTGTATAAACTTTTCTTCTTAATTTCCAATAACTTGCCAAAAATGGCACTGTAGCAGTTCTGAAAGCCAACTCTTCAAACGAGTAATTGCTATTTAATTTTTCAGTGAGAAAACCAACCTAAAGTAACAATCTTTGTTGATGCTTGCTCAGATCAGGTGGACCAAAACAGCAGGAAGTGCCTCTGACAGATTCCAAGACTCAAGTGTCTTCAACGAGACTTTGAGGATTACAAATATTCAGCGACACCAAGGAGGCCGGTATTACTGTAAAGCAGAGAATGGCCTGGGGTCCCCAGCGATAAAGTCAATCAGAGTGGATGTGTACTGTAAGTAAATTTCCCAGAAATCTATACTTAAGTCTACTACAGGTTTCTTCTGTCCTACAACTTAAGGTCTATTTTTTTTTTATCGTTACATCTATTGAGAAAAACTAGGGTCTGTTCCAAAAAACGGAGTTCTATTTAGTTGAGAATGACAAGTGTATACGGTTGTAATAGCTCGTTTAACGTATTTCCGGAAGAAAGAACCTCCATTAGAAATGTTCATAGTTTTTATAATTAAATAATACATATTCATTACAGAACATTTAAGAACCAAATTAATAAGACAATAAATATCACTGAAAATCCCACCAATGACTGTTAGTGTTGAATGTATATACTTCTTATCTTTATATATAAGTATGTAAATGCATATTTATATTTGTATAAAGAAATCATGCTGTACATACTGTAATTGGTTTTGTTAACTTTACCTATGTGTAATTTCTGTTATTCTTATTTTATTTTATTTTTTTTAAGATTTATTGATTGATTGATTGATTGATTGCTATGTTGGGTCTTCGTTTCTGTGCTAGGGCTTTCTCTAGTTGCGGCAAGTGGGGGCCACTCTTCATCGCGGTGCGTGGGCCTCTCACTATCGTGGCCTCTCTTGTTGCGGAGCACAGGCTCCAGACGCGCAGGCTCAGTAGTTGTGGCTCACGGGCCTAGTTGCTCCGCAGCATGTGGGATCTTCCCAGACCAGGGCTCCAACCCGTGTCCCCTGCATTAGCAGGCACATTCTCAACCACTGCGCCACCAGGGAAGCCCGTGTTATTCTTATTTTTTAAAACGCACATCATGAGCAAAGCTATTTGAATTGACTCGTGAAAGACCAAAATCTCAGTGTAGAGTCTGTTTTTGATCCAATTCTGTTGAAAGTAATCAGTACCTAGGGCAATGCTGTGCCACCTGGAAATTGTTTGTTGATTTATTTTTGTTCTTGGTCTCAGTTTTCTACTTTTTGCTGTTAGCAAATATATTTAAAGTCCTCTTGGTCTCCTTACTTTCTTCCCCACCAAGACAAATTAAGGACCTATATTCAGTTTGGTCTTTTGCATAGGTTTCTATCGTTCCATTGTCTTTTTACAAGAACTTGCATTTTTTTGGTTAACTCTTTAGTGTTAGAATAAAAGGATTTTTTTAGTGATTCAGACATAAGTAACAAGTGAGGAGTTCCTGTTTTTCTACCCATCTTTCATTCTTTCCTTTTTTCTTTTCCTTCAATTCAGGGTAAGTGTTGCATAGTTGGGAAAGTGATGGGAATTATATGTGATTTATCAGATCCTGTGCTGTATCTCATGTAATTATTCAGGTGACTGAGAAGTGGGTGACAAGGCTGCATTTGTGATTCACCTTCCACATTCAGGTGCTTGCACCATTCCTGAAAAGGATGAGAGAGAAGAAGCCCATGTCCAATCTTTCTAGCATTTCCTAGTCCCTTAGGCATCCCCTGGCATAACTAGGGCATCTGTAGCCCATGTGCTGCTCTCTCCCTGTCCTTACGGGCCTTCAGGTTAGGCTTACCCCTATGCTTCCCAACAGTATAGCCTCTGGACCCCCCTCCCCTGCTCAAATATTTATAGTAACATATACTTTAAAAAAGTACTATGTTTACTGTTTTTCACATATAATTTTAAATGACACTAAATTTAATTTAAATGAATTAAACACTTTTATAACTTTTTAAAGTACACATCTGTGTCTTTTGTTATAGTTTTGGTCATGAAGTTTTAAAATACACAACTTCAATACCTTAGACACAATTCTAAAATCTAAAACGTTTTGCAGATTGAATGGGTGTGTTTTGTGTAATTTTATTGGTAACTTTTTTCAGCAAAACCTGATGTGAACTAGTTTGGTGGCAACATCTAACCTGAAATGACTTGAATACAAAAATAGAAAAGACTTTCTGGTCTTTATTTACCCTACTTTGTCTGAATAATCATATGTTTTGCTCTCGAAATAATGTATTTGATTACACAGTGTTGCCACAGAGCCTGCTGGCTGTGTTATATAATACATGGTATATGTACTTTATTATCTTCCTAAAATCTGAAATATTCTGAAAAACATTCCCCTAAGGCTTTGAATGAGATTGTGACTTGCATTGCCACTCCAATGAGTTTGATAAAAACAATAAAATTGTATTGCTGTGTTAAAAATCTAATACAAGAGGGAAATGACATTTTTTTTATTTACTTATTTATTTTTATTTACTTTACTTTTATTTACTTAAAATTTTTATTTATTTACTTATTTATTTTTGGCTATGTTGGGTCTTCGTTTCTGTGCGAGGGCTTTCTCTAGTTGTGGCGAGCGGGGGCCACTCTTCATCGCGGTGCACGGGCCTCTCACTATCGCGGCCTCTCTTGTTGCGGAGCACAAGCTCCAGACGCGCGGGCTCAGTAGTTGTGGCTCACGGGCCTAGTTGCTCCGTGGCATGTGGGATCTTCCCAGACCAGGGCTCGAACCCGTGTCCCCTGCATTAGCAGGCAGATTCTCAACCACTGCGCCACCAGGGAAGCCCGGGAAATGACATTTTTAAAGACTTTTAAAAAGAGGCTTCTCTTCTTACTGCAAAGCCTTTTCAGTACTATTCTGCATTATACCCACTCTTTTCTGTTTGTTCATATCCCTTGCTGTCCAGACTCAGTTGTGCCTCAGGATCTTAGTTCACATTGCACACTTGGGTGGAACTGACAGCACGACTCCCTCCAGTTTTCCCAAGCCCTGTTAGTCTTTTAAGGCCTGTGTTACCTTCCAAGCAGCCATGCTTGAAGGCACTAGCTCTATTCCCTTCTTTTTATGCCTCCTTTGGGATTTTTCCCACACAACCTAAACTTGACAAACATCTTGTTCTATGTTGTTTAAGTTAAATTTCATGGTGATGCATACCATAGTGAAGTACTACTTTCAGTAAGTTTCTGGTGACAAGGATTTATTAGAAAGCTGTCTAAAATTATATTATTTGAGAGAATAACATATATTCAATTATGGACTCTATAAACAAATGTGACATCTCAATAATATAAATTTTCCTGGGAATACCTTACCTTCAGCTCCAGAGAAGATTTTTTTTTTTTTTTTTTGGCCACGGCTGCGCAGCATGTGGCATCTTAGTTTCCTGACCAGGGATAGAACCCACGCCCCCTGAAGTTGAAGTGTGGAGTCTTAACCAGTGGACCACCAGGGAAGTCCCAGAGAAGATCTTTCTTATGGGGATCTAGACATGTGTTTTAAGTAGTTATGTCCATTTTGAAAGTTTAAATAAATAAATTCCTTCACACAGTAACTTTTCAAACATGTTTTGACTGATAAGAATACTTTACAGCTGAGACAATTAGGCCTTTTTGGGAATCCATGTTGTCGAAATATAACCTTGATTGAAAATCACAGTTTTTAAGTAACACAGTTTTTAGGCTCAAGTATGTTTTCTCTACATGAATATTTATACTTTAAAACCTGTCCTATCATTGTCAGTAGGAACATGACTGGCATATCAGTGCTGAGTTTAAACTTGGCAACCTTGACATCTAAAATTGGATTATAGTCTTAAGATTCATCTGGTACTTGGATTTTGATTTGATGTTGGACTGGTCAATTGAATAGAAATTCATTTTTATAAACCGTAAACAAGTGAGCAACTTTATTTCAGGTGCTGTTGCCATAACTATTTTTGGAAATGCTAAAACAATAGGATTAATTATTATTATTTTTTTTATGCTTGAAGTCATGGTTTTAGAATCATCAACTACACTGTAGATTTCTATTTCTTTTTCTAAACTAATTCGTCAACACTGGTAGAACTTGGAACAGAGTATAGGCATAGAATACAAAATACAAAATAATCTGCAGGTAAGGATTATATTTGCAACAACAAGCTGAGGCAGACTATGGCTTAGATTTAACAAAAATTCTAATAAATGATATTAGAATTTATCCTTGAATCCCTTCTTATAGGTTGTCTTTTAAAAATCTTCCATAAAATATTAAGTTTATAGCCATCCTGGAGAGATTTCATAATAGTAAAATATGTATCTCTCATTAAACCCCATGTTCTGATTATAAGTTTCTAGACTTTAGAGCTAATACCTACCTAAAATAAAATTTAGTGCTAACTCCTCATTATTTTGATAAGGAAATTTATTTTCAGAAGAGGAACCTGCTGCAATGCTGATTGATATAAAATGAGGTGATTTTATTAGATAGATATTTTGAAATATTTGTGACACTGTATTAATATTTTGATCAATTTGGGAAGATTTATTAATTTAAATTAACAATTTCTTCCCACATAATTTTCTAAAATTTATTATAGCAGAAAAATTGGACCATGTAGGTTTTATAAAGCAACTACCAAATGTATTTTTTTTTGTTTTCTCTGTGTTACTATTTTGAGAAGATATAGCTATGTTTCTCAGTTTATCATGACCTATCATTTTGTTTCTTAAGAATTCTAAAAACATTCCAAAATGAAGTATAATTCCTTTAAAAGTATATTTATAAACAAGCAGATTTCATAACCACATAACTTATTTTTTTGTAAAATCTGACCTAGTCATTTATACAAATATTTCCAATCAGAAGCTCATCAATTACAATTCTTCTTTTGCTGGGAAATAGCTTCTGAGGGTCTGAAAACTAACAGCTATATGTTTAAGAAAAACATGTAGGATTAATTCTACTTAAACCTGCTGTTTTCAAACATATTCATTCTTCACATCTTCTCCCTAAAACTATGCTAAAACAATAATAAAGGAATAAAACAACAACAGTAACAACAACAAAACACATATCAACAGTGATAGAGGGAATGGGAGAGGAGATGACAGAAAAACAATTTTGAAGGAAAAGAATCAGATCAGGGAATGGCCACTGCTCAGCATACTAAAGAAAACTTGATTCAAAGCTGTCAGTATGTAGGAGGACAGAATTAGGCATACTGAAGTGTTACAGAATTCTTAAATAACTCAGGAATTGGAGACACCATTTAGCTCTTAGAGTGTAATTCAGTCTAAAAACAGAAGAAGTGGTTGAAGGTCTATATAAGAAGAGTTAAATACTCAGATCTCCTTTCACATTTCACACAATTCAGTGCCCAACTACCTCCCTTCTCCCACCAACTTCCTAGTCAAATCCCTGCAGAAGGCTAGAAATTGATTTTTGTGAGATGTTGAAACAGAGAAACTTTGAACTAAGAAACATGGACTCATTGAAAACAAAGGCAACGTAGTCTTAAATCAGGGTTATTAAGTGAAAGTTTACATACTCAACACAATCCCTTTTGACACTTGGTTCTGAGAATTCCTTTCTGGTGGAATATTGGAGAATTCCTTTCTAGGAAAATTGATGATCTCTGGAGAAAAGGCTACAGATCCTGACAAAAGGGTCCTTGTCGAAACAACCTCAGTAATACACTCACAGTGAAGCCTACTGTTGATCAACAGAGCTACCAATAAGCTCTTTTATAACTGAGTCTAGATGTGAGTATACCAGATAACCAAACATTTGAGACAATCTTCTAAAAAATAAAAGAGAGAAACCAAGAAAAATAAATGGGAAAAAGAATTCAGGAAACAAGGATACTTCAGGGAGCCCAACTACAAAATAAAACACAATTATTGATATTTTTAATTAGTATTCTCAGAAAAAAGGGGAAATATTGCATTCACATAACAAGAATAGGAAAAGAGAAACAAGGAATTTTCAGAGAACATCATTGAACTCTTAGAATATTAAAAACGTTAACATAAAAATCAATAAAAGGGATGGAGATAAAGTTGACGAAATCTTAAAGAGAATAAAACAAAATTTAACAATCAAAGGGATGGAAGAAGAAGGAGAAGATAAGAAGATTAGAGAAATGGTCCAGCTAATCTAACGTTTGAATAGAATTCCGAAAAGAGAAATAGAGATTAAGAAATTATTTTCTAAAAAATTAATTAAAATTTCTATCATATTTAGACATACGTTTCTAATTTAAAAAAACCCACTAGGTGTCTAGCACATAGAGTAAGCAAGATCCACACCAAAACACATCCACATGCAATTCAAACACTAAGATAAAAATGAAGATCTTAAATGTTTCCAGTGAGATTTTCATTTTTTCCAAAATGATCACATATAAAGAATTAGGAATCAAAATGGCATAATAGAGATCAGAAAGCTAGAAGACGATTGAGTAAAGCTTTTGAAATTCTAAAGGAAGACTATTTTCAAACTAGAATTTTTCTACACAACCAGACATATTTTTTTCAGGTATTGAAGAAGAAGGAAGACATTTTTAGACCTATAAGATTTCCAAATTAGTTCTGTCATGTTCCCTTTCTCAGGACACTACTTTTATGTATGTTCCACCAAAACTGATTTTAAAAATAGGAGATTGTATATAGGAGAATATAGAAGGGAATCCCAAGATGATAATGAAGCAAAATACCATGATGATAGCTGTGCCTTGGAAGTCAAGAGCAACCAAGACAGACTGAGTCTGAGAGAAGAGGCTTCATGAAGGATATCTTCAGGAGAGAGATGCAACTAGTGGGTTATCTGATGGTTTAGAGAAGGATTTTACACTTCTCATGGAAAGCTTAATAATATGGTAATGATGGGTGTATACATGATTGAGGAAACAAAATGTGAGTGTTAATAACAGAACACAAAGAAAAAGTTGTATGAAATGAAATGTAATTGAAATATATTATAAGGTTCAACTCTGAAGATATACTTGGATAGTTAATGATAACAATAGCAGTTGACTTAACCATAAGTATATAAATATAAGGAATATGGGGAAGGAGGAGAGTTAGTATAAGAGAACTAAAGGCTTCTCTTCAACAGGAAGAAATCAGTAAGACAACGTGAAAATGGAAAAAAATCTATAAAGAGCAGTTAAACATTTAGAAATATGAAGGCAAAACCAAGAATGGTTAAGAGATGCATTAGAAAGGTTGCCTCTGGGTATTAGAAATACTTGAGGTTGTGTTTTGTATAATCATTGGCTTTCTAAACTATGTGCATGTATAATTTGATAATTTTTAATTTGTAAAATATAGATTTGAAGATTTTGCCTTGGAGGTCCTTGTTATTAAGCTCCTAGAAGTGAAAACTAATCCCATTCCAGATTTTATCAGAGGATTATTGTCAATTCTGATTATATTTACACTTTTATTTAATTCTCCGTAAGAATTGATGTTTTTTGATATTTGACACCAAATCACCAAATAATAAAGTTGACTGAAAAGGTATCTTACAAGAAAAGGACAGACAATAGCATAGGGAACATTGTTGCCACATTCTAACTAATTTCCCCCCAACAGATAGAATAAAACTCTTTCACTACCATTTGTTTACTGGTGTTTTAGATGAAACATTTACAAAGTAAATTTTTACCCTTCTTCATGCCACAAATATTTGAGAGGCTATTCAAAATATAGTTGCATTAAATTTTATGAGGCTAAGAAGGAATTTATTACATAATTTGTACCTTCATTGAGTTTGAACTACTTAAAGAAACAACATGAAATATATAATTTATTTAAATGGGACACAAATGTTAAGCAAGAAAGTAAACAACATAAATGATGCCACACAACATGAATGATGTGTCAAATGGCACAGAAAATGGAAGAGTGAGATGGTACTGTGGCCTCTTATCATTAAAGAAGTAGGATTGACATTATAGTTTGAAGGATGAGATTTGACATGCATCCGAAAACTTTTGGCAGTTTTTTGTCCTGAACTCTTTTTCCAGGATGTTTGTGTAGCAAACAGCCTTAGATATTAGAGTCAGTATCTGCCTCCAGAGCAGAAGGAAGATTTGCTTCCTGACCAGGATAATAAAGGTACTGTCTCCCTCAGGGACAAAGATTAGGTAGGTTTGCTAGTAGGACCTTTTAAGATCAGAAGTTTTTTAAACTCTGGATTCCTTAGCTGTGTCACAAACTGTGTACAACATTCACTTAGACTGCTCCCACATTGCTCCTTTGGAAATTGAAGGAGGAGAACCTATGACGACATGAGGCTCATCTGAGACTTGGGTGATAAAGTCCTTTGCTTCTGACCCAGGAGTCTCATGTCTCTGTGAGCTTCCATGAAGCTGTGGCAAGCTAACTTGTTAGCTAGTAAATAGGGAAAATACCCGACTCTTCAGAGTTCTTACACAGTAGGTTTAAATAAACAGAAGGGAAAGCCAAATGTATTCCATAATGAGTGAGTAGTTTGAAGACACAGAAGAGAGATTAAGTGAACTGTGTTTGGGGAATAGTGACTCAAATGGTGGGTTTAGAGGAAGAATGAAAGCTTAATTTGAAAAGTGGGCTGTCATATTGTGTTGAGATTTTACTGCTAATGTTTTTAGACCATATGAATGATTATCTGCTATTTATGTGAAATATAAAATGAAGAAATTATAATTTTAGGACTTCAGAATTACTGATGAGAATCAGCATTCTCCTAATACTAATACTGCTTCATTTGACCTACGAAACAATGGCCACTCATAAGGAACTCCAATATCTGTCTTTGGAGGAAGAGAGTATATTCTACAATATGTAAAAAAAAAAAAAAAAGTAGGTTCACAGAATTTTGAAGTCCTCGTACTAAAATATATTTGTTACCTTGAGATTCTTCAGGGCATTTAAACAATTTTTTGAGAATGTGTTTCCATAATTCTTTCACTTATTCTCAGCCATGACTGTATTGCTCACAGGGTAATAGAGGTCATACAACTTTAAAGGTTAGGGTTTGATTAAAACTTATTCTTAATTCAAAAAGAAATTAGATTCAGAGATGTTAGCTTAATAAGTTTTCATCTGGCAGACACTGTTCACACATGAGACAAATCTTTTCCAATATCCATTAAACATTTTGTAAGCCTTCTTATTTCTGAAACATACTCCCCACTTTAGTTTCACTTAGGTAGATTGTTGCATTTCATTATATTCAGAACAAGCAGTGAAATTTTTTGTCCTTGTCTGTTAGATTTTTTATTACATCTTCACCTGAGAAATTAATGGGAGATTAGGATGACATGTTATCAATTTATTCTTCAGATATAATTTACCTGTGTTAGAATTATAAACGTCACAGTTAAAAAATATTGGCAGTGAGTTGTTTGAGTTTATTTTTATTAGACCCATCAACATGACTTCTGGACAACAAAGTTTAGGAAAAATGTCTACAACGACTAATGGAAATTCTGGTAACAAGACTACTGCCTTAAGTCAATCTCATGAAGCATAATTTTCTCACCACCACCCCTCCTCCCTTGGGTTGGAAGGTCTTAATGATGCTTGATATGGTAATTACGATGCTTATTAAAAATGGGTTGCTGTCATGGTAATTATCCTGTTAATAAATTTCAAGACAGAATTTTGCAATTTTGTGTATCTGCAGATGAAGAATGCTTGCTTATCAGAGTTATTTACTCACGGGACACATGACCAATCTAATTCCCGAATAGCGTTAGCATTACTAATAAAAGAACTTAGTAACACACAAAAAAACCCTTTAGTGAAAACTACAGTGAGTATATAGAGACTCCTACTGGGTCAAAGACCATGTCAGCGTCATGCTAAGAATGCTTAAATTCCTGTAATCTTAGACATGAATAGGCAGATAAAGATGTATATTACATTCCTTTTAAACCCATCTAATTTCTTCTCCTCAGAGTCTTACATAAAGTGTACTTAGCTTCTGTAATATATTTTCAGCTTACAAGTCCTTTACTATTCTTTTTCTTGTTCAATTTTTTGTGCAACATTTGTAAATTTTTAAAAATTATGTTGCCTTTCCTAGGACTTTAAGTATGCAAACATATGTCTACTCTTTCTTTCGCGTGACCATTTTGTATATATGAACAAAGGCAGTCTGACTCTCTGCACCTTTTTTTTACTGATTCATTACTCCTGTGTAATTTATTGTTGTTTGTATGAGACAGTTTCCAAACATTTTACCTTCTAGTGGACTCTCCTACCATGCTTAAGTTTGTCAGTATTTCCCAAAAAAATTTTAGTATAGATATCAGGTGATCCACACAGTCTAAATTGGAAGTATTATCCTTATAATCAAGAAATTTGTATTCTTGCTAATAAAATTATTTATTTTGGATTCTTTAAAAATTCAAGCAATAATATTTTTACTGTGTTGATTTGAATTGGCTTGTGGTAAGAATGTTCTTCACATAGACATTTGAAAATTTACATTCTGTTAACATTTTTTGTGCAGTTGGTTATATTGTAACCTGAAGGCAGAATCTTATATTTATTCCTGTTTAATTTTGTCTTATTTTTATCTGTGCGTAAGTATTTTAAGATTTTAAAATATTTTTATTGTAGAATTATATTTCCTATTTATTCATTTTATATTTTTCTATTTTGTTTAAAATATTATTTGTTTCCTAAATTTCTTCAAATTCATTGCTAAAATATATCCTAGGGGCAAGACCAAGATCAACCCACTTTAATATGCTGTACTAAACCACACCTCCAAATTTTAGGCTATCAATTATGACCTGCGATAGACACTTTCCAGATGTTTACCAAACCGGTGTTAATTTCCTTAATACCCAGATGAACTCTATTTCCCAGTCTGTTTGTCTAGTGGGGTCATGAGACAAGTTTGGCCAGTGGAATGTGAGAGGAAGTGACATGTGCCATACTCAGGTTGAGTGTCTGAAACATCTCACACAGTTCTGTACAGAGTGTCTTGATTTATCTGTCTCTCCATACAGAGGCTCCTGTAAAGTGTCTGAGGACCCATTGGTTTTTGGAGCCACACAATGGAAAGATTGTGAATAACAAAAATCACCATTTATTTATTTATTTATTGGCCATGCCACGGAGCATGTGAGATCTTAGTTCCCTGACCAGGGATCGAACCCATGCCCCCTGCAGTGGAAGCGTGGACTCCTAACTACTGGACCTTCAGTGAATTCCCCAGAGTCACCATTTAGAGGAAAGCTACCCAGGAGACCTATAAGAGTAGGAGAAATTGCATTGCAATTTTCATGAAAGGAAGATTTTTTTGTTGTTTTTTAAGCCACTGAGGTTTTAGGGATATTTGTTATACTTATTCTAATCACTATTTTCTTGATTACTACTTCCATCTATTCTCCATTTCTACAGTGTATTTATGAAATTATAGAGAGTCTTCAAAAATGTTGGTAATTTTGTTCTTTTTAGCACATTTTAAGGGTCAGAAGTAAATACACTTTAACAAAAACAACCACATGAAAGAAAAGAAATCCATTTATTGATTATGTGTACTAAATGGATAAAGTAGGAAAATTACTAATTTCTCAGATTCCAATTTTACAATCCCTGCCCACAGTGTAGGAAATACTCCTGGTCTAAGACTTCTCTCCCTTGGAACTCTACATTAATATCTTCTGCAGCTGAACCATTTTCTAGTTTGTCATTTTTCCCATTCTTTCATGAAACAAGAAGGGTAGGACTGTGTCTCAATGGAAGAATATAATGCCAATATGTCAACTTCATTCTATGACTTATTCTTAGTTTTTATAATGTTTCAAATTCTGTTCATCAGAAGAGGATCCAATTTTTATTTGTCTAAAGTTGCAACAACTGAAGTGTGAAGAAGTAGTTGCTATTTACTTAAGCAGACCAGTTTAATAAATTGGGTTAATCCAGTTTTACATTTTGACCTGCAGTATGTTTTAGACAAACAAGATTTAGTTTCTAAAGCTAAATATTAGTATAGATTGTTTTAATAAGAAAAGAATATTCATCTGTGAAGGATGGTTCCTATAGCAAAACTGAAATCTGATTACCATTTTTATTCTAACCTCATGATTAATCACAGAGATAATATTTAAAAAGAGTTCCTGCATGTGTAAAAGTGGAGAATGTAAAAAAAAAAAAAAAGATTTCTCTCAGTCATGATGTACCCAAAATACAGAATTTCCCTGATCAACTATTGCAGTAGAAAATGTATTGGTGACCTCTGATACCTTCTTCTCATTCTTTATTTCTGGGTACACTGGAGTGACTTCCAAATGCATGTACCTGAAAATTCTTTTCCTAGAGATTTTTTTGGTTTCCAGAGTCTACTCTACCCATATTCTCAGCAGGCAGAAGTTTTGAGAAATTAATGCTCACCCCCATATCTTAGAAAAATTTATTAGTGGGAGTTGGTGTACAAATACCTCAGCTACCATGGTCCTTGGATGGGATGACTCAGAGAGACTGTTTCACTGTTTCCCAGAGTTCCTTGGGAAAATTAAATTCTAATTCTTCACAATTGTCACCAGTTTAATAATGCATCCTTTATATACATATATATATATATATATATATTTTTTTTTTTTTTTCCCCACACACTTCCCAATACCTTATGGGTGTTTCTGGGAACACTTTTCAAATACCCATTTTGCATTTGAGTCTTTGTCATAGAGATTGCTTCTGGGGGAACTCAAAAAGACACATATTGGTAAAGGGAAATATGATGATAAATTATTCTAGAATGTTAACAGTTTGATTTTAGCTTCAGGAGCAAGCTACACATCTGACTCATTTGTATTTTCATAACCTTTATCAAAAGTTATTTTGTACATAGTGAGTGTTAAAATATTGATTAGCACATATTTTGACTCATCTAATTTGCAATATAATTTTCATGTAATTACCCAGTATCTTTTTTAATAATAAGTTCAGGATTTTGTCCAGCATCAATTTCAAGGTATAATTTTTTTATTTCATCTCTAGAGAAGAGGAAATCTTGAATACTCTTTTATTCTCTTCTATTGGTGAGTTTCATTTACAGTTGTCAAATTTAGTGGAACAGATTCTGAAGCATATCCCTGGGTCTATAGAAGACTTAGCTCTTCTTAATTCCCCATAAACATTGCCTATTTCATACCTGTTCACTGCTTCTTATTCAGAGAACATAATGGAAGAGTTTCTTTGAAACCAGTTTAGCCCTATCTTTCTAAAGCTGATTGTTTCTCATTCATACTGATCAAACACACCCTCCTAAGAGCTATTCACAGAGCACCGACTGGAATCCTTTCCTGATTCCACAGGCACGCAACCAGAGTAGCTACCAACAGCTTTCTCTCAGTTGCTCTGCACCTGTTCCAACTGCCTTTAGGTCGTTGTGCTCATTCAACCTGATTCTGAAAATCCCAGGCATTCAGAGCCTTCTGGACTGGAGGTCCCCAAAGGCTACTTCCAATTATAGTCAGTCAGTTTGCAATGTTATTTGAGGACCCACTATATGTAAAACATTCTAACTAGAAGGTATGGTGAGAGATAAAACAAAAACACAAGGCCTTTGCCCTAAAGAAGTTTACAATTAGTTGGAGATTTGAAAAATAGACATAGAAAGGAACTTGTTTGAAAAATAGGCTGGTGAATAAAATGTGTATGTGTATTAAAAGTACTAAGGGAAAAGTGATATGAAATATGACATCAATTAGAAAGTCTTTCCACTAGGTATATTAAAGAATTCAAGAAAACAGGTATAATTATTACATCAACGTGCACTTAATTGCTAGGTTGTTAGGTAAAAACTATCAATTCTTGAACAAACTTATTTACTGAAAAGTAGCAATGTTTTTCACAAAAGTTGGTGACTATTCTAATGGGCAGCTATGTTGATATTTTTATGTTTATTTTTACCAACAAGTTGAAACAAAATGTTTGTGTCTAAATTCAGTAAAGGTTCTTTCTCGTATCTAAAAAATTATTTAAAAGTTTTATCTGTCATTTTAAAATGGTAAATTCATTGATTAAACCAAGTAAAAAGACCTTTAGAAAACAGACCATTGGCTATGTGAGATTCCTTAGCCTAAAGTTAAATGACAGGCAGATGTTCCTGCTGAGTCAACCAGAGACTCAAGATTGGTATTCAGTGTTTTGATTTCCAGTTCATGGACCCTCTGAGTCTAGTTTTCTCCCTGAGGATAAAGTCTACTACTATCAAATCTATATTGCATACATATTTCATTTAAAAAAGTTAGAAGCAATATAATTTGTACAAATAAAGTAGCAAATAAAATGATTTGAATCTGAAAAATATGTATGAGGATGTTTAATTCGATTTATTTCACATGTTTTTAAATCTAGCAAATTCTGAGTCTCACTGAGAGGATAAAGTAAAAGTTTGAGTAGTAAAGTATTACACTTGAGGCTATTGATGTGATTAATACTTTATCTGAATTTATTCAGAATGTATTACAGTCTCAAATTTATAACAGTCCCAAGACAACCTAGTAAGCTTTGCTCTGCAGCTCTGTCTATACCATGAATCAGATGAAATAATTTGGAATATTAATTCTTGGCTAACTTTATAAGACAAGATGGAAAGATACTCATAGAGGGTAAAAAAGCAATTAGATTTATACAAGATAAGAAGCTCTTTAAAATTAAAATGACTTCTACCTCCAAATTTAAATTAAGGCAAGATTTTAAAAAAGTTTTTTTTCCTTTGACAATTAAAGAAAATGGTTCTTGTCAGCCTGACCAAGGATATGACATGTGACCTTGTTTTGATACTTCATATTTCGAAAAACTTAGCTCTCTTCTCTTGATAGAGGGAGAAATTAACAGTTTTTAGCATCTGTCCCATACTAGTATGGCTGAACACCATATATTAAAGTATCTGAAAAGTACGCCTACTTTCAAGCTCTTAAATTGAAAATGAAATGAAAGCATTTAAACTCTGCTAGAGTGCAGCAGTTTTGTTTGTTTTGTTTTGTTTTTGTTTTTAATTCATGGTCACTTGGGTTTGACACTAGGCTTAGAATATAAAAATTCATGTTTTTTTATGAGGTAACTATGAGGCATATATGTATTCAAGACATCCAGATGGCTGTGAATAAAGTCAATTTCAGCCATTTTCAGGTGTCCATCCCTAAGAGTTATATTCAAAATGTGGCGTGAACACATAAAGAAAGGCTTTTAGAAATCTTTTCCAATGTTCAGAATGAGCTAAATTAGAGAAAGGGTAACAGATGCTGTTTTGTAATCCCACCTCCAGGTGTTTTATTCCAGTCCCTCAGCGGAACGCCACACCTGCTTCCTGCAGACCTCTCCTACAACAGTAGTGCTCCTCTTGAATTTATCTGCATGTCATTGCCAGATCCATCTCTCTTAATTCAGGGCTCATCGTAATACTTGTCACTAAAAATTCTACATTCATTCTGTACATTTTTACTAATAAAACTCCACATTCCTTGTGCTTGTTTTTTTTTTCCTACTTTTGACATGTAATCCTTCATCCTCCCAAACCGATGTCCTCCTCACCTCGCCTCTCCTCTTTCTCTTGCTCTCCGTATTCTAGCTGACCTTGGCCCTCTCCTGCTGCTGAAGGACCTGGGCTTACTTCTGTCTACACACTGTGTTCCTGTTGTGTCTTCTGCATCCTCATCTCCTCTGTTTTGACCAATTTCCCAACCTTGCTTACCCTTCAAGCTTCCTTGCTGACTTCTTGAATTCTTTTCTTCATCTCTTCTCCTGGGAATTATAACTTGGTTTTTTTAACTTTATACCCCAAATATTTCATGGAATTACTTGCCTCTTTATGTTACATGTACAATATGCTTTGTGAATCCTACAGGACATTTTAAGATTCAGTTTTTAAGATTTTTAGAAAGGTTGTGGTGAACATACAGTATTTTTTGTAACATCACCAGTGACTCCATGATGAAAAATATTAATATTCTCTAGCCCTCTCTATACCCTGAGTTATATCAAACATGAAGTGGGAGAAATGAACTTTCTAAATAGCCTCAAATCATTTGAAGGCAATGTTTGTCATCACAAGAGCTCAGGCCATGTCAGATTTTGTTTTCAAATGGGTTATGGAAAATCTTTCCTTTTTGAGAGCTTCTTGTTCTTTAGAATTGTGTGGGAGAATTTGTTTAATTGTACATAAGGCACAAGGTCAATCTGTATCAATAGTTGTTTTGTATGTTGACAGGTATTATATAATGATTCATGCCTATAAATTTTGTTTTTCTAAAGGCCTTGTAAACTCCTAGAGAGCAAGGATCACCTTATGTCATTATTTAGTATACTCCTGTCCAAATGACCAGCTCAATGATGAACTTGCAGTAGGGTATAAGAAACAGGTGTTTGTGGAGGGATAGATTAATTTCTGAGGTGCACCTAGAAGTAAAATCAAACTACTTGACCTAATCTCTTTCAGAATGTGTATTTGAATGTTTATCTTTCTTTAGACGTGTGGCCCTTCTTTTATGACCTCCAAATTCTTAGAAATAGCCTATATAACTTAAATTATGTGATTCCCCATTTCCTGTCATAACATTGCCAAATAATAGTAATAATATTTAAACTCTTTATGGTTTTCTACTGCTTAAAAATTATGTTCTGATAAATTTCCTGAGTCAAGATCCAGGCAAAGAAATGATGGCATGTGTCCATATGTCCATTGGGAACAGATAGCAAATGGCTTGTGATTTTAATGGCAATTCACTGAGAGAAGACAGTATGCTGTAGTTGGAAAACTCAGTTTCTTTCCTTTATTTTCTCTGTGAGTATGAAACAACGTTTTCAATGAGAGGGTGACATCTGGAAAAAAATGCCTTCGAATAGTGTGCTTTGTGGGAGTGAAATCCTACTTCATATGGTATTATATATAGTGGCCCATACAGTATTCATTCAACAAACAATTCTTAAGTGACGTCTGTGTGGCAGATTCTATATGACTCTGTGTTGGTGTTTTACAAAATCAACACAGTTCATATCATCAGAGAGAATATGATCCAGAAGAGATAGTTAAGATACTTGCTGTAGTAGCTGAAATGCTGAGCTAAGATTGAGAAATCATGGTTCCATGTTTTCTTATGCTGGCCGTGAGACTTGCTAAATTATGAATTCAATAAAGAGACAACTTTCCTGGGTTTCATTATTTTTTTTCTTTCTAAATGAACAGATTGGACTGAAATATCTTTAATCGCCACCAAAATTTTAAATTCCTTCATTCTGAACTTTTTATAGAAAAGATGCTTCAAATTAAACAAAACATCTAGAATGAAGATTTTGAGTGTGTGCTGGGGCATGGAAGAGATCAAAGCTCCAATAAATAAAAATTTACTTTTTTTTCCTAAGAACAGTTCTGAATAATTATAATGATATTTCAGTAAACATTTTTTGGGTACCTATTAGCCTTGGGGATATTAAAATGTATAAAGCATACTATCTGCCCACTAATAAGTTACAGCCTCTTTTGAAAGTATGAATAGATGTAAGCTCATAAACACAAAGATGTATTACAGAAGTCAGGGAAAGAAATAGTCACTAAATATTGGCATGATTAAAAGAAAGGCTTGAAAGAAAGTTACAAAGAAAGATAAGACTTAGATCAGTTGAGATGGAGAAGGGAGAATATTTCTGATTGGGAGAATGGGACTGGCCAAGGGTGGATATGAAATTATATATGACATTCTTAGGAGAGCTTGACTGTATTACATTGGTGGGAGAGAATGATTTGGGTAAAGGTTACAGGCCAAATATTTTCTGAATATTCAGGCAGTGGCCTGGAATGTAAACTTAAATAGTTCGTTTATCATCTTGTGGGGAGTGAGGAGCCACATATGAATTGCTGAGCAGGGATATGTGTATAGTTTGTAATGTGAAAAAAAAAATTGCTGGTAGAAGTATGAAGGATGAAGAGAGAAAGCAAGAAAAGCCTCATTTCCTACACCTGTGACTTGGATCACTCAATTTAAATAGCTTGTTCTAGTCTTCACAGCATGTTGGTGGCAGGAATTAGAAAGTAAATCTTTTAACTATGTGATTGGTATCATGGTGAAATTGTCTTAGGATGAAATAATATCGGTAATAAAGAAACTCTGGTAAGTTTTCCTCTTTAGCATGTTATTTTTCACCAACTCAGCAAAACACTGTGAGCCTGAGCTGTTTAAAACTATTGTCAATGTGCTAATTTATTTAGTGAGCACACATTTTTGAGTTTCTACTCTTTATAAAACAATACTAAGTGTGGAGAAGGTGTTACAACTAATAGGAACTTAAAAAAGAATGAGAGAGTGTATTTTTTTAAAGAACTGAAAATATAGTCTCTGTGCTCTAGTTTGGAAAAGAATGGAAAATCTACCTGAAATGAGGTAACAGATTATTATATGGTTTATCAATTAATACATTAGAAGATTTAGTTTTTCTTTTGTATTTCATGATTTCCTTTCCCACTGAATTTGTTTTATTTTATTTGAAGCACATGTAGACACAGAACACATATCCTCCGCATAATTTTATAATTTTATAAGGTCATTTTTAATGGATTGTTGCTACTGAATTTTCTCACTCACCATAGTAAGTTCATAACCATTCAGTTCTGTCTTTTATATAGTCTCTTCTTGCAAGGTAAACATGCAGTGTTGTGTTAAAACAGGAATGAATCACTATAATTGGTCATTTTCACTGCACTTGATAGAAGATAATGAGGTGGAATGAATCCGTTCAATATGCATAAAAAGTTATTAATTAGTCAGCCTTTCAATAAAGATTGTATAGCCTTTTCAAAATGTTCACTATGTATGAGTTCATTTCTAATTGCGGGGTTTTTTTAGTATATCTTCATACTTTTCTTTTCCAGATATTATACTGTGCCAACTCTAATTTTTCCTGTTGACACCTCTCAGAACTCAACCATCCCTCTAACCTGGCCAAAATGCCCCACGTGTATTCATCTGCTTCCTTGCAACCAGAGTGTGTCCTCAGGAAGTGTTGCTGCAGATGCTTCTTTCTTTCTCACAGCCCTGAAGCCACATTGTGCTTCTTATCTCTGGTTATATATCTTGATCTCTTGTGAACCTTTAAAAAAATTACAGATCCTTAGTCAATCTCCGGTTTCAAAAGTAGGTATCTGCCTCAAAGTTATGCCCTTTTCACACTCTGTCAAAATCCAAAGCTCTCCCTCAAGGTTTTTGAAAGTTGCCCTGGTTTGTAGAGCTTTCTGCCTCCTGGGCTTCCGCTTCTCTGTCTCTGTCACCATGCACTCCTATTTTGCCCAGTCAAGAAGCATGGTCCATTTGATTTCACACAAAACTCCACAACCACCAAGCCTCCATGAACACAGTAAACTTTATTAAAACTTGCAAACTATGATGGAGGCAGATTTGCATCCCAGCAATACAAACAACTTTACCTGGACCTGGTGGAATTATTGATCTTCTTGTGTTCTCTTGGTGTGTTCAGATGCTCTATGTCTTCCTGGTGCCTTTCTCCTGGTGCCTTTCTCTTTCTTTCAGGAACAGTACAATAATCTACCCCCATCTGCCACCAACTCCTCCCTCATGAAAAGCAATATAGCCTTCCTCTGAATCCTAATAGGCTGTCCCTCCAGCCCTTCCAGTTTCACTTTCATCTTGAACACTTATAATTGTATTTTCAAAAGAGTGATCTCCTTGGGGGACTTAGTGTGAGATAGTAGATTATAAAATTCCTCCACCTCATTAGAGTTACATAAAGAGTATCTAGATCTTTGTAACTGCATAGTGCCTAGGCAATATCTATGATTGACTCTACTTGCTTATACTTTTTATTAATATGTATAGGTATATGTTAAGACCATAAAGGCAAACCTTTACCTTCAAGTCAAACATGACAATTGATAACTCTTTTCAAGTGTTTTAAGCACCAGAACTGGAAAGAAAAGAGTTATTTTCCAGTATTTCAAAGATTTCTCTTAACATTGTATTTAGTTGATTATTGTTATAATAATTTTGTAGCAAGCATTTGTTCAACAGTGTACTGAGAATCAATTATGTGCCACTAATCTGGGCACCACGGTCAGTAGAGTGTCATTCTTATGAGTACAGACATTGAACAAAGCTGCTGGGTTCCAATCCTGGATCTACCATTGTCAATTCTGTAATTTGTGTAACCATATAATCCGTACATTTTCACTCTCTGAACATCATGCAACTAATTCTGCTCATTATTATACCAGATATATGGTTGTTGTAAGGAGAAAGTTATTTAGGACATTTAAAGTTCCTAGATCCATGGCTGACACAAAGTCAAAGCTCAGGAATGACATCTCTTAGCTGCTATTAACAAGTGGCATGCTAGCAGTATAGAAGACTACAGAGTAGTTTCAAGAAGGGTGGTCGTCACTGTCACCATTTTAAACTTAATATGAATTGATGCTTCTAAAGAGGCACTTCAGTAAATTAGTGGACCACTTCCAAGGGTAGGAATTGTTCAGCGAGTTAATCTAATCACAAGAGACCATCTCCACAATTACTAGCTTTATGACCTTGGACAAATTGCTTAACCCCTTATTAAAGGGCAATAATGATATCTAGTCCATGTAGCTGTTATTACCTAATTATTACAACTGTATTTACTAACATTAATCAAGTGCCTACTATTTGCTTGGCAAAGTGCTGAGCCCATTTTAAGGATTTTGCCATTTAATTCTTACAACTATAACGGTTTAGTATGGTGACTGACGTGGTAAGAACTCATTAAAGGATATCTAGAAGAAAAATTGTAGGAATGAAAAGAAGAGGCAGTGGGATGTATCATATTGATTTTGTTTGTTTATGCATAGGTACAAGAGACTTAAGCATATAAAATCATTATATCACTATTAATACTATTACTACTCAATAACAAAGATAACATTTCATAGCATTTAGTATGAAGGTACACTCTGTCAAGTTCATCACGTGTTAATTCATTAAATATACACACTTTTCATTTTACAGATAATGAAACAGTGTAAAGAAAGATAAATGATATAAGACAGCAGGGGTATTTGATGGGAGTGAGATTCTGGAGGGAATAGAATAAAAAACTCAGATAGGTAACTTGAAGAAAATCTAACTTTCTTGCTTTGTGATAACAAGGCAGGCAAGAAGGAAATAGAAAAAGATACAGATAAAGTAGGCTGGTAGTGGCTGGGAAGGTGAAGAAGTTTTGGTCTACTAAAATAAAAGGTAAGTCATTTGATGAGAATGTGGGCAGAGGCTGGGTTAGAGGTCTGAAGAAAATTCTGCATATTTGGAGCATTTGTGAGGCATGGAAATGCTATTTATTTCGAGGAGGGTGGCTTGTGAAACATCATGAAAGGCTCATTTAGTTTGGCCTGTAGGTACACCAGGCAAGACAGAGGGAAAGAATAGGGGCCCCATGTAAGGAAAGGAACAATCTGTGTTTACAAATGCAGAGATAGACTGCCTTTTTGTATACCTCAAAGTCCAGGTAATAATCTTGTTAGAGCATGGCTAAGGTGGAATGAAAGTTACCATCCTTTTGGTAGAGGGTAGATAAGGAGTTTAGAGTTAGGACTCATGCAGCACTGATGTGGGTATTGAAATCACTGAGTTTGATGGCAGGAAACATGGTGGAGGAAGAGGTTGTAAACTAGGTATAAAAGAGTGCCTTAAGTTGATGGAATGGATAGGTTAGCAGATGATGCGATATGAATAGGAAAAGAGAAGCTGCATATATATAGTTCCCTGTGCTACACAGTAGAACCTTGTTGTTTAACCATTCTATATATAACAGTTTACATCTGCTACTCCCAAACTCCCAATCCCTCCCTCCCCGACCCTCCGTGATTTTTCTATTTGTATAGATTTTAACTTTATTTTAAATGCAGTTTTTAATTCATTATTTTCCTTTACTAGGCATAGTTTCTGGATGACTGTCTATAGCTATTTGCTATAGGTCTCTGGCATTTTAGATATCCACAAATCGAAGAGAATATACAATTTACTTATAAGTTCCTTAGCTGTCTTCCTAACTTCCAACTGTCAGTTACAGACTGAAGCAAACTTTGAATTATTGTTACAATAATATTTTAAGGTTCTATCCAAGAACTTTGGAAAACTAGATATGTCTGTATTAATCATTTTCACGTGGCCCAATAAAACCAGTTCATTTAAACACACCCCGCAGTGAGATATAGTACAAATTCTGGTCCTTAATGTCTTCACATTTTGATAATAGGTGTTTTCAGAGACTGAAATTTTAAATTAATGTAAGGCTTTAAAAGTGCTCCTAGGGGACATAAGAATATTTCCTCAGTTCCCTAGTTAAATTGCAGTATTATTATCCTTGGACTGTTAAGCCACAATTTTGTTGAAAAGAGGATGCTTTTTGTGGTGGTTCAATAAATGTAAAAACTATTGCCAACATTGATGGAAATTTGAAGAATTAAATACAGTCATCGAATATCAAAACATAAGTAATGTGTACATGGAAAGAATACAATTTGAAGTTGAAAGAATGAACATTTTCACCCCACTGGTTTTAAATATAATATGTACTACCTTTATTTAACCATTATACTAAGGTTTGCACTAAAATACAGGGATTGTACTTTAATGCACAGGAGAGAAAATGTGAGAGTTTGTGTCTTATATCAAACACATTCATATCACAATCATTCCAGAACACATAAAATAAATAAGAAAGTGATATGATATAATAGGAAACATGAGCAATGCATTTGGTCCTGTCTCTATTTTAATAGTAAATGGCTATGGGAAGGTAATAAATTGTCTTTAAAGTCAGGTTTTCTGTTGCTAGAAAAGGAACAGTGGTAATAACCTTTGCAAAGCTGTTTTGAAGGGGGGGCGGGGAGAGGGAGAGAGATTGATTGATTCATCTAATTACCTAATTGCAATACTAGGGTAACTTAAACCATCTTTACCTGTGTGCTATCCCTTTATCTGAATCTTCAGTTCAATACTATAGTTTTGTTGTGGTTTTCTGGTTTCTTATGAGCTGATTGCTTTACTTCATCAGACCCAAGTGTTATTTTGAAACTGTGCTTCCTAGAGAGGGCCCAAGGGGCCAGTTAACCTAGTTGAACAAGAACTCTTTAATAATCACTCTTAGACAACGGAATGATCTCAAGATAAGTATTTTTAAAAGGAACAAGAACTTCTGTGTCTGAATACTATAAAAGGGTAAAAATACATCAAAACGAGCAAATTAACTGAAATTTCATATCAAGAACCAACTGATGATTAAACTGATGATGCAATAATACATAGAAAGTAAAGCTACTTTGAACACTTTTTGTAAAATTATTGGTTATTCAGCAAAAAAATGGAATATTAATGATCTACATTCTTCTGAATAAACTTGAGCCTGGATCTTCTGAATCTGTTGTTATTTTATTAAATTAGCATTTCACATCAAATATTTAAAAATGTTGCTATGTGTGGAGATTCTTTCAATTAAATTTCAACTCTATTAACAAAATATAATTTTGTTGTCCAGGATACAGTATAGTATAATGCAAATACAAATATGATACGAGTTAAAAAAAATATATTCTGCTCTTTATGTTAGTGGTTAATGAGCAAAATATTGCATCTAAGTCTAATTAAAATGACCATTTGATAAATATACTCTAAGACTAAATTAATGGAAGTCTACTGTTTAGAAGTTCATCTTTTTACTATTGTCTTCTATTTTTATAGTATGTTTAAAGTAATTTTAGGCTGAAGGTGGTAAAGAGGTACAAAGTTCCATTTCTAAAATAAATAAGTCGTGGGGATGTAATGTACAACATGGTGAGTACAGTCAATAATATTGTATTGTGGGAGAGGAGTCAAGATGGCAGACTAGGAGGATGTGGAATTTGTCGCTCCTCACGAGTACATCAAGAATACATCTACAAATGGAACAATTCTCATAGAGCACCTGCTGAACATTAGCAGAAGACTTTGAACACCTAAAAGGACAAGAAAAATCCCCTCACAACTGGGTAGGATGAAAGAAAGAATAAAAAAAGAACACAGGAATCAAAAAAGGGGCCAGCAACCCCAGCAGGAAGCTGAAGGTGAGGGAAGTCCCTGCACTCAGAAACTAACTCCCTCACAGTGGGGAAATCAGGCTGGGACAGAAAAGGACCTTCTTGGGATCAAAGGAGAATGCAGCAGATGGTCTGTGGAAGGCAAGACAAAGTAAGAACGACACGCATGGTTTACACCGCAGCTCTGCACATTCCAGCCTAGGTCCTGAGTCACCTGTTGCAAAGGGGGGCTGTGTGCTGGAAAGTGGGGTTTGGAGCACAGACCCAGGGAGGGGACAGCTGTTGGCTGTGAAAATACAGCCTGAAGGGACAGGAGTAAGGAGCTCCACAACTGGGAAAGTCTGCAGAAAAAGCCTGGGACACCATAGAAGCAAGGCATAATTGTTGAGTGGTGTGCAAGGGGCAGAGCCACCATTACAACCCCTTTCCCACCCACTGGCTTCTTCAGCTTCCACAGTCACTGGGAGAGGCTCCCATTGGAGTGGACCCGCCTGCCTCTCGGGCCAGGGTTTCCTCAGCCCTCGTGGGCTCCAGAGTCTGAGCGCTGCCCATCCCAAAGCCTACTTGGGAATCAACCCTGGGTGGCCCTGCCTGGGATGACAGTCCGCTGATGCTGGCTGGGGCTGAGTGCTAAAGCGTGGGGATGGGAGAACATATCCAGGGAGAGGAGCACTGTTGGCTGCCTGGATACAGCAGAGGGGGCAGGATTGAGGGGATGCATAGCCGGGAATGCCCCTAGAGGAAGTGTGGTCTCCCTGGAAAGCGAGGTGCCATTGTTGAGAGGCATGTGGGGGGAAGGGCCACCACCGCCTCCACACGCCAGTTCCTCCTCCGTGGGCAGTTGGAGGGACTCCCACCAGAGCAAGCGTGCCAGTCTGTTGCAACTGCCTGCAGGTCCCCACCACTGCAGGCAACTTGCACACACCCGCATTTGTGGCCACCGTACCCCTCCCCAGCCTGAGTAAGTGTGCCCCAAGCAGCCACTGCTTTCTCTCCCTCTCGCCTGGGCAAGGAACAGATGCCTGAAGGTGGTACACACGAAGAGGGGAGGTCAAAGCCAATGCTGAGCCCCAGGGGTGGTGCAGATAGGGAAGAGGAATGGAAGTCTTTCCATGCAGCTACACAAGCCTCGCATTAAATCCCCGAGATCGGCTTGGTAAATCCTGCGTCTGTGGAATACCTGAATAGACAATGAGTATTCCCACAATTGAGACTGGTCTACCCTTCACAGCAGTGGACTTTGGGGGCAAGTACACAGGGGAGTCGGGACAGGTCAGAGTCTGAGCTGGGCCCACAGTGCCCACAGCAGGTCCAGAGATCTACTTAGAGGTATTGGAAGGCTTCCTGGGGAGGCAGGGATTGGCTCTACTCGTTGCAGGAGCAAGGACACTGATAGAGGAGACCCCAGGAAAATATTCTTATTACCATCATTATTTTTTTGTTTCTTCCATTTTGTTCAGTTGTTGGTGTTGTTGCTTTTACTATTTTTTATCCTCTATTTTTAATTTTAATTAACAATTTGTTTTTAATATATATATTTTTATATTTCTATGTTCACTTTTTGTTATTTTGTCGGGTTTTCTTGTTTTTGTTTTTTCTTTCTTTTTTTGATTGTTTTTATATGTATATTTTATGTTTTCTTCACTTTTTTTGTTGTTCATTTGCTTTCTATTTTTATGTTTCATTTTTGATTTTTGTTAGTTTAGTCCTTATTGACTGTTCTCATTTTTGAATTCTTTGTTCTCTTGTTTTTTTTTCCTCTCTTCTTTTTTCTGTGTATGTGTGTTGTGTTGTTGTTGCTGCTGTTTGTTGCTGTTTGTTGTTGTTTTTGCTATTTGTCTTGGGTTTTGTTTGTTTTCTTTCTTTTTCTTTCTTTTCTTTTTTTTTCTTTTCTTTCTTTTTTCTCTGGCCACACTGTGTGGCTTGTGGGCTCATGGTTCCATGGCCAGAGGTTGGGCCAGGGCTTCTGGGGTGGGAGCACCAAGTCCATGATGCTGGACCTCCAGAGACTTCCCAGTCCCAGGGAATATTAATTGGTGTGTGTGCTCATGGAGGTATGCATAGCATATCAATATCAGGGCCTGGCCCCACAACTGCCTGCAGGCTCCAGTGCTGGACACCTCATGCCAAACAACCAGAAAGAGAGGAACACAGTCCCACCCATCAGCAGACAGGCTGCCTAAAGTCATACTAAGCTCACAGACACCCCAAAACACACCACCGGACGCTTCCCTGCCATTCAGAGGGAAAAGACTCAGCTCCACCCACCAGCACACATGCACCAGTCCCTCCCACCAAGAAACCTACATAAGATCCTGGACCAACCTTACTCACCAGGAGGCAGACAACAGAAGCAAGAGGGACTACGACCCTGCCGCCTGTGAAAAGGAGACCATAAACACAGTGGGTTAGACAAAATGAGAGTCCAGAGAAATATGTTGCAGATGAAGGAGTGAGGTAAAATCCCACAAGACCAAATAAATGAAGAGGAAATAGGCAATCTACCTGAAAAAGAATTCAGAGTAATGATAGTAAAGAAGATCCAAGATCTCGGAAATAGAATGGAGGCACAGATCGAGAAGATACAAGAAACGCTTAACAAGTACCTATAAGAACTAAAGAATGAACGATCAGTGATGAACAACACAATAACTGAAATGAAAAATACACTAGACAGAATTGATAGCAGAATAACTGAGGCAGAAGAACATAAGTGAGCTGGAAGACAGAATGGTGGAAATAACTGCCAAGGACCAGAATAAAGAAAAAAGAATGAAAAGAAATGAGGACAGTCACAGAGACCTCTGGGACAATATTAAACACACTAATATTCGAATTATAGGGGTCCTAGAAGAAGAAGAGAAAGAGAAAGGGCCTGAGAAAATATTTGAAGAGATTATAGTCAAAAACTTCCCTAACATGGGAAAGGAAATAGTCAATCAAGTCCAGGAAGCACAGAGAGTCCCATACAGGATAAAGCCAAGGAGAAACATACAGAGACACATATTAATCAAGCTAACAAAAATTAAATACAAAGAAAAATGATTAAAAGCAGCAAGGGAAAATGAACAAATAACCTACAAGGGAATCCCCATAAGGTTATCAGCTGATTTTTCAGCCGAAACTCTCCAGGACAGATGGGGGTGACAGGACATATTTAAAGTGATGAAAGGGCAAAACCCTACAACCAGGATTACTCTACCCAGCAAGAATCTCATTCAGATTCAACGGAGAAATCAAAAGCTTTACAGACAAGCAAAGCTAAGAGAATTCAGCACCACCAAACCAGCTTTACAACAAATGCTAAAGGAACTTCTCTAGGCCGGAAACACAAGAGAAGAAAAAGACTTCCAAGAACAAACGCAAAACAATTAAGAAAGTGGTAATAGGAACATTGATAATCACCTTAAATGTAAATGGATTAAATGCTCCAGCCAAAAGACACAGACTAGCTGAATGGATACAAAAACAAGACCTGTATGTATGCTGTCTACAAGAGACCCACTTCAGGTCTAGGGACACATACAGACTGCAAGTGTGGGGATGGAAAAATATATTCCATGCAAATGGGAATCAAAATAAAGCTGGAGTAGCAATAGTCATATCAGACAAAATAGACTTTAAAATAAAGGGACAAGGAAGGACACTACATAATGATCAAGAGATTAATCCAAGAAGAAGATATAACAGTTGTAAATATATATGTACCCAAAATAAGAGCACCTCAATACATAAGGCAAATACTAACAGCCATAAAAGGGGAAATCGACAGGAACACAGTAATAGTGGGGGTTTTAACATCCCCACTTACACCAATGGGCAGATCATCCAGACAGAAGATCAATAAGGAAACACAAGCTTTAAATGACAGAGGACACCAAATAGACTTAACTGATATTTATAGGACATTCCACTGAAAAGCAGCAGAATACACTTTCTTCTCAAGTGCTAATGGAACATTATCTGGGGTAGATCACATCTTGGGTTACAAATCAAGCCTCGGTAAATTTAAGAAAATTGAAATCATACCAAGCATCTTTTCCGACCACAATGCTATGAGATTTCAATTACAGGAAAAAAACTGCAAAAAATACAAATACATGGAGGCTAAACAGTACACTACTAAATAACCAAGAGATCGCTGAAGAAATCAAAGAGGAAATCAAAAAGTACCTAGGAACAAATGACAATGAAAATATGATGGCCCAAAACCTATGGGATGCAGCAAAGACAGTTCTAAGAGGGAAGTTTATAGCAATAAAATCCTACCTCAAGAAACAGTAATAATCTCAAATAAACAACCTAACCTTACACCTAAAGCAGCTAGAGAAAGAAGAACAAACAAAATCCAAAGTTAGTAGAAGGAAAGAAATCATAAAAATCAGAGCAGAAATAAACGAAATACAAACGAAGAAAACAATAACAAAGATCAATAAAACTAAAAGCTGGTTCTTTGAGAAGATAAACAAAATTGATAAACCTTTAGTCACACTCATCAAGAAAAAAAGGGAGAGCACTCAAATCAATAAAATTAGAAATGAAAAAGAAGTTATAGCTGACACCACAGAAATACAAAAGATCATAAGAGACTACTACAAGCAACACTATGCCAATAAAATGGACAACCTGAAAGAAATGGACAAATTCTTAGAAAAGCACAACCTTCTGAGACTGAACCAGGAAGAAATAGAACATATAAGCAGAACAATCACAAGTACTGAAATTGAAACTGTGATTAAAAATCTTCCAACAAACAAAAGTTCAGGACCAGATGGCTTCACAGGCGACTTCTATCAAACATTCAGAGAAGAGCTAACATCCATCCTTCTCAAACTCTTCCAAAAAATTGCAGAGGGAGGAATACACCCAAACTCATTCTTCAAGGCCACCATCACCCTGATACCAAAAACAGACAAAGATATCACAAAAAAAGAAAATTACAGACCAGTATCACTGATGAACATAGACACCAAAATCATCAACAAAATACTAGCAAACCGAATCCAACAACACATTAGAAGGATCATCCATGATCAAGTGAGATTTATCCCAGGGATGCAAGGATTCTTTAATATACGCAAATCAATCAATGTGATATGCCATATTAACAAACTGAAGTATAAAAACCATATGATCATCTCAATAGATGCAGAAAAAGCTTTTGACAAAATTCAACACCCATTTATGATAAAAACTCTCCAGAAAGTGGGCATAGAGGGAACCTACCTCAACATAATAAAGGCCATATACAACAAACCCACAACAAACATCATTCTCAATGGTGAAAAACTGAAAGCATTTCCTCTAAGATCAGGAACAAGACAAGGGTGTCCACTCTTGCCACTATTATTTAACGTAGTTTTGGAAGTCCTAGCCACGGCAATCAGAGAAGAAAAAGACATAAAAGGAATACAAATTGGAAAAGAAGAAGTTAAACTGTCACTGTTTGCAGATGACATGATTCTATACATAGAAAATCCTAAAGATGCCACCAGAAAACTACTAGAGCTAATCAATAAATTTAGTAAAGTCGCAGGATACAAAAATTAATACACAGTAATCTCTTGCATTCCTATACATTAACAATGAAAGATCAGAAAGAGAAATTAAGGAAACAATCCCATTTACCTTTGCAACAAAAAGAATACCTAGGAATAAACCTACCCAAGGAGGTCAATGACCTGTATCCAGAAAACTATAAGACACTGATGAAAGGAATCAAAGACGGCACAAGCAGATGGAGAGATATACCGTGTTCTTGGATTGGAAGAATCAATATTGTGAAAATGACTGTACTACCCAAAGCAATCTACAGATTCAATGCAATCCCTATCAAATTACCAGTGGCGTTTTTCACAGAATTAGAACAAAAAATTTACAATTTGTATGGAAACACAAAAGATCCTGAATAGCCAAAGCAATCTTGAGAAAGAAAAATGGAGCTGGAGGAATCAGGCTCCTTGACATCAGACTATAATACAAATCTACAGTAATCAAGACAGTATGGTACTGGCACAAAAACAGAAATATAGATCAGTGGAACAGGATAGAAAGCCCAGAGATAAACCAACGCACCTATGGTCACCTAATCTACGACAAGTGAGGCAAAAATATACATTGGAGAAAGACAGCCTGTTCAATAAGTGGTGCTGGGAAAACTGGACAGCTACATGTAAAAGAATGAAATTAGAACACTCCCTAACACTGTACACAAAATAAACTCAAAATGGATTAAAGACCTAAGTGTAAGGCCAGACACTATAAATCTCTTGGAGGAAAACATAGGCAGAATACTTTTTGACATAAATCACAGCAAGATCTTTTTTGACCCACCTCCTAGAGTAATGAAAATAAAAACAAAAATAAACAAATGAGACCTAATGAAACTTAAAAGCTTTTGCACAGCAAAGGAAACGATAAGACGAAAAGACACCCTCAGAATGGGAGAAAATATTTGTAAACAAAGCAACTGACAAGGGGTTAATCTCCAATATATACAAGCAGCTCATGCAGCTCAGTATCCATAAAACAAACAACCCAAGCCAAAAATGGGCAGAAGACCTAAATAGACATTTCACCAAAGAAGACGTACAGATGGCCAAGAGGCACATGAAAAGATGCTCAACCTCACTATTTATTAGAGAAATGCAAACTCCTATATATCCTGGCTCCCCCCTTGTCTCTTTAGAGCAGTCCCTCAGAGTTTTCTGAGATGCTGTGTCCCGGGCTGAAATCCTCAGTTTTGTCTGCCAAATAAAGCATAACTCTCAACTTTTAGTTTGTGCATTTTTTTCAGTCAACACCATCTTATTACAACACGTAGCACACCGAAGTGGAAATGAACAGTGTTAAGGCAGAATTCTGAAAGGGCAGGCTGACTTTGCTTCTTCAGGGGATCTATCTAGACTGTATCTAGATAGGCTGATTCCTCAAAGGTTATCTTGAGATTTCATGAAGATGACAAAAAACTTACTGATAGTTACAAAACGTGTTATATGGACTTTGGAAGATAATGATGTGTCAGTGTGGGTTCAACATCACTAATTATTAGAGAAATGCCAATCAAAAGTACAATGAGGTGTCACCTCACACCAGTCAGAATGGCCATCACCAAAAAATCTACAAACAATAAATGCTGGAGAGGGTGTGGAGAAAAGGGAACCCTCCTACACTGTTGGTGGGAATGTAAATTGATACAGCCACTATGGAAAACAGTATGGATGTTCCTTAAAAAACTGAAAATAGAACTACCATATGACCCAGCAATCCCACTCCTGGGCATATACCCAGAGAAAACCATAATTCAAAAAGACACATTCACCCCAGTGTTCATAGCAGCACTATTTACAATAGCCAGGTCATGGAAGCAACCTAAATGTCCATCAACAGAGGAATGTATAAAGAAGATGTGGGACATATATACAATGGAATATTACTTAGCCATAAAAAGGAACAATATTGGGTCATTTGTAGAGATGTGGATGGACCTAGAGAGTGTCCTAGAGAGTGAAGTAAGTCAGAAAGAGAAAAATATCACATATTAACACATATATGTGGAATCTAGAAAAATGGTATAGATGATCTTATTCACAAAGCAGAAATAGAGACACAGATGTAGAGAACAAATGTATGGATATCAAGGGGGAAAGGGGAGGGGTGGGAGTAATTGGGAGATTGAGATTGACATATATACACTGTTGATACTATGTATAAAATAGATGACTAATGAGAACATACTGTATAGCACAGGGAACTCTACTTAATGCACTGTGGTAACCTAAATGGGAAGGAAATCCAAAAAAGGGGATATATGTATATGTATAGCTGATTCATTTTGCTGTACAGTAGAAACTAACACAACATTGTAAAGCAACTATACTCCAATAAAAATTAATTTTAAAATATTGTATTGCATTTTTAAAAGTTGCTAAGAAATTAAATCTTAAAAGTTCTAATCACAAGAAAAAAATTGTAACTTTGTATGGTGACAGATGGTAAATAGACTTACTGTGGTGATCATTTCACAGTATACACAAGTAATGAATAATTATATTGTATACCTGTAACTATTATAATGTTATATGTCAATTGTACCTGAATAAAAAAGTGATTTTTAAAAAAATAACAAGTGACAGGATACTACAATGCCATTTTCAGGGCAGGAGCCACCAAGATGCACTCAAAGAAAGACAGGCACAAATTTCTCTTAGTCTATCTCACACTCTACACTGGAATAGACACTGCCTCCCATTATTATTAACTACTAATTGCAAAAAGTTCTCAATGTCTGCCTTCTTGCACAGTTCAGATTTTAAATGAATAGACCTCATTTATTGCACAGCTAAGGTGGTTGCTTTCTCCAATATGCTCAGTAAGATACAGGCGGTTACTCATTATCTGAGATGGCTTTTTCATTTACATAAACTGTGGCACTCTGCACCTTTGATTAACATCTAGGTTTCTCTGCCTCCTACTCACGCACTGTGTTCTCCACAGGTGTGTCCATTTTACTGTGTTTTGGCTTTGAGAAGGAAAGCTAAAATGGGTGTGTGACATTATTAAGTATTTTCTGACTGCAGTGCATTAGATTTACCATTTAACCTCTGAGCAGCGGAGGTAAAAACAAGTAGACAATTACCAACAAATCATTAGTGGGAAAATTTGGAAAGCAGTATTATCCTTAGTTTGGTAACCTGGTGTTCTCATGGACATAGAGTCCTTTTCTAGTAAAGAGTTTTGGATGAAATTGAAGCAGTTAATTGACACCTTAATCAAATGAAGATGTTAACTATAGATGTGAGAATCGAAACTTTTGAAAAGGTAAAATGGCCATAAGATAGCCTTTTCTAATAATGGATACCATAATTAAGAATTGATGGTAAAGTTTCTAGCATTTTTGTAATTGTTTTTAGGGATCACAAATCAATGGCTTTATATCATTCTTGAAATAAGTGGTACTAGTTTATTTAAGGGGAGGTCTGTAAATGATGCTTTTAAATACTTTCATAAAAGGAAGAACATTATGGCAGGTTTCTAGGGTTTTCATATTATTTTCTAATTTCTGAAGGCTTAATATAAATAGATTTGTAGTCCTAGGGAAATAAAAACATACACACATACACAGATAGATATGTGTGTGTGTATATATATAAATACATAGACATATATAATGTATATATAATATATATGAAATATAAAATGCATGTGTATATATAAATATATATGTGACACTAGCTAAATTCATACTAAGAATATTTTTTAAACTTTTGAAAATAATATTTTAACATTTCAGCTGAAAAATTATCCACCTTCCCTAAATCTAATATCACAGATTGTAGGGCAAATCTCAACCTGATTTTGAAACAGTTAAGTGAATGAGTGCCTCCTGAAAAACCCGGGGAAAAAACTACATTAACTCACCCCTAACTATATTGTTTCAAACAAGGTACTGTAGTAAGATTGAAAACTCCAGTGTACATAGAATTCTCCTACATTGGATTTTCTGCTATATTACTCCAGCAAGTCATAAGCTGTATTCTACTGTGGATGTGAAGAGAAAATTGATTTAGATAGTTCTGTACTGAGCCATTTTTTTCCACCACTGGAAAGATTTCTGTTGATAAAGTTCATTTCTTTAAGGGGGAAAAGGAAAGAAAAATACTCCATGGTTTATATGCCATCATGATCTTCTGAACATTATGAGACTAAATGTTACATAATGTCATACAGATATGGCAGTCTTGTAGAGATGCATTTATTTTTCTTTCATAGCCAAAGATAATATTTTAAGGATTGTGTCATGTCTGAGAACTTTGACCTTACATTCAAGTTGATCTGTGAAGCATTTTATTGAATTTGCTGATGTTTATATATTTCCACCAGAGATTATGAGAAAAATTCCAAAGGACATCCGCCTTGAAAGCAGATGTGTTAATATAGTACAACATGTCTTGACTGCCTAATATTTCAGCCCAGAGGACAGGCAGGCCTTCCCACCCACATAATTGATTTTGACCTTGCTTGCTGTCCTGGGAAGCTGTGTATATTGCAGTCAGTGAGACTTGTTACACATTCATGCTATTTTACCACAGCAGCATTGCAAAGGGTCATTAGGTTCCAACTCCTAGATCAGCAAAGTAGCCATTTCCAGGCCCTACATGGAAACAGAAAGAAGATGCTGTGCATTTCAGTTTGCTCGGATCAACTCTAGCCTCATTTTGGATGTTATGGCAGGTCAAACTGATTTGAATTTATCATGGCCTGTTTGTTTAGTAAAGCCAGAAGCCTGAGCACTTCTGTAAGATGTTGCCACTACCATACAGTGAAAGCTACAGATAAATGAGAGAAAGAATTGGACTTGGTAGACAAGTGAAACTCTGGAGAAGTAATCGAAGGAGTGACATTTTACTAGGCTGTTAGAGCACAACCTCATTATTTTTTTTTTATTGCTACGCTGAGGTGCTTTTTAGGTGTTAATTATGACCATATCAATGAGAAAGAGCACCAAATATGATTTCAAACCTATTAAATCCATCTCCTACCTGACATGGTGATTGAAGGTTTAAATCCATCCTCTTTGAAAACAGTGTATCTGAGCTGTGCCTCTCAGAATCAGGGTTTAAATATAAATTGAAATTCAGTAGCTGTTTTTATGATTTAGGAAACAAGTTTGGGCTTAAAATTAAATGATGCTTGTTTGCGTAATGGCACAGGGGTGTTTTCTTCAGTCATCATTAAACTTGCAAATCAATGATGACATTTTTATTTAAGAGGTGATTGGGAGGAGGAAAAGTGGATGAGTTCAGACTATCTCCATGTTATACTAGGAAGAATAGAAATGACAGCTGACTCAATATCAGCAGCTGTGGTTGCCAGGAATAATGTTTTTTACCTATATCTAGTGATTTTGGTGAGTCTTAAAAAGAGGTAGTTGAGTCAACTATATTCCATGGCTCTGAGGCAATAATTCCCATGCTTTCTTGTCAAGTCACTCTGGCAAGAACATTTTTCACAAAGGAGCGACAAGATGGCTTCAAACTGCTCTTGCACCTTGGGGAGTGACAGTAGCAGCAACTGACAATCAATTATTGCTAAGCTTTAGTGTGTATTTGTGAATGTGTGTGTGTGTGTGAGAGAGAGAGAGAGACAGAGACAGACAGAGACAGAGACAAACAGAGAATATGCATGCCACAGGAGGATAGGGTTACAAACTCAGGATATCAGAGCTGTCGGCTCTCCTGTTCACTTGCCTATAAGTGAAAACATCTCAATCAAGTGAGCTATCTTTGGCGGCAGCAGCAGCAGAACTCATTTCTAAGGCTTGCTTAGACTACGATGAAGACGGAGCCTGGTTGGGGTAGAGGAGTAGCCACAAGCATAGATACCACAGATTTGTGCTATTCTTACCTGAAGTTCAGTAATTTTGTGAGTAAATGTTTCTCAGTAGGTTGTATGTCCTAAGTCAATTTCCGGAGTGTTGGAATGTTTGTTGCCTTCTTTGGGAGAGGATTTGTTGCTCTCCTTGCTCTGTCATGCTAGAAATTAATCTCCTCTAATTATCTTTTAGAATATATCAAGAATACTTCAATTTTATTCTCTTTAACTTTACTGCTAGAAATATTTTTACATTCCCATGGTCCAGTTTATTTTCCTTTCCCAAGAATAGAGTGTTTATTTATTATTGCATAATAAATTACTCCAAACTTAGTGGCTTAAAGTAACAAACATTTATTATCTCACAGCTTATGTGTATCAGGAATTTCATCATGGCTTAGGTAGATCTTTGGGCTCAGAATCTGTCACAAGGCTGTAATCAGGTTGTCAGCCAGGAGGACTGTAGCCATCTCAAGGTTTGACTGGGGGAAGATTCACTTTCAAACTTAAATCATATGATTGTTGGCAGGCTTCATGTCCCCACCAGCTATTCCCCAGAGATAAAAGTCCCCTGCCACATGGCAGCTCACAACATGATAACCAGTTTCCCATAGACCAAGCAAGAAAAAGAGCAGGAGTGGACACCCAAGAAGAAAACCGCTGTCCTTGTAATTTAATCTTTGAGGTAAAATCCTTTGCTATATTCTGTTTATTAGAAGTGACCCACACTCAAAGGGAGAAGCTTACACAGGTCATACATACCAGAAAGAGGGGTCTTTGGGGTGCATTTTAGAAGCTACTTACCACAAAAGGTAACTTACTAGTTAATAGAACAAACAACTACATATCTACATCCTACTTTAGTAACAGCAAGGCCAATGTATCTAAAATCCCCTATGTACCCCTGCTTTCTTAAGGATAATTGCTGGCCTGCCTTCAGTGTTCTTTTCAATATACATTTTTATAATTTTATAATATATATGCATTATTTAACAATATATTATTGTTTCGCTTGTTTAAAATCCTCATATAAATGCTCCCCTTATTTTATCTATTCATATGCTCCCAAGAATATATGTTAAAGGTTGCTGGAAAGAGCATTAATCATAACAGAACAAGGAAAAAAAAGTGAGACTACATATTCATTAACAGTAGAATGGGGGTGAAAACTGTGGTATAGTCATAAAACTAAATATTATACACAGTGAAAATGAATAAACTGGAATCACATATTAACATGAATTCATCTCACAAGCCTTTAATCAAATATAGAATATCTTAAATAATACATATTTTCACTCAACTAATTTTTAAGTGATTTAATGTTATTCTTAGTTACCTGTTTAAAATGTGTATAAAGAACTTTTTTATTAAATAACTAAAGGCATTATGTTATCTAATACTCTGTTGTTCTTCAGGTCACCAACTGGTTATGTGAGGTAATCAAACAGAATATTTCTGAAAATCCCAGGCAAGTGTAAACTTTAAATGACTAATTTCAAACCTGTCTTATGATTACGCTCATTGTATATGTTAGGTGTTGATAGGATCTATATGAGTCCATTCAGTTTGAAGTTGGTTGCCCTGGAAACAAATCATTCTTTCTTGGTCTTTTTTCATATATTATTCTGAATGCTTAGACAGTTGATAGATGATGTATTTGTGCCCTCATCTCCTCACCTCATTTTTCTCTCTAACAGTTGGGAAAATTGCAGCAGCTGTGGCTAACTATTTACATTGAAAATAATAACATGCATAAATAGGATCTTTCTAACTCTCCATTACTGGCAGCAGAAATAAGTGGGAATATTGGCCTTGCCTCATCATAGAAACAGAGCCACATCCAGAATGAGATAAAACAAATGATTATAAACTCAGAGCTAAACAAGAGAACAAATTAACAAAAGAAGGTGGTAATAATATAATCAACAATACATGATCATCCCAGAAAAATCAAAGTGATCCAGTAAATATATTTCTTTAGAGAAGATTGAGCTCCATCCGTTGATTTACAAATTCTAAGTAATTTGAGAAGGATTGAGTGACTGTTGGTCTCAATAACAATCAAAAGTCAACTTGTGTTTAAGGCACATCGAGATTCAGTAGAGTATTTGGTTAATAGCATGAGCTAGACCATACTATTCAAATCCATGTCTGGATTTGAAAATCATCTCAGTCACTTAAAAGTTATGCAATCATGAGAAGTTTGCTAAATGCTCCAGGACTGTTCCCTTACTTGTAATCCTCATAACCCTATAGGATTTCTGTTAGTATTAAGTGAGTTAGTATTTATAAAGCTTGTAGAACAGAAACTAATCTATAAGCATTATAGAAATATTAGCTTTTATTATAGTTAGATATACAGATTGTGTGATTTTCCGATTATTTGAAAATGGTTAATATATTACTTTTAATAAAAATAATTATATTTCTGTAATACTCTATGCTCTACCCATATTGGATATCTATATCTATATATCTATAATATGTAGTAATACTAGAATTAACTTTCTAATTAATTATAATTACTAAACAATTTCATCAAAATGTATTGCATTGGACTCACAGTACTGCATAGAATATGAAACAAAAATTTGTCATTCTTATCCAAGTTTTGACTGTTAGCATTTGTTATATGTTTTTGTATGCATAAATCATATGTAGTATTTTTTGTGTTTCAGTAGTTACAGAAATATTGTGAAATGATATATGCATTCTTTTGCAACTTAATTTTTTTATTCCACATGAATTATTTTGGAGCTATCTAAGTTAATACATGAAGATTTAGCTCACTTATTAAACTATAATACAGTATTCTGAGTGGATAGTGATACTAAAACTTTTCTCTAAGTTTCTGCTAGGAACTAATTGAATATATGTGTAAATGTCTCTGTGTGCACATCTGTAATATTTTTTCAATGTATATATCAAAAAGTGGAATTACTTGGTCTGAGAGTGCATCTTCAACTTTACTCAGTATTGTAAAAATTTGTATCCATATGTTGGCTGCTGTGAATAAGGCTTCAGTGACTTTGGAGGGCTAATATCTCTTTGATATACTGATTTCAATTTTTTTAGATAAATATCCACAAGTTGGATTGCTGGATCATATGGTAGTTCTATATTTAATATTTTGAGGAATCTCCGTACTGTTTCCCATAGTGGTTGCACTATTTGGTATTTCCACCGATAGTTTACAAGGGTTTCCATTTCTCTTTATCCTCAGGAATACTGTTTTCCTTTGTTGTTTTGATAATAACCATCCTAACAGGTGTGAGGCGATACCTCATTGTGATTTGCATTTCCCTGATGATTAGTTATATTGAGCATCTTGTCATATGCCTTTTGGCCATTTTTATTTATTCTTTGGACAAAAGTCTATTCAACTTGTTAGTCCATTTCTTAATAGAGTTTGGTTTCTTTGATATTGAGTTGTATGAGTTGCTTACAACTGTTGGCCATTTTTATGTCTTCTTTGGACCAAAGTCTATTCAACTTGTTAGTTCATTTCTTAGTAGAGTTTAGTTTCTTTGCTGTTGAGTTGTATGAGTTCCTTACATATTTTGGAAGTTCACTCCTTATCTAATATATAGTTTGCAAATATTTTCTCCCATTTCATAGGTTGCTTTTTCACTTTGTTCTTTGTTTCCTTTAGTGCAGATTTTTAGTTTGATATAGTCACACTCGTTTATTTTTCCTTTTGTTGCCTGTGCTTTTGAGTCATATCAATGAAATAATTGCCAAGACCAATATCCAGAAGGATTTTCCCCATGTTTTCTTCCAGGATCTTTATAGTTTCAGGTTTTATATTGAAGCCTTTGATCCATTTTTAGTTGATTTTTCTGTATGGTGTAAGTTAAGGATCCAATTTCATTTATTTGCATGTGGCTATACAGTTTTCTCAGCACCATTTGTTTAAGAGACTATCCCTTCCTTGTTGTGTATTCTTGGTACTCTTGTTGATCAATTGACCGTGTATTCATGGATTGATTTCTGGTCCCTCTATTTTGTGTCATCCATCTATTTGTCTGTCTTTATGGCAGTAAAATACTGTTTTAATGACTATAGCTTTGAAATATATTTTTGAAATCAAGAATGTGATGCTGCCAGCTTTGTTTTTCTTTCTAAAGATTGTTTTGGCTATTCATAGTCTTTTGTGATTCCATATTAGGTTTAGAATTATTTTTCTGTTTCTGTAAAAAAATGCCATTGGGATTTTGTATTGAATGTGTATATTCATTTGGGGTTGTATAGATATTTAACAATATTAATTATTCCAATCTGTGAACATTGGATATTTTTCCATTGTTTTGTGTCTTTCAAAATTTCTTCCAGTAATATTTTGTAGTTTTTAGTGTACAGTCTTTCATCTACTTAGTTTATTTCTAAGTACTTTATTCTTCTTGGTAATACTGTGAATGAGATTGTTTTCCTAATTTCCTTTTCAGATAGCTTGTTTTTTAGTGTATAGAAATGCAACTGATTTCTGTATGTTGATTTTGTTTCCTGTAGCTTCATTGAATTCTGTTATTGGTTCTAAAAGTTTTTTCAATAAGTCTTTAGGGTTTTCTATATATTATGATCATGTAATCTGTAAAGAGGGACAGTTTTACTCTTTCTTTCTGAATTGTATGTCTTTTATTTCTTTTTCTTGCCTAATTGCTCTGCCTGGGACTTCCAGTACTATGCTGAATAAAAGTTTTGAGAGAGTGCATCCTTGTCTTGTTCCTGACCTTAAAGGAAAAGCTTCAGTTTTTGACCATTGCATATGATGTTAGCTGTGGGTTTTTTATATATATATATATAGAGAGAGAGAGAGAGAGAGAGAGATTTTTTAAATTGAACTAGAGTTGACTTCCAATGTTTCAGGTGTACAGCAAAGTGATTCAGTCATATATATATATGTGTATATATATATATATATATATACACACACACACATATATACATATATATATATTCTTTTTCAGATGCTTTTCCATTATAGATTATTACAAGATATTGAATATAGTTCCTTGTGCTATACGGTAGTTCCTTGTGCTACAGTAGGTTCCTTGTTTATCTATTTTATATATAGTAGTATGTATCTGTTAATCCCAATTTCCCAGTTTATTCCCCACCCCTTCCCCTTTGGTAACCATAAGTTTGTTTTCTATGAGTCTATTTCTGTTTTGTAAATAAATTCATTTGTATCATTTTTTTAGATTCCATATATAAGTGATATCATATGATATTTGTCTTTCTCTTTCTGACTTCACTTAGTATGATAATCTCTAGGTCCATCCATGTTGCTGCAAATGGCATTATTTCATTCATTTTTATGGCTGAGTAATATTCCATTATATATATATATCTCTCTCTGTCTTACATCTTCTTTATCTGTTCATCTGTTAAGGGACACTTACTTAGATTGCTTCCATATCTTGGCTATTATAAATAGTACTGCTATGCACATTTGGATGCATGTATCTTTTCAAATTAGAGTTTTCATCTTTTCTGGTTATATGCCCAAGAGTGGGATTGCTGGATCATATGGTAACTCTATTTTTAGTTTTTTAAGGAACTTCCATACTGTTCTCCATAGTGGCTATACCAATTTACATTCCCACCAACAGTGTAGGAGGGTTCCCTTTCTTCACACCTGAGAGAGAGTGTTTTGTGGATTAGGATAATACATGTAAAATGTTTAAGAACACTAGCATATAAATCTTTATTGTTTCTCTGAAAAATTATTCAGAATTATAAAATAATAACACACTTTATCACTATCAATGATTTTGCCTTATTTTATTCATATTAATAATGCTGCCATAATATTATTCTGGTTAGTATTTGTCTTTTCTCATCCACCCTTTTTTATTAAAATATTTTATAACATTATGTTAACATTGTGTTTAGGTATGTCTTCTGTAAAGAGCATATCATTAGATTTTTTTAAAAGCAAATTCTTGTCTTTTATTATCAACTTACATTAGTATTATTAATATATTTGGCATATTTCTAGCATGTTATTCGTTAGTTTCATTTTATATGGTTTTTTGCTTTATTTTATTTCCTTTATACATTTTATTTGACTGTTCAAGTTTTACTTATTCTTTTAATGTATTTTAAAATTGCACATTCTATTTTTATATTTTAATAGATAAACTTAACTTTTGGTATGCATTTTCAACCTTCTAAGTTAAACATTAATCGGTATCTCTGTTCCTTTCATAATGCATGTGTCTTAGTTATCTTTAAGTCTGCAGCTCAGTCTTCTTTGTGCTACAGCTCACAATTTAAACTGTACAGGATGTAGTTTTTAAAACTACATATATAGTGTTGTTAGTACTGAGAATTAAACAACAAATACCGTATTCTAGTTTTCATAAAACATGTCTTTTACCTCGAGTATTATCTAATTAATGGTATTTTCAAAGGAGGGGGAGGATAGAATGACATTTATTCTACAATGCTCAAATTGATATTAATTAGCTAAACTTCCTTAGAAACTGCAAATTTTGCTAGTTTTATCTGTTAGAAAATATTGCAGCAACTTTGGAAGGAGGAAAAGAGGAAATGATAGAGAAATTGAGAGAGAGACTGAATAGAGAGCTGCATCTGGACCACATGGCTATTTAATAAAATAATCCAAATTTATACCAGTATCAATTTGTAAAATTTGTCATTATATGGGTTGATTTCTAATTAACTACATGGACAAAAAATGTTCTAAAATATCTCAATAGAGGTCTAATTTGCAGCTGTTTGATTGTTTTTTCCCTACTGTTATCTGCAAAGCAATTATGCATGAATAAAGACTGCTTGACTAGCTTTCAAGGAAATATTGACCGCTAATACATTTTAATTAAGGAATATTGAAGTAGAGAATTTAAATCAACAAAATAAACAATGTTAAATGTGGGTGAAACTTCAACAGTAAGCAATTTTAATACCTACGAATAAATGTTTCTGTTTCACGTTCAAAATAAGTATATACATAGACCATCTATTTTTTTAGATACACACACATATATACAAACACATGTATGTATATGCATATCATTTAAAATTAATTTATATATGATATATAATGAATGTATGAGAAATATAGTGTCTTTGCCCTAAATCAAATAGGGAGATTTAAGCCATTATTTGAGGGTAAGGGTCATTATCATAGTAGGTGTGTTCATAGAATTGATATCTGACACCTTAAATATCAAATAAGAATTAGAGATGCAAAAAGGGGATGGATACCCTGAGAAAACCATAATTCAAAAAGATACATGTACCACAGTGTTCACTGAAGCACTATTGACAATAGCCAGGACATGGAAGCAACCTAAATGTCCATCAACAGATGAATGGATAAAGATGTGACACATATATACAATGGAATATTACTCAGCCATAAAAAGGAACAAAATTCAGTTATTTTTCATGAGGTGGATGGACCTAGGGTCTGTCATACAGAGTGAAGTAAGTCAGAAGGAGAAAAACAAATACCATATGCTAATGCATATATATGGAATCTAAGAAAATGATACTGATGAACCTAGTGGCAGGACGGGAATGAAGACGCAGACGTAGAAAACAGACTTCAGGACACAGGTGGGGAAAGAGAAGCTGGGACAAAGTGCGAGAGTAGCATTGACATATATACACTACCAAATGTAAAATGGATGGCTAGTGGGAAGCTGCTGCATAGCACAGGGAGATCAGCTCAATGCTTTGTGACCACCTAGAGGGGTGGGATAGGGAGGGTGGGAGGGAGGTTCAAGAAGGAGGGGATATGGGGATATATGTATACATATAGCTGATTCGCATTGTTGTACAGCAGAAATTAACACAACACTGTAAAGCAATTAGACTCCAATAAAGATGTAAAAAAAATTTTTTTTATAAAAGGGGAGGATGGAGATTTCCAGGTAGGGGGAACCATATAAGGCACAGAGGCAAAAGAATGCATGGGAGTCAACATAGCCTCATACGTTTTGGTTTCTGGAAGACTTGGATTTGAATTCTGATGCTGAGGTATTTTGTAGAGGTCATTTAATTTCTAAAATTCTGGTGAATTCCAATGATAATATTATTTATATCAAAATTAGGTTTTGGAGGTTTGATATGTTTATGTGTATATGTGTTTTGTATAGTTATTAGCCCAAAGTAAGTGACCGATAAATATGCTGTATTATTATTATTATTATTATCTTTGCTGTAATCATTGTTGCCCATTTAAGAATCTGTAGTTATTTCAGCATAACTTGAGCACATCTAAAAATTGAGTAGCAAGAGTTAGGGTAACAGAAAGAGGTCATCTAGGGCAAATTATGACCCCCTTTATAATCCTCACCAAAACATATGAACATTATTTTGTGGCGTTTGGTAGTTATTGAAGTAGGTGTCTAGTTTGGAATATAGAAAGCTCTCTTTCGCTATACTGTGAAGAATGGATGTAGGAGCAGGAGGAGTGAAACTGGAGGGAGAAATACTCATAATGTAGGCTAGAGATGGTGTGTGCCTAAATTGTGGTAGATGCAGTAGAGATGGACATGATAGAATTTAAGATGTACTTTGAGGATAGACCTTACTGGCTTAGAGATTTATTAAATTCAGCAGTTGAATCAAGGTTGATGAAGATATCTTGACCAGGGTAAATGAGGTATATGATGACTCTATTCCCTGGAAGGATAAACACAAAAGGATGGAAAGGGAAGATGATGAGTCCAATTTTACACATGTATAGATAACAAATGGTTAGAAAACAATAAAAAGTATATGTCTAGCAAGTGTTTTGCTAAACTGGATTTTAGTTCAGGAGATATGTCAGCTGAAGATAAAGAATTAGAAATTATCAACATGTAGATTAAAATTAAGTCATACTTGGGCGGCCATAGCACAATACCACAGACTGGGTGGCTTAAACAACAGAAATTTTTTTTTGAATTTTTGGATTTTATTTTATTTATTTTTTATACAGCAGATTCTTATTAGTTATCTATTTTATACATATTAGTGTATATATGTCAATCCCAATCTCCCGATTCATCCCACCAACACCACCCACCCCGCCAGTTTCCCCCCTTGGTGTCCATACGTTTGTTCCTACATCTGTGTCTCTATTTCTGCACTGCAAACCAGTTCATCTGTACCATTTTTCTAAGTTCCACATATATGCATTAATATACGATATTTGTTTTTCTCTTTCTAACTTACTTTACTCTGTATGACAGTCTCTAGATCCATCCACGTCTCTACAAATGACCCAATTTTGTTCCTTTCTATGGCTGAGTAATATTACATTGTATATATGTACCACATCTTCTTTATCCATTCATCTGTCGATGGGCATTTAGGTTGCTTTCATGACCTGGCTATTGTAAATAGAGCTGCAATGAACATTGGGGTGCTTGTGTCTTTTTGAATTATGGTTTTCTCTGGGTATATGCCCAGGAGTGGGATTGCTGGGTCGTATGGTAATTCTATTTTTACTTTTTTAAGGAAACTCCATACTCTTCTCCATAGTGTCTGTATCAATTTCCATTCCCACCAACAGTGCAAGAGGGTTCACTTTTCTCCATACCCTCTCCATCATTGTTGTTTGTAGATTTTCTGAAGATGCCCATTCTAACTGGTGTGAGGTGATACCTCATGGTAGTTTTGATTTGCATTTCTCTAATAATTACTGATGTTGAGCAGGTTTTCATGTGCTTCTTGGCCATCTGTATGTTTTCTTTGGAGAAATGTCTATTTAGATCTTCTGCCCATTTTTGGATTAGGTTGTTTGTTTTTTGATATTGAGCTGCATGAGCTGCTTGTATATTTTGGAGATTAATACTTTGTCAGTTCCTTCATTTGCAAATATTTTCTCCCATTCTGAGGGTTGTCTTTTCATCTTGTTTATGGTTTCCTTTGCTGTGCAAAAGCTTTTAAGTTTCATTAGGTCCCATTTGTTTACTTTTGTTTTTATTTCCATTTCTCTAGGAGGTAGGTCAAAAAGAATCTTGCTGTGATTTATGTCATAGAGTGTTCTGCCTATGTTTTCCTCTAAGAGATTTATAGTGTCTGGCCTTACATTTAGGTCTTTAATCCATTTTGATTATTTTTGTGTATGCTGTTAGGGAGTGTTCTAATTTCATTCTTTTACATGTAGCTGTCCAGTTTTCCCAGCACCACTTATTAAAGAGGCTGTCTTTTCTCCATTGTATATACTTGCCTCCTTTATCAAAAATAAGGTGACCATAAGTGCGTGGGTTTATCTCTGGGCTTTCTATCCTGTTCCATTGATCTATATTTCTGTTTTTGTGCCAGTACCATACTTTCTTGATTACTCTGGCTTTGTAACACAGTCTGAAGTCAGGAAGCCTGATTCCTCCAGCTCCGTTTTTCTTTCTCAAGATTGCTTTGGCTATTTGGGGTCTTTTGTGTCTCCATACAAATTTTAAGATTTTTTGTTCTAGTTCTGTGAAAAATGCCACTGGTAATTTCATAGGGATTGCATTGAATCTGTAGATTGCTTTGGGTAGTATAGTAATTTTCACAATATTGATTCTTCCAATCCAAGAACATGGTATATCTCTCCATCTGTGTCATCTTTGATTTCTTTCCTCAGTGTCTTATAGTTTTCTGAGTACAGGACTTTGACCTCCTTAGTTAGCTTTATTCCTAGGTATTTTGTTCTTTTTGTTGCAGTGGTGAATGGGATTGTTTCCTTAATTTCTCTTTCTGATCTTTCGTTGTTAGTGTATAGGAATACAAGAGATTGCTGTGCATTAATTTTGTATCCTGCAGCTTTACCGGATTCATTGCTTAGCTCTAGTAGTTTTCTGGTGGCATCTTTAGGATTCTCTATGTATAAAATCATGTCAGCTGCAAACAATGACAGCTTTACTTCTTCTTTTCTGATTTGGATTCCTTTTATTTCTTTTTCTTCTCTGATTGCCATGGCTAGGATTTCCAAAACTATGTTGAATAAGAGTGGCGAGAGTGGACACCGTTGTCTTGTTCCTGATCTTAGAGGAAATAATTTCCGTTTTCACCATTGAGAATGATGTTTGCTGTGGGTTTGTCATATATGGCCTTTATTATGTTGAGGTAGGTTCCCTCTATGCCCACTTTCTGGAGAGTTTTTATCATAAACGGGTGTTGAATTTTGTCAAAAGCTTTTTCTGCATCTATTGAGATGATCATATGGTTTTTATCCTTCAATTTGTTAGTATGGTGTATCACATTGATTGATTTGCATATATTGAAGAATCCTTGCATACCTGAGATAAATCCCACTTGATCATGGTGTATGATCCTTTTAATGTGTTGTTGGATTCTGTTTGCTAGTATCTTGTTGAAGATTTTTTGCATCTCTATTCATCAGTGATATTGGCGTGTAATTTTCTTTTTTGTAGTGTCTTTGGTTTTGGTATCAGGGTGATGGTGGCCTCATAGAATTTGAGGCACCAATTTTGGGAGTGTTCCTTCCTCTCCAATTTTTTGGAAGAGCTTGAGAAGGATGGGTGTTAGCTCTTCTCTAAATGTTTGATAGAATTCACCTGTGAAGCCATCTGGTCCTGGACTTTTGTTTGTTGGAAGATTTTTAATCACAGTTTCAATTTCATTACTTGTGATTGGTCTGTTCATATTTTCTATTTCTTCCTGGTTCAGTCTTGGAAGGTTATACCTTTCTAACAATTTGTCCATTTCTTCCAGGTTGTCCATTTTTGGCATAGAGTTGCTTGTAGTAGTCTCTTAGGATGCTTTGTATTTCTGCCGTGTCTCTTGTAGGTTCTCCTTTTTCATTTCTAATTTTATTGATTTGAGTCCTCTCCTTCTTTTTCTTGATGAGTCTGGCTAGAGGTTTATCCGTTTTGTTTATCTTCTCAAAGAACCAGCTTTTAGTTTTATTGATCTTTGCTATTGTTTTCTTTGTTTCTATTTCATTTATATCTGCTCTGATCTTTATGATTTCTTTCCTTCTACTAACTTTGGGTTTTCTTCTTCTTCTTTCTCTAGTTCCTTTAGGTGTAAGGGTAGACTGTTTATTTGAGATTTTTCTTGTTTCTTGAGGTAGGCTTGTATTGCTATAAACTTCCCTCTTAGAACTGTTTATGCTGCATCCCATAGGTTTTGGATCATCGTGTTTTCATTGTAATTTCTCTCTAGGTATGTTTTGATTTCCTCTTTGATTTCTTCAGTGATGTCTTGGTTATTTAGTAATGTATTGATTAGCCTCCATGTGTTTGTGTTTTTTATGTTTTTTCCCTGTAATTGATTTCTAATCTCATAGCGTTGTGGTCAGAAAAGATGCTTGATATGGTTTCAATTTTCTTAACTTTACCGAGGCTTGATTTGTGATCCAAGATGTGATCTATCCTGGAGAATGTTGCGTGTGCACTTGAGAAGAAAGTGTAATCTGCTGTTTTAGGTTGGAATGTCCTGTAATTATCAATTAAATCTATCTCGTCTGTTGTGTCATTTAAAGCTTGTGTTTCCTTATTAATTTTCTGTCTGGATGATCTGTCCATTGGTGTAAGTGAGGCGTTAAAGTCCCCCACTCTTATTGTATTACTGTCAATTTCCTCTTTAATAGATGTTAGCAGTTGCCTTATGTATTTAGGTGCTCCTATGTTGGGTGCATATACATTTATAATTGTTATATCTTCTTCTTGGATTGATCCCTTGATCATTATGTAGTGTCCTTCCTTGTCTCTTGTAGCATTCTTTATTTTAAGGTCTATTTTATCTGATATGAGAATTGCTACTCCAGCTTTCTTTTGATTTCCATTTGCCTGGAATATATATTTCCATCCCCTCATTTTCAGTCTGTGTGTCCCTAGGTCTGAAGTGGGTCTCTTGTAGACAGCATATATTTGGGTCTTGTTTTTGTATCCAGTCAGCGAGCCTGTCTTTTGGTTGGAGCATTTAATCCATTCACATTGAAGGTAATTATCAATATGTATGTTCCTATTACCATTTGCTTAATTGTTTTGGGTTTGTTTTTGTAGGTCCTTTTCTTCTGTTGTGTTTCCCACTTAGAGAAGTTCCTTTAACATTTGTTGTAGAACTGGTTTGGTGGTGCTGAATTCTCTTAGCTTTTGCTTGTCTGTAAAGCTTTTGATTTCTTGGTCGAATCTGAATGAGATCATTGCTGGGTAGAGTAATCTTGGTTGTAGTTTCTTCCCTTTCATCACTTTAAATATATCGTGCCACTCCCTTCTGGCTTGTAGAGTTTCTCTTGAGAAATCAGCTGTTAACCTTTTGGGAGTTCCCTTGTATGTTATTTGTCATTTTTCCCTTGTTGCTTTCCATAATTTTTCTTTGTCTTTCATTTTTGTCTATTTTATTACTGTATGTCTCAGTGTGTTTATCCTTGGGTTTATCCTGCCTGGGACTCTCTGCACTTCCTGGACTTAGGTGGCTATTTCCTTTCGCATGTTAGGGAAGTTTTCAACTATAATCTCTTCACATATTTTCTCAGGTCCTTTGTCTCTCTCGTCTTCTTCTGGGACCCCTATAATGCGAATGTTGTTGCGTTTAATGTTGTCCCAGAGGTCTCTTAGGCTGTCTTCATTTCTTTTCATTCTTTTTTCTTTATTCTGTTCTGGGGCAATGAATTCCAGCATTCTCTCTTCTTGGTCACATACCTGTTCTTCTGCCTCAGTTATTCTGCTGTTGATTCCTTCTAGTGTATTTTTCGTTTCAGTTATTGTATTGTTCATCTCTGTTTGTTTGTTCTTTAATTCTTCTAGGTGTTAAACATTTTTTGCATGTTCTCGATCTTTGCCTCCATTCTTTTTCCGAGGTCCTGGATCATCTTCACTATCATTATTCTGAATTCTTTTTCTGGAAGGTTGCCTATCTCCACTTCATTTAGTTGTTTTTCTGGGGTTTTATCTTTTTCCTTCTTCTGGAACAAAGTCCTCTGCCTTTTCATCTTGTCTATCTTTCTGTGAATGTGGTTTTCCTTCCACAGGCTGCAGAATTGTAGTTCTTCTTGCTTCTGCTGTCTGCCCTCTGGTGGATGAGGCTATCTAAGAGGCATGTGCAAGTTTCCTGATGCGAGGGACTGGTGGTGGCTAGAGCTGGGTGTTGCTCTGGTGGGCAGAGCTCAGTTAAACTTTAATCTGCTTGTCTGCTGATGGATGGGGCTGGGTTACCTCCCTATTGGTTGGTTTGGCCTGAGGCGACCCAGCACTGGAGCCTACCCGGCTCTTTGGTGGTGCTAATGGTGGACTCTGCAAGGGCTCACGCCAGGGAGTACTTCCCAGAACTTCTGCTGCCAGTGTCCTTGTCCCCACGGTGAGCCATAACCACCCCCCACCTCTGCAGGAGACCTTCCAACACTAGCAGGTAGGTCTGATTCAGTCTCCTATGGGGTCACTGCTCCTTCCCCTGGGTCCCAGTGTGCACACTACTTTGTGTGTGCCCTCCAGGAGTGGAGTCACTATTTCCCCCAGTCCTGTCGATGTCCTGCAATCAATTCCCACTAGCCTTCAAAGTCTGATTCTCTAGGAACTCCTCCTCCCGTTGCCAGACCCCCAAGTTGGAAAGCCTGACGTGGGGCCCAGAACCTTCACTCCAGTGGGTGGACTTCTGTGGTATAAGTGTTCTCTAGTTTGTGAGTCACCCCCCAGCCGTTATGGGATTTGATTTTTTTGTGATTGCGCCCCTCCTACCGTCTTATTGCAGCTTCTCCTTTGTCTTTGGACAAAGTTTTTGGTGAGTTCCAGTGTCTTCCTGTTGATGATTGTTTGGCAGTTAGTTGTGATTCCAGTGCTCTACCAAGAGGGAGTGAGTGCACATCCTTTTACTCCGCCATCTCGAACTAATCTGCCAGTCACTTTCTATGCTCATTAATTTGTCTTACTTTTCTTCATTGTGTGTGTGTATAGAATATTATTTATTGTCCATCTTTCTGCACTAGAAAATAAGCTTTATGAGAGTAGAAACTTCATTCACTACAGTTGTTCGGATTGCCCCGCTGTCTGCCGCCTCCTCCCAGCTCTCCAACAACAGAAATTTGTTATCTCACAGTTCTGGAGGCTGGAATTCTAAACCAAGGTGTTGGTTTCTGGTGAGGCTTCTCTTCTTGGCTTGCAGATGGTTGCCTTCTCACTTTGTCCTCAACACAGCCTTTCCTCTACACATGCACTCATGATGTCTCTTCCTCTTTTTATAAGGACACCAGTCCATTTGGATTAGGGCCCCACTCTTATGACTTCATTTAACCTTAGTTAACTCCTTAAAGGTCCTGTCTCCAAATATAGTCACATTGGGGGATTAGGGCTTCAACATACATATTTTCTGGCAAACTAAATTTAGTCCATAATAGTTACAGTATCATAATGAGGTAAAAATTCTGATAAGCGGGCTTCCCTGGTGGCGCAGTGGTTGAGAATCTGCCTGCCAATGCAGGGGACACGGGTTCGAGCCCTGGTCTGGGAAGATCCCACATGCCGTGGAGCAACTAGGCCCGTGAGCCACAATTACTGAGCCTGCGCGTCTGGAGCCTGTGCTCCGCAACAAGAGAAGCTGCGATAGTGAGAGGCCCACGCACCGCGATGAAGAGTGGCCCCCACTTGCCGCAACTGGAGAAAGCCGTCACACAGAAACGAAGACCCAACACAGCCATAAATAAATAAATAAATAAATATATTTAAAAAAAAAAAAATCTGATAAGCTATGTGATGAAAACTGCCTCAATCAAAAAAAATTAATCATAAGAAAATATCCTTTAAGAGAGCTCTATTTGAAGAGATAAAATAATGTGCAATACTATCCTCATGTCACAGTTAAACAAGAATCAAAATATTATGGGGAGTGCCCCCCACCCTGGCCCCAAAATGTACTTGGTACAATTCCTGGCATAGAATAAAATGTTGAATTATTAAGTTTTGAATTAATGTTGAATGAAAAAGTGGCTGATTGGTTCACCAAAAAATAAATGTAGGCAATTAGAGGTTTATATTAGGGAACTGAAAAATCAGTTACTTTCAACTTCTTAGTATAAATATGATGAAATTAAAATTCAGACAGGCTAAATGCCTTTTACAATGTCACACTCTTAATTAATAGAAAAAGTGGGTCTGGAATTAGTCTTTCTGATTTTATTTCACCCACACTATTTAATGATTTATGATGATGGATGTAATGTGATTTGCAAAGCAGAGTATAAAAATAGAAGATAAGAGAGAAAAGGAAGAGAAAAAGGAAGAAAAGGCAAATGATATTCACTTATTAAATAGGAAAGAAAATTAAATCATTGAAAACAGAAAATTTAACTTGTCTCAACTAAATGGACTGCTACTTATGAATCTAAAATGATAAGCAGTAAGCTACAGTTATCTTATTAAGCTCACCAGTCAAGATTATCTTAATACATTTATGATTAAATAGAAAGCAAAATAAATAAATTAAAAGAATGAAGAATAGAGTAATACAGTCACATTATGGATTAAAACAGAGGACTAATTCATTAGAATATAGTAAAACATTAATTTAACTGATTAAGGTGTGTCTGTTATTCCCAAGATAGTCAGTAAGAAGATATTGTCAAATTTAGGAAATATCCAAATTAAATTATTAAAAAAGATGCTCTTCTGGTTAAGATAGAATTAAAATAGAATAATTCATTACCTTGAATTTGTGTGTAGCTACTAGAATATTTTGATGGGAAGAATTTATGAGTTTAAAATATTGATGTTTAACAATTAAATATTTTTCATAACTGTACATTTAAAATGCTTCCCCTCCCTTTGTGTTCCCATAGAACCTACAGTGCTGTGCTTTATTTGCTTTTTATATTAAAAATTCTATATATAAGCAATAGTCTATTAGAATATATAATAAAAAATGTCTGATTTTATAAAGAAAACTCCAAGCCTTTAATGATATGTAAATGGACTTGAATTGATGTGGATCTGTATTATAAACATGGTTTAGGAGTCTGAATAGTATGGAGATGGTCCAATAGTTTGTTTGGAATAATAAACAGATTAAAAAAACAAAGAAAATGTTATTAAAAAATGAGGCTATTTGCCCTTAAATGTTGTTAAGCTACAGTAAAGAACTATGTAATACATATGTAAATAGAGGAAAAACAGTAAAAGTTTTAAGTGACAATAAGCCATAAAATGAAACCATAAATGAAAATGTTGATTTTTAAAATTAGACATTTAAACTTTGAGTCTTGTTGATTTGGTTCCTCCACATAACATTGTATACTTGTAATCATTGCTTACTTATAATTATTTGTTTAATATTCATCTTCACGAGGACAGTCACTGTTCTATGGTCACAATTATTTCTCCATGACCTAGCAAAAAGCCACAGTAGATTCTCAATTAAAATTGCTTATCAAGCAAGTTAACATTCTAATATATAGACTTGTTTTCATCATCTACCAAAAGTTTCTGAAGACCTTCATTGCTTAAAAGAATACTCATATGTACTGCTCTAACAACTTTGAACTCCTTTCAGTTTCCGGAGTATACCATGCTCTCTTATACCTCCAAGTGCTTGCTCATTCCTTTTGCAGGAAAAGGTTAGCCTCTATTCACTTTTTTAACCTCAGCTCAAGTGTCCTTCTCTATATTCCCTCTTCCGGCAGAATGTTTTGCTATTTCTGCCTGGATCCCTGTACAAATTTGGCTAGGTTGTGTAATCACATATCTATAATATAGCTGTCTCCAATCATTCCCGTAGCACCTTCCACATGAGGATGTTTATTTTTCTGTATTTTCTGCCTCACTGAGTTGAGAGATCTTCCCAGGTATAAATTTTCTTAGTTACTTTTATATTTCTGTACTAGCTCAATGCCTGGTACACAAATGGTAGACATGAAACACTTTTATAGAGCAAATGAATTAACTGACCAATGCATTTTGTAAAATTTCTTAAAGAATAGACTAGGAAGAAGATACTTTAAGTATCTCTAAGATACCAAAGTTAGAAACAAATAAAAGACAGAATAGTCAAAGGTTTACTGGCATAGTACCAGGTTTAAATATCCACTATGTACAGTGAAAAAAAGTCGAAGTCATCCTGGTGGCTTTTGACCAAGCAGAGATGCTTTTGAATGCTCTTTACTTATGAAAGGAAATAATAGCTCTAAAGAAGGCCTGGAATTCAAAGACTTGCCACATGTGCATTTTCTTTGTTAAAGCAGAAGATGCCAATATGGCAGTTACTTTGAAATGCCATAGTGGTTTTGTAATGAATTTTAATAGTATTTAATGCTTTTTTAAAAGTTTCTTTTAAGGAAAATGGAGCTATTCTGGACTATGTTTTTGGATTACAGAGTCTTCAACACCTACTCCCCTCAACGTGTGCTTTATAAGTCATGTATCTCTGGGATGCATTCAAAGCGGAATCTTTTTTTACACTGTTAGCCATAGAGCAGAATTGGTTATGATGAAATTTTAGTATGTGTAGTTATAGTTAATCTGCTAAGCATTTCTATTAACCTTTGTCCTTAAACAATTCACAAATGGAAAATTAGTAAAGAATGTTTTAAAAATATATGCATATATATCATAAATTGACATAAAATTTGACATAGATTCTGAAATGATTACAGCACCTGTCTAAAATGGATATTGTCACTGATGAAATTATCTCCCTTTGAACAGTAAGAAATCACCTACTTTGCTTAGTATCATTTGTCAATAAGAAACAATAGAGGAGAATTCTAGAAAAGTAGTACCATTTTGCATGTAATCCGACCTTTGCCCCAGGCCAAGAACATAAGAGAAATGCTTAATTTTTCTTCCAGTTAAACATAAGGATTTCCTCAGTTATTTCAATGAAAATAATATGTTATTTGATATATTTTATTATTTTCATTTTTTCCCTAGTATATGAAATTAAAAGGATTCATAACATTCATTAAGCTTTGGGCCATAGTATTATTAAAGTAAAGGAAACTGTCAGTCTTTTCAAATACCATTTCTTATTGCTGTTGCTGTCATTTTTCTTCTCTTTTACTTTTGGTTAACTGAGAATTTAGTAATTAAACCAGGAAGCAATTTATTATTGTATCTAAAAGCTTGGATTGGAGGCCAAAGAAAAGTGCTGGGCCCTATCAGTAAAGAGCGTGGACATCTTTTTGTTCCTTCAGAAGCCCTTTGTGTTTATGTGTAAGTGCTAGGATTGGTTCTGGTGGTTGCTGATATAGATAAATTAAGTCAGGATAATTGAACTATTATTCTATTTATCTACCATTTGATATTTATTTAATAATACACTGTACTGCTTTGGCCTGACTGGAACAGTGTGAACGTGGAAAAGGGGGGAGGGAGTTTCTGTAACAATACATTTAAATTTTCAATTTCTGGATTACTTATTTAATGTATTTGCATTATAATAATTAATATTTTCTGAAAAATCATCATTCATAAGTTGTATAATCAAGAGAGAATCTACTTAAAGTTGAAGGGTAAAACTATGGAAATTTTTGGTTTTAATAAACTATAGAAAACCTTGTCTATCATAATTAATGCCATTTTATCGTAACTGTGAAGTAGAAAGACATTATGTTTTATCAGTAAATATAAAATGTCAGTATTTTTAAAAATTATGTTTACTGTTTTTTCTAATTAGATCCATAGGTTTATATCTTAGTAACAAACTTTTTGTTCATATATTTAAGTAATAGCTTATTATTTGGAAATTCTTAGCAAAAATTGTTGGTTATCAATAAATATGAATCTTTTTATTTGTATTTATAGGTAGTTGAAGGCAGCAGAATAAATTTTAAAAACTGTAATTACATTTTGATTGTAGCTATATAAATATCTGTGGGCATTTTAAGAGCAAAGAATGGAAGAAAATATTCTGAAAAGAAACTAGTTGTCATATGTTATTCTTGTCATATTGTTGAACTCATTAGCTGAATTTCAATATGCTCAGCATGCCTGTTTTGAAATATGCAAATAAAGCAAAGTAGCTTTTGAGTTGTTTCTTATCACCCTACTCTGCCCATTTGGAAGGGCAATTTTTTTCTTTTTTTGAACCCAGGCCCTCAGCAGTGAGCGAACTGAGTCCTAACCACTGGACCACCAGGGAATTCCCTGGAAGGGGAATTTTAATGCCCAGGAAAGACTGACTAAATAAACACATAACATGAATTAATTAATCTTCCTTTAATGTGACTTTGAATGAGCCAAAATTAGACCAATTAGTTTTATAACTAATGAGACAATAAAAGACTAGTGTTTAAGTCTCATAGAACTTATATCCATAAACATCAGTCAGGTCTAAATGTTGCTAAGGTTTAACAAATTATATACTTTAGGTGAATCAGTTCTCAGTCAAAGGGGAACTGTGCTGAGGTACATGTAACTTTCATTGAATTAGTGTCTTGAAGGCAGAATTTCTTCCATTAGCTTTATTAGCATTTTATTACTTTGCTGTGAAATTCCAGCTTCTTAGATTTAATGTATAAATATAACTTAAGGTGAATTAATTTGAGTTTGAGGCAGTTCCTTAAAATTGAACTTGGTTGATAGCTCAATATCAGGCTATAAAATTCACACACATTTATTAAACTTATCTCCTTTTATAGAACTCAGTTCATGCTGTTTAGTAGCATTATATTCTGAACTATGTAATATGTTATTTTAAAAATACTTTTTTGTATAGTTTCAATTAATATTTAGTATGGAGAGATCCCAGCCCAATTTACTAATTTATCGATCATTTTGATTGACAGCCTCTAGTTCTGCGGAAACAATAAATCTGACCAAAATCAATTATTTGATTCCTTGTGGTCACAAATCGGAGATTCTTTTATCATTCTCAACAGCAGAACACTAGTCCCTGACTTCCTTTTCTTATATTTTGACAGATAAAAGAAGGGAATGGCGTGAGGCATTGTAAGTCAGTTCTGCTACTCTTGCCTCCTTTCTGCTCCTTTGGCCTCTGCTGCTTTGTCTTGTGAGAAGAATGCTCACCAATGCTGATTTTCTCCTCTTGGTTAATCTCCAGTGCTCTCTTCCCTCTCTACTCAATCAAAAAGTCCTTTTTGCTTTTCACGTCAGCTGGCTCCGAGGTGCTTCCCTGGGCAGAGCCTATATAAAGAGAAGACATGGGAGCAGAGAGAGGTTAAGTAAATTGCCTTAGACTGCAATATTAGTAAAGACTAGAGCAGAGATCTTGGAGATTACCCAGTTCTCCTTGTAACCAGAAAGTTAAATTGATTCCTATTCAACTTTAATTAGAATTAGTGTCATGTAGTTACTTTTTAAATAGGTATCAACTTCAGTAATAAGGGTGGGTGGATTCTCACAAGTGGAGCATGCCAGTGACGACTAGTCAAAGTCTACATTGGCAGTATTGCTAATTTCCTCCAATTTTCAGAGAGCTAAATCCAGACCATTAGGAGATGGCAGCTGAAAGCAGAATCCTATACTCTGCATACTGGGCTAGACTGCCTGATATATTCTAGCTGACACAAATTGTCTTGTCTACCTGTGTGAAGTCCCTGTTGATTAGTTTTTAAATTAGAATGAGAAGCATTTGGTAATCAGTAGTGGGTACAAAGTCAGTTATTTTCTTTGTACCATCAGGCCAGCACTGGAGTTGTATGTAAAACACTCTCTTTATCTCAGGTGATGTTTTCGTTGAGCTGATTCACATATTTGCTTTTTTTTTTAATTTTAATTTTTTATTTTAATAATCATCGGTTTCCAGTTTTGTTCCTTCAGGCTTTGTAGTCTAGACCTAAGGTTGTGTCTCATTTTGAGGTATCTTTATTCTATTCTAAAGACCCATTCTTACACAATGTGCTACGAAAAATACCTTGCCAAATACCAGAAAGATGCTGAAGCATGTATTATGGATGAGATAACCAATGTTGTTAAAAGCACGAAGACACATCTTGCATTTCTTTTGAGAAGATAGAAAAAATAATTATATAGAAATATATATTTTTGGATTGATGAAATAGTATATATGTATTAGCTATTATATCTTTTTAAAAAGTTTCTAAGGATGAATTAAAGATTAAAGTAGTAAACAGGGCTACTTATAAAACTGAAGAAATCAAAACTTCAGAAAGTGTATATTGACCTACAAAAATTGAACTGTCTTAATAATTAGCCACCAGTGCTACTCTTAGGTATGAAATAAAGTAGGAAGTAGGACAAAAGTGTGTCTTTATCTTGCCTATCAATAAATAAGGGATTAGGTTTAGGAAAAAGGGTTATCAGAAGGCAAAAAAGCTCTCTGTGTCAGGGCTCATAGTTGCAAGAGTAGCAGAATACTTTGCCTTGAGTCTCTTTGTATATTAGTTTTGGCAGAGACTGGAAGGCTGAGATCAATTTAGAAGTTGCCAAATACCTCTCGCAAAGTGAGCTGCTAGACCATCTATGCTGGCATTGGAGACAGGCCACTTCAGTTTTATAAGCAATTTAGATTGGGGCCTGGGGCTAGAAGACAAGGAATTCTTTGTTGAGAGTGCTTCATTGAACACTCTCAGGTGGATTAAGATGGTAATGCTTCCTCCAGCCAAGTGAGAGGGATTTCAAGAGTTCCACCTTAAGATCTGCAGACTTTTTCATCTACAAAAGACAGGGCTCCATAGTTCCTACCTCTCCTTCCTCAATCATCATCTCTACAGTCCTGAAGGGGCTAACCTCTACGGCTAGTGAGAGTAGGAACGAAGAGTCAAAGAACAAAAATAGGCAAAGGGAGAAAAAGACACTAAGTAAAGCCCCCTCACTCTCCATTTGTTCCCCTCAGACTTTCAGGATATCAAGCTTACATTAGTATACAGCTGGAGGCAATGGAGAAAGTCTAAATTAAAAGGTTTACAAGTTTTTTTTTAATTATTGAACTGGACATTTTAATTACAAAAAGGGGACTGTGCCTGTGACTGACTACAGGGAACTGGGAAAGCTGTGAAATATGCCCCAAATTTTATCCAATAGCAGGAAAAGAAATAGCCTGTCCAATGACAAGTGGCAGAAGGAATAAAGTTAATTTATTCCTTCTGCCACTAATACTAATATTTATTAGTACTTACTGCTAATTCAGTAAACCATTGCATACAAGCAGGAGACTTCAACTCTGGCAGATTTAAACTAACTGAATGAATGAACTTAAATTTTTTAGACTGGATTTCAGGCTTCAGAATGAAGTTTAGAAAACAATCAGGGATAAATGAGGTTAAACAACATGGGGGAGCACACACCCAATCCTTCCACAAACCAGTGAGGTCAGGGCTACCACTTCCGCAGTCACAATACATTGAATTTCCCAAAGTGCCCTGCTGTGGCATGTATCAAACGCTGGCTGCTGTCACTAGCACAGTTCACCCTGCTTACCAGAAAACTCAATATTATTGCTGCTACCTCTACCACATGCCACTGGAGTGGATTCTTCCATTCTGTCAATAGCTCCTTATTCAAAGTTTATGGTGGATGCATCCAGTTGGATGAGCTTGTGTCATGTGCCCACACTCTGGCTACAAAAGGGGGCTGGGAAAGAAAGTATTTATCATCTTCATTATTTTTGGTGGGAGGTGGGTAATACTCAAAATATAGGGATGGAGTTCAAATGTTAGTCCTCGTACTTGATGAGAGCCAGACATTTACCTATTTTTCCCCCAAATCTTTACATATCCCAAATATGAGAACCGTAATATAAGAAGTCCAATTTCCAAGACATTCTTTGACTCCTTCAAACTGTGTACTCTTCTAGTTAGCCTCATCTGAGCCCTCTTGACTGTCAGGATTTACATATTTGTCATTTGTAGAGCCTTTCTTTTCATATTGATCACCACAAAGAATAAAGTCAAACTGTATTAGACCATATAGTTAAAACAACTGTCTCTTGATTTGATGATTTATATTATGAAATCAACTTCAAAATGTTCTTTGTGCATGATGAACTCATTGTAACTGCTTCTGCAAAATTTGTGACTTATTTTACAATTTCATTGTGTTCACAATAATACTGTGGGTTATTATATAGCCGTTTGAAAACAACTACTCCATTTCTATTAACACCATTCTAGTCCCTTGGACACTTGTAATAGTCATATGAACTGGTCTCCTCATATTCATTGTTGTCGCTTGCTTTTCAGTATCTTCTTGGCACTGCAGCTCAAGCAACTTTTTTTTTTTTTAAATTTTTATTGGAGTATAGTTGCTTTACAATGTTGTGTTAGTTTCTGCTGTACAGCAAAGTGAATCAGCCATACGTATACATATATCCCTGCTTTTTTGGATTTCCTTCCCATTTAGGTCACCACAGAGCATTGAGTAGAGTTCCCTGTGCTATACGGTAGGTTCTCATTAGTTACCTATTTTATACATAGTAGTATAAAACACATCATACATCTCCCAACTTTTATAAGTCAAATTTGCTTATGTAACACCCTTCTTAAAACTCTTCAAAAGCTTCCCACTGCCTAATATGCTAATATGCTTCACCCCAGGTTTCCTTCCATTTCTCTGCCTTTGCTTCAGCCATGCCACTTTTGTTTCAGTTCCTGGAATTCACAAAGCTGCCCATTCCAGGGGCTCTGAATAATCCACCCTTTGCCTGAAATTCTTCTCAACCAGCTCTTACCAAATCCTCCCCTGATGATACAGACTTATGTGGTCCCCTTTTACATGTTCTCATAGCATCCTATACCTCCCTCCTAGCCCTTATCATAATTTATAATTCAGTGATTTTTACAAATTATTTATTTAAGTAATTATTTAGTGCTTTGGACTTCCTTTCCTTTCCTCCCTCTCTCCCTTCCTCCTTTCCCTCTCTCTCTCTCTCTCTTTCTCTCCCTTCCTTCCTTCCTTCTTTCCTCCCTCCCTCTCCCTCCCTCCCTCTCTCTCTCCCTATTCCTTCCTTCCTTCCTTTCTTTCCCTTTCTTTCTTTCTTTCTTTCCCTCCCTCCCTCTCTCTCTCTCTTTCTTTCTCACTCTCTCTCTCTCTCTCTTTCTTTCTTTCCTGTTGAAAACTCAGTACGTAGACTACTGCCAGGAAAATGAGAGTAGGAGAGATACAGTGAATGTTTATGAAAAATATATGATGTCATAATACACATGATATAAGCAAGAAATATAATATTTAAAATGATTTTCAATCTGGTTTTGGGACTGGGAGACATATACCCAAATTAAATTTTCATCTAGATTATGGGTTGGTTTTTTTTTTTAACATCCTTCCCTGTACTTTTCCATGTTTTCCTATTATTTTGCTAGATAGCTGTTAAGGAACAAAAAACATGTTTAAGGGAATAGTTCATAATATCTCATAAATGTTCATTATTACTTGAAAATAATTTTTTTACCAAAAAGTACACAATTTTGACTTGGATACACTGCCCCCTTTATCTACAGTGGGTAAATTGAGACATTTCTTCATTGATATTGCTTATAAGTATATATCTCTGGGAACAAGAATGCTATCTGCCCTCTTTATTTTGTTGTTAATTTATGCAATGTGTATGGTCATATAGAAGGTACTTTTATGAAGCTTTTACTACACAGTTCACTAAATTATAATTAAAATTTTAATTCATTATTGAAATGTATATTTTCAAACTCAACTCTTGAAGTAACTAAATAATGGAGAAAAAAGAGTTACATAATGCTATACATTGTAATTTTGTTTTCTGTAGACATTAGGCTTATATTAGGAATAATGATTTTGTTAGCATAGATAATACACCTTGTTGAAAAGCATGCTTAGAACACAAAGCCATATTTATTAAGTAGAGATATTTTCTTATGTTCATGAAATTAAATTAGATATTCACTGCAGATGTAAGAATGATGAACACAAGGGAGAATTATACATGAATTTTTATGGCAATGAATACAAAAAATTTAAGTAAAATTTAGCAAATTAATTAACCAATAGAATAAACGTGCAATAAATATTACCAAAAAAACCCTACTCAAGGAATACAATAGATTCCTCACTATATGAAAATGTATACACACATCACCAATAGGTGTTTAAAAAGCATTTAATACAATTTTGCAGCCATCTTAATTTTAAAACAAATCTCTAAATAAATTAGAAGTAGAAAAAAAAGAACTTAAATCAAGAATATTCAATTTAGAAATCCTAAATGACAAAAAGAGAAAACTAAAATAATTTCCGGTAACATTAGGATCCAGATATGAATGCTTGTTTGCACTATTAGTTTTTATATTGTCTTAGGCTTCTAGCAAATGTTCTAAGAAAGGAACATAAAATTATTGATGTAAATTTTTTAAAAATTAAATTTTGCTTATAAATTATAGGAACAATTTTATATATAAATATATTTTAAAAATATATATAGCATGAATATAAAATACATATTTATGTATAAAAACACAAAAGACTAACAAAAAGTTCTTGGATGTTTGAAAGACTATGAAAGTAATCGAATATGAGTTAAGTATACAAAAATTAATAGTCCTATTTTAGTAATGAATAATGGCAATAAAAATATTTCATTATTTCAAAAATTATGAAATATTTAGAAAAATTTTTCAAAAATGACATAGAACCTAAATGAAGAAAGTGTTACTTCATATCTAAGAATATATGTTCTGTATTACTGAGAAGACATACCATGTTTTTGAATGAGTACAGCTAACAGACATAAAATATTCCAAATTAATAAATGAGTTTAATGAAATCCCAAATCATTCCCAGAGTTTTGTGTTTATATAATTTTTAAGTTTGAGTGAAATAAAATAATATAGACATTAACTAGAAGACAGAAGCCTAGGAATAACCTAGAAAGGTGAAATAGAATAGCAGTGAGGGGCTGGGACAGAATAAAGTTGTCTTAATAGAATTCAGAAGATAAAAACTACTGTATCATGCTAATATGATTTTGCACAGGAATAGACAAAGTCATAGATCCTATTACACATGGGAATTTAATATATGATAAAGCTGATGTTCAATTCATTGTGAGATAATAAAATATTAAATGGTGCTGCTGATACTGTACCTACATCAGAAAGAAAATAAAACTAGACCTCTAAATTGCATGATATTCAAAATTCATTTCTTGATGGCGTAAAGACTTCATGTGCAATCGAGGAGAAAATGAGGCATACTTTGCCACACGTTACCAACCAAAGCTATACAAAAAAGATAAATGTACTTCATTACATTCATCTGTTGATGGACACTTAAGTTGCTTCCATATCTTGGCTGTTGTAAATAATGCTGCTATACAGTAGGGCATATGTATCTTTTCAAATTAATGCTTTCCTTTTCTTTGGATATAAACCCAGGAGTGGAATTGCTGGATAACATGGTAGCTCTATTTTTAGTTTTTTGAGGAACCTCCATACTGTTTTCCACAATTGCTATACCAATTTACATTCTCACCTACAGTGTATAAGGACTCCCTTTTCTCCACATCCTCATCAACATTTGTGTTTTAGATGATAGCCATTCTGACAGGTGTGAGGTGATATCTCATAGTGGTTTTGATTTGCATTTCCCCTGATAATTAGCGATGTCGAGCAACTTTTCATGTGCCTGTTGGCCATCTGTATGCCTTCTTTGGAAAAATGTCTATTCAGGTCTTCCACCAAGTTTTTAATGGGGTTGTTTGGTTTTTGATATTGTTATGTGAGCTGTTAATATATTTTGGATATTAACCCCATATTGGACATAGCATTTGCACATATTTTCTCCCATTCAGTAGGTTATCTTTTTGTCTTGTCAATAATTTCCTTTGCTGTTCAAAAGCTTTTAAGTTTAATTTGGCCCCATTTAAAACATGGGGTTACATTTTTTTAATTATTGAAGATACGGTGTATTCTACCCAGTGTAAGTACATGAGTAAGAAAAAAATTTCAAATAAGAATGAGTCTAAATCTTACAGATAGCTTCACTCTTATAAATGTCCCATGTTAAGAATTTGGCTGTAAGTACTCATTGTATCTGTTTTCTTTTATGGGTTATCAAATAAAATTAGTCATTGTTTACAAATCACTATGCAGGAAAATATATAAAACATTTCTTGTTTTCAAACTTGCACAAAATTTCTCATTGATTTATCTAAAAACACAGTGCTTTTGTATTGGTATCTGCAGAAAGTACTACAAATCATTGACACAGAAGCTTTGTTTACAATAAGGTACCTTATTCTTGGTTATTGATATATCTAACAATGATTTAATTAGTTTCTCTTGTATAACTTCAAGGGAACTTAATTTTATTCAAGTTAGTTACTCAGCATTATCTATTGTTATGTACATCCATCCCATAGTTATAATAGTAACATAAATTTTTACCCATAAAATGAAAAAGTAGTATACTTTACTAATTTAGTGCCTCCAAGTATATTGAGTGGTTATTTTCCTTAAGAAAACACATTTGGATTTCTTTTGCATATGATTTTTAAGATTTCTGGAACTTCCTAGGGGGAAAGACTACATCCAGTACAGTATTTAGTGTGTCTTTGCCATCTGGGTTTTTAGATTCATTTGGTTTAATTCAAAGATTAAAGAAAGAAAAATTGGACCAAATGGTGGAATAAACCCCTGTGGAAAACATGCTTCTGCTGTGGTTATATTTGAGATTAATTGATTCATTAACTTGTAACTACACCCATGACTTCAGCTGAAGTTAATAACTGATTAACCATAAGCACAGAGATTAATTATACTGGGAGATGAGTTAGCTCTTCATGTCACTAGAGTATCCCAGTTTAAGTGCAGAGTAGACTAAACAAATGCTAGCTTCCATGACTTAGTGAACCTTTACTCAAACAGGTATCTAATATATAAGAACTAATTTTGGATTTTTTTTTTTTTAACTTTTGGGTTTATTTATTTATTTTATTTTTATGGCTGTGTTGGGTCTTCGTTTCTGTGCGAGGGCTTTCTCTAGTTGTGGCAAGTGGGGGCCACTCTTCATGGCAGTGCGCGGGCCTCTCATTATCGCGGCCTCTCTTGTTGCGGAGCACAGGCTCCAGAAGCGCAGGCTCAGTAATTGTGGCTCACAGGCCTAGTTGCTCCACGGCATGTGGGATCTTCCCAGACCAGGGCTCGAACCCATGTCCCCTGCATTGGCAGGCAGATTCTCAACCACTGCGCCACCAGGGAACCCCGGATTTTTTTTTTTTAAGGTGAACTATCTTGCCTAGATAAAAAGATAGGGAAGCATTAAAATAATTCCAAGTTTTGTAGCCTAAAAGACTGGAAGCTTGGAAGAAAACCCCTAAAATAGGGCAATACTACTGATAAAGGAAATCTTAAAGAATGTTGAGTTGTAAAAGTTCATATCATAATTATACCATTAAAATGATTATTTATTAAAATAGCTAGTTCAGGAGGAGCTTCAAGATAGCAGAGGAGTGAGATGTGGAGATCACCTTCCTCCCCACAGATACATCAGAAATACATCTACATGTGGAACAACTCCTACAGAACACCTACTGAACACTGGAGGAAGACCTCAGACTTCCCAAAAGGGTCTTGGTAATCCAGCCAGTTATCAGGCCTGTGCCTCTGAGGTGGGAGAGCTGAGTTCAGGACATTGGTCCAACAGAGACCTCCCAGCTCCATGTAATATCAAATGGCGAAAGCTCTCCCAGAGATCTCCATCTCAATGTTAAGACCCAGCTCCACTCAACGACCAGCAAGCTACAGTGCTGGACACCCTAGGCCAAACGCCTGGCAAGACAGGAACACGAACCCACCAATTAGCAGAGGGCCTACTTAAAATCATAATAAGGTCACAGACACCCCCAAACACACCACTGGAGGTGGTCCTGCCCACCAGAAAGAGAAGATCCAGCCTCATCCACCAGAACACAGGCACTAGTCCCCTCCACCAGGAAGCCTAAAAAACCCACTGAACCAACCTTAGCCACTGGGCGAGACGCCAGAAACAATGGGAACTATGAACCTGCAGCCTGCAAAAGGAGACCCAAACACAGTAAGTTAAGCAAAATGAGAAGACAGAGAAACACACAGCACATGAAGGAGCAAGGTAAAAGCCCACCAGACCAAACAAATGAAGAGGAAATAGGCAGTCTACCTGAAAAATGAATTCACAGTAATGATAGTAAAGAGGATCCAAAATCTTGGAAATAGAATGGAGAAAATACAAGAAACGTTTAACAAGGACCTAGAAGAACTAAAGAGCAAACAAACAATGATAAACAACAAAATAAATGGAAGTATACATTCTCTAGAAGGAATCAATAGCAAAATAACAGAGGCAGAAGTACAGATAAGTGACCTGGAAGATAAAATAGTGGAAATAACTACCACAGAGCAGAATAAAGAAAAAAGAATGAAAAGAATTGAGGACAGTCTCAGAGATCTCGGGAAAACATTAAATGCACCAACATTCAAATTATAGGACTCCTAGAAGAAGAAGAGAAAAAGAAAGGGACTGAGAAAATATTTGAAGAGGTTATAGTTGAAAACTTCCCTAATATGGGAAAGGAAATAGTCAAATTCAGGAGGTGCAGAGAGTCCCATACAGGATAAATCCAACTAGAAACACGCCAAGACACATATTAATCAAACTATCAAAAATTAAATACAAAGAAAAATATTAAAAGCAGCAAGGGAAAAACAACAAATAACATACGAGGGAATTCTCATAAGGTTAACCGCTGAAACTTTTCAAGGCAGAACAGAGTGGCAAGACATATTTAAAGTGATGAAAAGGAAAAACCTACAACCAAGATTACTCTACCCAGCAAAGATGTCATTCAGATTCGACAGAAATTAAAACCTTTACAGACAAGCAAAAGCTAAGAGAATTCAGCAACACCAAACCAGCTTTACAAGAAATGCTAAAGGAACTTCTCTAGGCAGGAAATACAAGAAAAGGAAAAGACCTACAATAACAAACCCAACACAATTAAAAAAATGGTAATAAGAACATACATATCAATAACTATTTTAAATGTAAATGGATTAAATGCTCCAACCAAAGATATAGACTTGCTGTATGGGTACAAAAACAAGACCCATATATATGCTGTCTACAAGAGACCCACTTCAGACCTAGGGACACATACAGACTGAATGTGAGGGGATGGAAAAAGATATTCCATGCAAATGGAAATCAAAAGAAAGCTGGAGTAGCAATTCTCATATCAGACAAAATGGACTTTAAAATAAAGACTATTACAAGAGACAAAGAAGGACATTACATAATGATCAAGGGATTAATGCAAGAAGAAGATATAACAATTGTAAATATTTATGCACCCAACATAGGAGCACCTCAATACATAAGGCAAATGCTAACAGCCGTAAAAGGGAAAGCGACATTAACACAATAATAGTAGGGGACTTTAACCCCCCACTTTCACTAATGCACAGATTATCCAAAATGAAAATAAATAAGGAAACACAAGCTTTAAATGATACATTAAACAAGATGGACTTAATTGATATTTATAGGACATTCCATCCAAAAACAACAGAATACACTTTCTTCTCAAGTGCTCATGGAACATTCTCCAGGGTAGATCATATCTTGGGTCACAAATCAAGCCCTGGTAAATTTAAGAAAATTGAAATCGTATCAAGTATCTTTTCCAGCCACAACACTATGAGACTAGGTATCAATTACAAGAAAAAAACCTGTAAAAAATACAAATACGTGGAGACTAAACAATACACTACTTAATAACCAAGAGATCACTGAAGAAATCAAAGAGAAATCGAAAACTACCTAGAAACAAATGACAATGAAAACAGGATGACCCAAAACCTGTGGGATGCAGCCAAAGCAGTTCTGAGAGGGAAGTTTATAGCAATACAATCCTACCTCAAGAAACAAGAAACATCTCAAACAACCTAACCTTACACTTAAAGCAATTAGAGAACGAAGAATAAAAAAACTCTAGAGTTAGCAGAAGGAAAGAAATCATGAAGATCAGATCAGAAATAAATGAAAAAGAAATGAAGGAAACAGAAGCAAAGATCAATAAAACTAAAAGCTGGTTCTTTGAGAAGATAAAATTGATAAACCATTAGCCAGACTCATCAAGAAAAAAAGAAAGAAGAATCAAATCAATAGAATTAGAAATGAAAAAGGAGAAGTAGCAACTGACACTGCAGAAATACAAAGGATCATGAGAGATTACTACAAGTAACTATATGCCAATAAAATGGACAACCTGGAAGAAATTGACACATTCTTAGAAAACCACAACCTTCCGAGACTGAACAAGGAAGAAATAGAAAATATAAACAGACCAATCACAAACACTAAAATTGAGACTGTGATTAAAAATCTTCCAACAAACAAAAGCCCAGGACCAGATGGCTTCACAGGTGAATTCTATCAAACATTTAGAGAAGAGCTGACACCTATCCTTCTCAAACTCTTCCAAAATATAGCAGAGGGAGGAGCACTCCCAAACTCATTCTACAAGACCACAATCACCCTGATACCAAAACCAGACAAAGATGTCACAAAGAAAGAAAGCTACAGGCCAATATCACTGATGAACTTAGATGCAAAAATCCTCAACAAAATACTAACAAACAGAATCCAACAGCACATTAAAAGTATCATACACCATGGTCAAGTGGGGTTTATCCCAGGAATGCAAGGATTCTTCAATATACGAAAATCAATCTATGTGATACACCATATTAAAAAACTGAAGGTTAAAAACCATATGATCATCTCAATAGATGCAGAAAAAGCTTTCGACAAAATCCAACACTGCTTTATGATAAAAACCCTCCAGAAAGTAGGCATAGAGAGAACTTACCTCAACATAATAAAGGCCATATATGACAAAACCACAGCCAACATTGTTCTCAATGGTGAAAACCTGAAACCATTTCCACTAAGATCAGGAACAAGACAAGGTTGCCCACTCTCACCACTATTATTCAACATATTTTGGAAGTTTTAGCCACAGCGATCAGAGAAGAAAAACAAATAAAAGGAATCCAAATTGGAAAAGAAGAGGTAAAGCTGTCACTGGTTGCAGATGACATGATACTATATATAGAGAATCCTAAAGATGCTACCAGATAACTACTAGAGCTAATCAATGAATTAATGCACAGAAATCTCTTGCATTCTTATACACTAATGATGAAAAATCTGAAAGAGAAATTAATGAAACACTCCCATTTACCATTGCAATAAAAAGAATACCTAGGAATAAACCTACCTAAGGAGACAAAAGACCTGTATACAGAAAATTATAAGACACTGATGAAAGAAATTAAAGATGATACCAACAGATGGAGAGATATACCATGTTCTTGGATTGGAAGAATCAACATTGTGAAAATGACTATACTACCCAAAGCAATCTACAGATTCAGTGCAATCCCTCTCAAACTACTAATGGCATTTTTCACAGAACTAGAACAAAAAATTTCACAATTTATATGGAAACTCAAAAGACCCCGAATAACCAAAGCAATCTTGAGAAAGAAAAGCAGAGCTGGAGGAATTACGCTCCCTGACTTCAGACTATGCTACAAAGCTACAGTAATCAAGACAGTATGGTACTGGCACAAAAACAGAAATATAGATCAATGGAACAGGATAGAAAGCCCAGAGATAAACCTACACACATATAGTCACCTTATTTTCGATAAAGGAGGCAAGAATATACAATGGAGAAAAGACAACCTCTTCAATAAGTGGTGCTGGGAAAAGTGGACAGCTACATGTAAAAGAATGAAATTAGAACACTCCCTAACACCATACACAAAAATAAACTTAAAATGGATTAAAGACCTAAATGTAAGACCAGACACTATAAAACTCTTAGAGGAAAACAGAGGCAGAACACTCTATGACATAGATCACAGTAAGATCCTTTTTGACCCACCTCCTAGAGAAATGGAAATAAAAACAAAAAGAATCAAATGGGATCTAATGAAACTTAAAAGCTTTTGCACAGCAAAGGAAACCATAAACAAGATGAAAAGACAACCCTCAGAATGGGAGAAAATATGTGCAAATGAAGCAACTGACAAAGGCTTAATCTCCAAAATTTACAAGCAGCTCATGCAGCTCAATATCAAAAAAGCAAACGACCCAATCCAAAAATGGGCAGAAGACCTAAATAGACATTTTTCCAAAGAAGATATACATATAGCCAACAAACACATGAAAGAATGTTCAACATCACTAATCATTAGAGAAATGCAAATCAAAACTACAATGAGGTATCACCTCACACCAGTCAGAATGGCCATCATCAAAAAATCTCCAAACAGTAAATGCTGGAGAGGGTGTGGAGAAAAGTGAACCCTCTTGCACTGTTGGTGGGAATGTATATTGATACAGCCACTATAGAGAACAGAATGGAGCTTCCTTAAAAAACTAAAAATAGAACTACCATACAACCCAGTAATCCCACTACTGGGCATATATCCTGAGAAAACCATAATTCAAAAAAAGTCATTTACCACAATGTACATTGCAGCTCTCTCTACAATAGCCAGGGCATGGAAGCAACCTAGGTGTCCATCGACAGATGAATGGATAAAGAAGATGTGGCACATATATACAATGGAATATTACTCAGCCATAAAAAAGAAACAAAATTGAGTTATTTGTAGTGAGGTGGATGGACCTAGAGTCTGTCATACAGAGTGAAGTAAGTCAGAAAGAAAAACAAATACCGTGTGGTAACACATATATATGGAATCTAAAAAACAAAACAAAAAAAAAGTTATGAAGAACCTAGGGGCTGGACAGGAATAAAGACGCAGATGTAGAGAATGGACTTGAGGACACGGGGAGGGGGAAGGGTAAGCTGGGACAAAGTGAGAGAGTGGCATGGACATATATACACTACCAAATGTAAAATAGATAGCTAGTGGGAAGCAGCCACATAGCACAGGGAGATCAGCTCAGTGCTTTGTGACCACCTAGAGGGGTGGGATGGGGAGGGTGGGAGGCAGATGCAAGAGGGAGCAGATATGGGGATATATGTATATATATATAGCTGATTCACTTTGTTATAAAGCAGAAACTAACACCATTGTAAAGCAATTGTACTTCCATAAAGATGTTAAAAAAAATTAACTAGTTCAAGCATCTACCATTCTCCTAGAGCTCCCTATTATTTTATTTTTTTCCTTATAAACTCCTTGCTCTTCCCTATTTGGATTTAAATATGTATCTCTCAAGTTAGAGGAAAACAAAACAGTGAAAACAAAGCAAGACTCCTATGATCACATGTTGTCCTCCAGCTACTTCCCTAACTCTTTCTTGTCAGAACCAAGTCTCTTGAAAGGATTATATCCATTAATTATTCCGTGTTTTCATCTTTTACCTCTTAAGGTGTAGAAAAATGACTACTGGTCCCATGACTCCACTGGCACAGCTCTAATGAAGCTCACCAGTAATATATTTCTTGCCAAATGTAAAGTCCTTTTTCAGTTCTGTTTTTACCTTGATTTCTTTTCACCATTTATTCTGCTCTCCAACCCCTCCAAGGGCATGGAATTACTTTTAAAATTTATTTTGTTTCCCACTAATTTGTTTTGTCTCCACTTCTCTCATCACTTTTCCCTCAGTCTTTTTCAGGTATTTCCCTTCTTTTTTGCCTCCACTTGATGTTGACCAGGGCTCTCTCCTTGGTCCTTCCCTCTTTTCATTCTACACACCTCTTGAGTGGTTTCATTCCCTCAGAGAATACTGATGTCTCCTGATCCACATCTGTAGCCCAGACTTCTCATTCTGGCTCCAGCTTATAAATATTGTGATTAAGAGAGCAACAGGTGCTTGACACTGAGCAGGGTCCAAACAAAAATAACTCCTTTCCCTTTCACATTTTCCTTCACCCACTCCCATGGCCAGGTATAGGTCTCACTCTACATTTCCTATTTCAGTTAGTGCGTTGTCTACCCAACTGCCAAGCCAGGTCCTTCCTAAACTCCCACCTTTTCCTCAGCCCTATATCTAATCAGTTACCCAGTTCAGTTCATGTAAGTTTCTAGGGTTAAGAAAGGTAGCTTACATCATTTTATATATATAAATGACTTTAATTTGTTAGTTTATGGCATATTTAATCAGCCAAAGAAAAAGTTTACAGAAAATTATTTCAGTTAGAAAGGGGTAGGTAGCTATTGCATTTATGGGGAAAAAATGAATTTTCCTTAGCCTTATTATTGTAGTATGTATAGATAACCTTGTTGAAAATTGACATTGAACATATTAGTTACAGATTAATCTTCCTTTATATTAATTTATTAGATCATTATTGACTACTTTTGCCCCTATGTCCAGTTCTAGGAATACAACAAGACTAAGATATAGATCTTATCCACATAGGGGTATATTTTATAGAAAATCATTTTAGTTTTGTTATTTAAAAATATATAAAGCAGATATTCAGGTATCAAATAATATATTCAATGATTTACATTATCGTATAAATAAGAGTTTTGGCCTCCATTAAATTATAAAAATCAGTCTCTGTTTAAAGTAACATTTTGCATTTGCCAGTGAATATCATCTCTAGGTGTTTGAATTTTACATACTTAGCCTATAAAACTGAAAGAAATTTATTTTAAAAGAAGAAATAAATGCAGATAAAATGTCAGCAATACGAAGACCCAACATAGCAATCAATCAATCAATAAATAAATCTTTAAAAAAAAAAATGTCAGCAATAACATAAAATATCCCAGTGTTGTTTTGTAATAGTATCTAAGCCACTTAGTGTGAAAATTGATGATTGAATAAATGTAAGAAGTTATCTTATGGTCCCTGAACTGTAAATAAAGACTGAAGAAAATTAGAAATGAACTTCAAAGCCCTCAGATGGAACAGCATAGCAAGTATTCTGTCTATATCCTGGGAGTGTTGGAAGATATTGACTCTCAAGTGAATCCCTCTCATGAAATTACCTTCAGCTGGAAGGAGGCGCCTAACCCAAGTCCAAGCCTCCTCCTCACCAGGCCTAATCCAGTGACTGATCATTGTCTTTCGTAGGATGACTCTGAAAGACCATCTCCACTCTAGAGCTCCTTCTGGATCATATGGAGACTTTGTAGTGATGCATTCCAGTTTAATTCCCCTCACTACCTAATCCTGCCTCCTTTTTTTTTTTTTTTTTTTGTCTGCACACCATCACAAGAATTGATCCTGAGAACACTCCCCAGTGAATTTCCTGAATGCATCTCTTCATCAGAGAATCATATTTTCAAGGAAACATTCTAGATGGTTTGAGGAAGTAGAGTCTAAATAGAATGTTAGATCACCCATCAGTGCACTAACTGGCTGGCAATGAGGACCCCATAGATGGTGGTAGGTGGACTATGGATAGCCCTTGAATGCTATAGTGGTAAAATTGTTAAAACCTTCACAGATGGTGAACAAGGATAGGTACCAACAGAAGGTAACGCTCTGTGAATTCAATATCTCAGGCTTTTGAGGAATTCAATGGAAAGTAATAATTATAAGAACAATGGAATCAGTTTCTGCTGAGTGCTATTTATACAATGGAGAGAAAGAATAAAAGACTGAGCGTGATTAATCATGAGTTTAAGGTAATGTGTGAGGATAGAAAGCCTCTGTAGCAGAATATAAAGAAAGTCTTATCTTCTTTAGCCAGAGGTTATAAAAGCTGATAATAAGGCTTAGAATTTATTTAAAAGTATAGCAGAGTTCCAGAGCATCTTGAATCCTCAGTCCCAGCGTATCAGCCAAGCCAAGATCTGAACCCCAGCTGGGAATAAGTAGAACCCTGACTTGGGGAGGTGGGGTATATCTGGGTTTATGATCTTAAAAACCTTGAAAACCTAGATATTCCTAAACCTTCTGGGCCTACAGAAGTGGACCATTTCTTCCATTTAGGGGCTTCACTTCTATCTTGCTTAAATATGATGCAGAATCTTCTTCCTTTTGTGGTAGTACATACCCCTCTTAGGATATACCCTTACCTCCATTTCTTGCCACCAGATTAGTATATAGGGTCAATAGATGACATGATTTGACCGTAGAAATGCTTTTTCTCTAAGGGAGGAAATAACCTATGCTATGCTGCAAATGAGCTGCAGACCTTGGCCAATATTTACTGGTAGGAGTCAGGAGAGTATGTAAGGAGTAGGATCCTGAGGCTGCTGGACAAAGTGGGATTGACAATAAGATTGAATAAGATTGGAGATGGAGAATAAGATCAAATGGAGATAAAGAATAAGGGTTTATTGATATGGGAGCATTCTCGCATGATGTAAGATCCAGACCCTGGCCAGGATAGCAGGACATAGTTGCTGCTGTTAGGATGGTTCTTAGAAGCTTGAGGAAAGCAGGGGTCCCCATAAAAAGAAGTATACATGCCACAACTGCTGTGCAGATAGTAGAAAAAGGGATCAAAAGGCTCAGATATGTAAATTTACCGGTTACAGCCACAAAAGTCATCAACTCAGTATATTCTGTGTAAAGGCTTAGAAGACACCACATTTATTAAAGCAATAGGAATGTGCTGACGACTGAGATACAGGCATCGTTGATTCTCAGAGGTGACTGTTCTCTGTAGGCAAATGTTCATAGCAGGAGATGCTATTACAGAATTGATCTTCCTGATAACGATGGGATGGTAGGATCTCAAAGTAATAGAGGCTAGGTGGCAGTACATATTTGTCACAAGCAAGATGGACACAGCTGTCTTAATGAGCAGCTAGTTCAAATGCATCCAGTGCTCTAGACTCACAGAGAGCTACGGAGATGGTTAATAGAACACAGCATCCCTTGAGGCAAAATAAGAGGACAGTCAACAAGTGTATTGCCCCATATACACAGTTAAAGAAATCATGGCATAGATGATCTTATTTGCAAAGTAGAAATAGAGACGTAGACATAGAGAACAAATGTATGGACACCAAGGGGAGAAAGGGAGTGGGGTGGGATGATTTGGGAGATTGGGACTGACATATATACACTATTGATACTATGCATAAAATAGACAACTAATGAGAACCTACTGTATAGCTTAGGGAACTCTACTCAATGCTCTGTGGTGACCTAAATGGGATGGAAATCCAAAAAAAGAGGGGATATATGTACACGTACAGCTGATTCACTTTGCTGTACAGTAGAAACTAACACAACATTGTAAAGCAACGACAATAAAAATTAATTTTTTAAAAAAGAAATCAGATGGATGATCAGGAGGCTGAATATGGTCATATAATAAAAAGTCAGGACTCCTTGTTCAATTGTTGAACCTGGTAATTTTCAGACCACGTGGCCTGAAGTGCCAATCATGCATTGGGTTTTGTCATATCTACCAACACTGTTATAAAATAGGGCAGACCTATCAGTGGTCCATCATAAGATGGAAGTGGTACATCTAAGATGAGGCATGACCAGGGCCAAAGCACCTAAGTAAAATGTACAAGCAAGTGCCCAGACCCCTATGGCATCTATCAGTGTTTTACCAGTGTCTCTATCTGAGTTCATACCTGGTCACATAGAGGGTCTCTTTTGAGCTAATGGTGGAGAAAAAAGGCTAAGCTTCTTTCTTTCAAGCCCAAAATTGGACTGCTGCTTCACTAGAACCCCACTCTGTGATGTCCTTGATAGACAGGAATAAGGGGAAAATCTTCCCAGTGGACAGAACTTTGACTTGGGTGGTGTACCTGGTCAACCACTTTGTGTGGAAAGGGGAGATCTGTTCAAGTATTTGGATGGAACTGTGGGCATGGCATGAAGTGTGATAATATTTGTATTGCATGTTAATGAGCACCAATAAGTATCTACCACAGAAGCAGCACAAAACATGAAATAGACAGAGTAATGCAGACAGTTGATATCAACCAACTTCTGTCATCGGCTACCCATAGCTGGGATAACAGGCTCGTGAAAAGAATAGCTATAATGGTAGGGATAGAGGCTGTGCATAAGTATGGGTTATCATTCATGAAGGTTAGTCTGTCTACTGCCACTACTGAGTATCTAACCTGGCAGCAACAGACACCAACAGCTGACTCTTTATAAAGCATTATCCTTCAAGAATACCAACCAGTCCCTTGGTAGCTAGTTAATTATATTAGAACTTTTTTTACCCTGAAAGTGACAGTGCATCGTTTTGATTAAATTTGACATGTATTCTGAATATGGACTTTTCTGCTGACCTCAGCTAGCATCAGCCCTATCCAAAGGCTTTCAGAATGTTTTATTCTTAATACATGATCCTACCTAATCACTCATGGGACCAGAAGCACATTTTATAGCAGTGAAGATATAGCAGTGGGAGCATTGCCATGGTAATCTCTAGTCATATCATATTCTATGCCACCTAAAAGAATTAACTTACTAGAGTGATAGAATGGCCTTTGGAGGAGGCAGCTGAGTCTTGGAGAGATAATATCCAGTAAGGAGGGAGTGCCATCTTCTGTGATGCAGGATACATCCTAAATCAATGACCATTATTATATGATGCTTTTGTTCTTTTCTTTCCTTCTTTCTTTTTCTTTTTCTTTCTTTCTTCTTTTTTTCTTTTTTTTTGGAGAATACATAGGTTCAAGAATCAAGTAGAGACCCTACTTACTACCATCACATTCAGTGATCCACTTGGGGAATCTATGTTTCCCTCCCCACAACTCTGGTCTCTCTGCCAGTTTAGAAGTTCTAGTTCTCGGAAAGGGAAAAGCTTTTATTAAGTGACACAGCAAGAGTCCCATTAATCTTCAAGACATGGCTGCTACTCTGTTACCTTAGGCTTCCTGTGTCAGAAAATAGCACAAAAGAGGAGTCACCATCCTGGCAGGAGTAACTGGCCCATATAGTCAGCTTGAAGGTAGGATTGTCATTAACAGTGAGGCAGCAAGAATATATTCCATACCCAGTTGATCCACTGAGTCATTTCTTGCTATTCTGTTGTCCAGTTTTGGTGGTAAACTGACAAACGCATCAGTAATAGCTTGAGAAGAGCACGGTTACCAGGGGCTCAAAATCCTCAGTGACAAATATCTGGTAGCCTCACTAGGTAAGCTACTTATACCAAAAGATGTACTAGCCCAGGATGAGAGCAATCTAGAATGGTAATAGTAGAAGGAGATGATGACTATCATCCCACCACAGTTTCTTGTGAAAGATTTCCTAGGAAAGGTGACTACCCAAAATCCTGGAGTAGCTTTTCCGAGATAGAGTGAATTTTCATACCTCACAGGTGGATCTGGGTGGATGCTGTAATACACCCCCAGATCCCTTCCTCAGGGCTGAAGCACTTATTCCTCCAGCCACTGGAACTTTTAGCAGCTGATGGCTATCAGCTAATTCCTTCTCTAGAAATTGCCATAAGCCAAAGAGAGCTGCCCCTCCCAAGGTCAAGGCCCCTGGTGGGGAGCAGCACACTTGCCAGGACTGGTTGATGGGAGAGAGGGTTGTAGTATAAAGGCTTCGCTTCCTTGTCTTATGGCAGGAAAGCTCTGAGGGTACCTCAGGGCTCCAAAACTTCTCTAGAGTTAGAGACCTCAGTTGCAACTGCACTGTAGTTCAGCTGTCCTCCTTAACAAATCTATTTCCTTCACTCCCCCACGAGTCTTGAAGGTACTTTCCAATACACTTCCTGCACACATCTCTCTGTCTTAGAGTCTCTTTTCCAAGAATCCTGACCTAAGGCAAATACATATATTCAGTAATATATAGAGTATATATTAAACATATCTTTTAAATGATATATTTCTATATATCACTTAAACTATATATCATGTATGTATATATGTATGTGTACACACAAACACAAACATATAATCTCACTTAAAATATATTTTTTAGCCATGCCATTATTTGACTTGTCTAAAAGAAATCTTGTTTTTGGCTTGTTTGGTTTTTGTTTGTTTCACTTTTAAATGTGTTTTTAATCTTTTAAAATAGTAATAAAAATGACAAATATTTTATACTGTACAGAAAGGTAACCACCAATGGCATATTTGTTTTTAAGTGTGAAAAAAAATCATTTGGGAGTTTTATGAAATGGAAATTCCAAAACATGGGTGAGTCTAACAGATAATTCTGCCAATACAATGTTCAGTAAGCCATTGTCACAGGATTAGATCCTCAGAAGGCCAGTGACTCGAAACTCATCTAAGTCGGGGAAGAGCTTGTTTAAAGGATTGTTTGGGTTTGGTCTATTCCTGACTGTGCCTATCAACACCACCACCTAACATGAAAAGAGCTAGGGATACATCAATAAATGGGTTTGAAAAATGCAATATTAATAGCTATTTGGAACCCAAAGAGTGTCACCACTGTTACAATGTTTCCCATCCAAATCTGTTTTCTTCTGAAAGTTTCTGGCTTGAGAATTTGGGTTTTACAATATAACACAGCTTATATTTCTAAAAAGGAAACTGCGACTAAAAGAAATTATGTTTTGAACAAGAGAAAATAAGTTGTTTACTACTGACTCACAGTACCTTTTTTTCAAGCCACTAAGATGGAGTTCAGCTAATCAATCGCCTGTAGGATTTGATTTATATGTAAAAGCCTAATCATCAAATAAGAGACTATTTCATTTGATGGATTTTAAAGACCTTTAAACATTTCATGATAATAATGCTGGTATCCCTAAGTACTCCAACTTATTAAAACCAGGCATATATCCCTGCAGAGCTAATAGAATGAATTTAAGCTGAAAGTTCCTACAACTTTACCGAAAAAGCAGCAGTTGTTCTGTAAATTGTCACTACTAAAATTAGAGGCCATTGAGATAGCTGTGAAAAGATTCTAATGTTGGAAAAAAAAAAGAAAACTCAGAATGTTGCAAAGCTAGACATCTAAGTAGGACTGTCAAGCAATTCACATTGGAAAAAAGCTTTTTTAAAACTGGGGAAATTTGGGATTCTATTCTTCACTTTGATTCCTTAGGGAAGCTATTACTTCACTAATTTAGTTGCCTTTTTATTATTTTAACACATCTTTATAAAATATTTATTTGTATTTATTTTTTTATTGAGGTATAATTGACATATAACATTATATTAGTTTTAGGTATACAACATAATGATGCAATATTTGTATGCATTGCAAAATGATCGCCATAATAACTCTAGTTGCCATCGGTCACCATACAAAGTTACAAATTTCTTTTTCTTGTAATAAGAACTTTTAAGATTTACTCTCTTAGAAAGTTTCAAATACACAGTACAGTTGTTTTAAAGCAAATACACTCCTTAATTTCTTTTTCTTTTAAGAAAAGAACTTGGGATATGGTATATAGGGGTTGGCAATCTATGGCAGACTGTGGCCCATGAGCCAAATCTGGCTGGGGCACCTGCATTTGTAAATAAAGTTTAATTGGAACTCAGCAACCCTCATCTTTCATTCATTTTACCTATTGTCTTTGGATGCTTTCACACTACAATGGTAGAGTTGAGTAGTTGAGACAAAGACTGTGTGAACCACAAAGCCCAAAATATTCATGAATTGTTTCTTTCCAGAAAATGTTTGTTAAACCCTGTAGTAAATATCCCTTCTTTAGAATGTATGTAAAATGGCAAAAATTTAGTTCCAGTATTCAATAATAGAAATATTAATGCCTTTTAATAGTACCTTCTGTTAGCACATTTTTAACTAGCAAATATGATCTGGGATATAAAGTATGAGATGAAGGAAAAATTTAACCCAGTACAAGATATTTTCTTACTACAAAGATTATAATAATTTATAAACATAAGTTATTTTTAAAATACATGTTATAAATAATTGGAAAAAGTAGTATGTTAAAGTTAAGAGCTAGTTGAGCTACTTGATATTTTTATGACTATGGTTCTTCGTTTTGGCTAACCTCTTAAGTTTTCTGATCTCTCTCATGGAGCTCTGTTTTATGTGGCTGTTGGCGATGTGTTGGAAATATGTAGTCATCTGTACTATTTCAGCAAATAGAGATCTTAAGAAGTAACTATTATTTAGCTTTACCTTCTATCACTGGAAATTTCTCTGCAAATGAGTTCAATAAACTCAATGAAAAAGAGTCTAGTTAAAAATAATACATTCAATTAGGAAAATTCATCTTTGGTTAGGTTTTATATGTACAGTACTTTAAAATCCATGTAACTCATAACACTGTTTTTATGTTTTCTAGATTTGGATGATCCAGTAGTAACTGTTCACCAAAGTATAGGTGAAGCTAAAGAACAATTTTACTATGAGAGAACAGTGTTCCTCCGGTGTGTTGCCAATTCCAATCCACCTGTTCGGTACAGCTGGAGACGTGGCCAGGAGGTGTTACTACAAGGGTCTGATAAAGGAGTTGAGATTTATGAACCCTTCTTTACCCAGGTAGGAATTGAGGTATAGTATTTTCCACCCCACTCTGCTGGTTACCTTTCTAATTCAGGCAGCATGCAATACTACATCAATTTGAAAAGATAATTTCTCCCAGTCTGACCTTTGAAAAAATAACATGTGCTTGAAAGATCAGAGGACTCAAATAATGAAGAACAATTTGTTTATTTTTCATGTGGTAGTTAAATTGATAATGTTAACTCTTGAAAACAATTTAATGTATCCTAACATATTTCTTTGTCTATAGGTTTGCCTAGGTTTCACTCTAAAGTACGTAATTATACACTTGCTGCCTGCTTTGTTTTTTTGTGGGAAATATTTCTTAAAGAAGAGATTTTGATTTCCCTATTTGCAATGGTAAATACATTTTAAAAGAATGAAGAAATCTACTTGAAATTTATTTGGTTTTGGTTTTAGGGAAAAAAATCTGTCTGATTTTTTTTGTTCATTTTCAGTTTTGGTTTAGTTTAAGTATAGAACCGTAATTATGTAAAAGCTAAAATATCTGAGTCATTAAAAACTTATTTAATAAAAAGAAAATTTGAATTAATTTTATATAGAGTGAATGTAATATGGAACATTCTTCTGTAATGTATTTTTTTAAATTTTATTGAAGTATAGTTAATGAATTAATAATTCTTGAGGAGGACATTGAAGTTGTAGGAATATTTAAATGCTGTTATTATAAAGATTTTTTGATGACCAGAAAGGAACACAAACCTAACTAACAAAGAAGAAGTTTTAAATAAAAAAATGTACTTGGAAAAATTTTCAAAATAATTGTGACCATGAATTTTTTTAAAAAAATTATATGGGTAATAAGATAAACAGGAATTTGACTACATTGTTAAAGTTTGGAACATCATATATCCTTAACTAGGGAAGTATATAACCAAATTTAAAATGTTGTAAATATTCTACTTCAGAATGTTAAAGATTATTAAAAGTTTCACATCTCAACTCTCTAATAATATAAGATTATCCTGAGTTTGTAAATTTCCCAGCATCCCATTTTTTGTCATTAAATACAGCATTAAATAAATATGGCAATTCATTCTTTAATTTTTACTAAAATCCATTTTTTTTTATTGAGCAAAATAACTTTAAAAATTTGTCAACAGTATTTAGTTTCTTGGATGTCTCTAACGTTTAGAAATCCAAATAAATGATCACCTATCATTTATTTGATTCTTTTATTGTCAATTTCTTTTAAAATATAGACATTGTTAACATTTAGAAAACATAATTTTCTGTTTCACATGATGTTTACCATACCAAGGCAATTCTAAACACATATTCACTAGGTACATAATCACTGTAGGCAGTTTCTTACCTGCAGAAGGGTCTTATCACTTAGAAATGAACACATGGCCCTTGTCCAAATTGGGGGAAAACTTCTATACTTTCAAAATAATTAAGAACTTGTTTTAAAGTTATTAAATAAGCACAATCAAATTTTTCATTCATTTTGAATTTGTTGCTGTTTCTGTGTTAGCAACTCTTAAAAAATCTGTCTTACAAGAACTCTAAACTAGTAGCTATTGATTCTACCTTTTAAAGGTAACTTTTATTTTCTCTTCCTTCTTTTTCTTCCCCCATTCTTTTGTGAGAAAAACAACTTTTAAATTTGAACATTTCAATACTGATACTTTCTTTGTTATGAATATTAGCTTATACTATGCTGCATAACACACACTTTTTCTTTTGCTATACTCGGAACTCTGCTGCTTGGACCCTCTGAATTAATTCTCTTAAAAAGTATTTAAGAAACAAACTTTTCTTGAAATTCTGTGCTCTGGATTCACCTGCTGTAGCTGATAATTGCCAATAACATGTAGTTATAGCTCCTATTTAAAAATGTCTTTCCTGCCTTTGGTTACTTGATTATGTTGTTTATCTCTCCTTCTGAAATGGCTATGTATTTGGGGGTTTTTTTGGTTTTTTTGTTTTTGTTTTCTATATTTATTTATTTTTAACTTTTTATTTTATACTGGAGTATAGTTGATTAACAATGTTGTGATAGTTTCAGGTGTGCAAGAAAGTGATTCAGGTATACATATACATGTATCTATTCTTTTTCAAAATCTTTTCCCGTTTAGGTTGTTACATAAGATTGAGCAGCATAGGTCCTTGTTGGTTGTCCGGTTTAAATATAGCAGTGTGTACATGTCAATCCCACACTCCCTAATGGTTATATATTTATATCTGTCCTAAAAATTATGTAGAAACAATACTTCAATACTTTTATGTTATATATGTACTTAATTTGTTAACATTAAACATATTTTGTAGGCTGGATTGATAAAACTCTCAAAGAGCAGCACATGGGAAGTTTAGTTCTTATAACCACAGAGAATGTTGGATTTCTCACAGACAAAATGTTGTCAGTGGTTTTTCTTCATACCATGTGTGTTGACATACTGAACATGGGCCTGATATACACAAGTCCAACCATATACATGACTTCTATTATCTCTCCATGGAATATAGCAATAGGTTCCTAACTGGCTGTCATGTTTTATTACAGAAACCTCCAGTCATCTGAGTGATCATTTTAAAATGTAAATATTTTTCCTGCTTTAATCTCTCCAGTGACTTCCCAATGTTTACAATAAATCCAAATACGTATCGTGACCTACAGGGCCATGTTTGACCTTGCTCTGCCTTGTTCTCTCTTGCCTTCTGTACCTTATTCACTGTTTTGGTCACACTCGCCCTAGACATGTCTAGGGTGTGAATGTTCTCAATTCCTCCAAGTAGAATGTTATTTATTAGATAATATGGCAGGGATCTACTTAACACCAAGCACTCATCACCTGAGAAAGGCTTTTCCTGACAGATCTATCTGAGGTAACATCTTTTCCCTTCCACAGTTACTCTTTTCTAATACCCAGTTTTTTGTTGTTGTTGTTTGTTTGTTTTTATTTGTTTTGTTTTTCCCTACAGCACTGAAATTATCAAATTATCTTATTTGTGTATTTGGACATAAACTCAATAATTATAGTGACTTTGTCTTTTCAACAGCTCAAATGGTGCCTGACACATGAAAGATTCTCAATAAATATATTGAGCCAATATTCCCATGGAGATGTCTGGATTTGTAACTAAGGAATAGCTAAAATTATTAGTAACTCCTGAATCACTCTCTGTAACTCCATTCCTCTTTACCCACTAAAGAAAGCTTAGTGAAATGTGAATGAGAATGATACTATAATTAAATCAATTTTAAAGTATTTAATTTCCAAACTGTTGATGATTTTCTTATTATAATTTTTAATTGATTTCTAGTCTAATTTTACTGGGTCAGAAAGCATACTCTCAACATTTTCAGTCTTTAGAAATTGAGACTTGCATGGTGTACTTGCCTGTGATGTACCTCCATGAATGATCCATGTGCACCCACAAAATGTGCATTCTAAAATTGTTGAGTTTCAGATAGGTCACATTTGTTAATTTTGTTGTTCAGATATTCTATGTATTTCCTGATTTTTGTGTCTGCTGTCCTAAAAGCTATTAAGAGAAGTTAGTTAATGTCTATGACTATGGCTGTGGATTTGTCTCTTTCTTCTTTATTTTTATCAATTTTGCTTTATATATTTTGAAGGTATATTATTAGCACATACAGAATTAGGATTTTTATATCTTCCTAGTGGATTATCTGAGTATATTATCTTCCTGGTAAGTTATCATTCAGAAATATCCTTCTATACCACTGGCACTGTTTCTTGCCTTAAATCTGTTTTGTCTGTCATTAATTTAACTATACAAGCTTTCCTTTGGTTAGTGGGGTTCTTTAGTGGGTGGGGGAGAGTGATAAATATTCCTCTCTTTTACTTTCCAACTTTATATTTACAACATGTCACTTGTAACCAGAATATAGATTTTTGTTGTTGTTTTAATCCAGTGGGACTATCTTAATTTTTAGTACATTTAATCCAATGACTAATATCAATTTTTTACCATATGACCCATTTGTTTTATTTTACTTCTCTGTTTTCTTGCCTTCTGGATTTATCAGATGATAAATTATTATCATTGGATGATAAATTATTCCATTTTATCATCTATTTAACCAAGAGGTTTAAATTATCTTGGTAGCTTTTGGCACTTAAATTGAAAATCAATTGGCCCTATGTATTAGGGTCTATTTCTGAACTATTTATTCTGTCTCATTGATTTATATGTCTGTCTTTATGCCAATACCACACTGTGTTAATTACTGTAGCTTTATAACGAGTCTTAAAATCAGAAAGAATAAGTCCCTTAACCATGTTCATCTTTTTCAAAATTGTTTTAGATGTTTTCATTTCTTTGTATTTCCATATAAATTTTAGGATCATCTTGTTGACTTCTACAGAGAGTCTGATAAGGTTTTGAGTAAAGTTTTGTTGAATCTATAGCTCAATTTGAGAAGACTGATATTAAAGTTATAGAACTGAGGATGATTGATATTGGCAATGTATTATAATCAAGCAAAGAAAAACCTGATCTCCTTCATTTTGACTTTACCTCTTTGTCATGCATAGTATTGCTCTATGAACAATTTGACAGCATATGTAAGATTTTTCAATACCAGTTTTATTTAGGTTTATCAACCTTTAAGATACTGCTTTGAGTATTTTCATATATAAATGTGTATTTATCATAAATGCACAGGAAGCTAGTCATTTACTTAAGAAATTCTCGAGGGTTTCTTATAAACAAATTACCTCTTGGGGCAAGGCAGCTAGGTGTATATATCCACCTGAAAATCCAACAGTTTTCTTATTCAGTGGGCCATAGGAGGTTTACTTTTATGCAGGAAACACAAATGCAGATGCCTACTGAAACTATCTGGTAACATAAATATGTGATCTGTTGGAGGGGGTTATGTAGTATGAAAATAAGAACTGGTAAGGCTTGCTGTGCATGCCCACTTTTTATAAAACAATATACCACCTGTTGCTGCCAGAGTTCTATATTTGACCCTCTGGGCTGCCATTTTGAAACTCTGCTTGAGTCCACAGTTTCTTCAGGAGGGGGTGGTACATATGATAACATTATTACTTTTGTATAATTTCAAATATAGGGAATTACAGAATAAGCAGGATTTCTCTAAAAATTCTGTTGAATGAAAAAATTAGAATTAATAGATTGAGAATTCCAGGACTGATTCCAGCCTCCAGGGCACATTTTTATAATACAGACAAATATGATGTAAAGAACATTTTTACCCGTGAATCTACTTGATAACAAACTACGTCCTCATTAGTAGCTTCTAGCTGCATTGGAAATTTGGAAGGACAGTGAATTGTGGTTGTCCAGCAGTAGAAAGCAACACAATGTATTTAGCGTGTGGTCTTTATTTTTACAATGATAAAGCATAATTTTTATGTAGATTCCAATTTACAAAGTTATCATATCTAGTTGTTTTTCTCTACATTAAAAGGTAACCCAAACATTTGTAAGTAACTATTCAGAATTATGCTATTGAAATAAAGGCATTAATTATTTGGTCTACATATCATATTTGCTTTAGATTTAAAATTAACTTTTTTTTGTATCCTTGAAATGCTTCCCAAGATAGTCTTTGTTTTGTTTTGTTTTGTTTTGCCTTCCTGTAATGGCTTTGCCATTTATAATGAGATAGGAATGGTGTTCACTTTTCCTTTTGCTTATCAGGTTAGTGTGTATGTATATGTATTCTTAGGTGTTATTGATTTCTTGGACTATTGTTTCCCATCAACTGCCGTGTGTACTTTATGAAGAAAAAACTTTCCATTTTAGCTTTGTTTGTATTGGAGTACTTCAATAATAATTTATTTTCATAGATCTATCACCTCTGTGGCTTCATAGTGTAAATAAGATCCAGTTAAAATGACTGAGATCTGTTTTGTGCAAGATATGGGCAACTCTCTATTAGAGATATAGAGGCTACTAGGCAAGGCTCCTCCTCTAACTTTGATAAACATGGGTAGAAGTCAAAGTAAACAGTGATTATGATACAAAGTAGAAATTATTGTCAAAAAGAGGCACACAATAGTGCTATGGAGAGAACATTTCAGGATGGAGAGCAATAGCATGTGTAATATACAGAAGGAAGACAAAATCTTCAGAGACTGGCCATGTCTCTGGATGGCTGGAATAATAATTGGTGTATGTGGGGAACAGTGGACTGTAAAGCTGGGAAGGTATACTGGGACTATATCATGGAAGGATTTAAATGACAGATCATAAGTCTGCTTATTTTTAATATTAGAAAATTAAATTTCTTTTAAACATATTATGTTTTGCTATTCAATAACAATGTCTTGTTTTAAATAAAACAGAATTTCAAAGATAATGAGATATATCTACCCCACATGCACATTCATACTAAGTTAATACCTATATCAATTTGAAGTGAATATTTATTTCACCATCCTGTAGAAATACAAAATCTTGATTATGCCTTTTTATAGATCATGTTTCCAGAAGGAAATTGGTATGTGTTCCTGAGGCCGATATGAATTAAAAAGCATATACGTCTAAGAGGAATAATTATCCTTTTCATACTTCCACTCATTTAATACGGAAGATGTCGGCTAGCATATACTATTATTTATTTAGAAGTTTATTATAAATTAGTCATTAGAGCTACAAAAAATGAGTGTAAATTGGAATGTTTGGTTTTTTTTTTTCTTTTTACCGATATCTGAAAGTAAATATTAAAAGAAAGTTTCAATTCCTTTTCTAAGTAAAATAGAAATACTGCTTCAGGCTATGGGCATTATTTCACTAGACAGTGTCACCATTGGTAAGGGCCACTGACTAATGCATAGAATGCCTTCCCTTTATTTATTTTATTTAAAAAGTAGTTTTAAAAATTTAAATACAGGAGTTTCAAATAATTTTGTGAATGTTAAAGAAATGTGTACTTAAATTTTACAAACTATATGTACTCTTGCTATTTCTCAAGAACTTTTGTAAAGATGTTCATGACATCATCTTGTGTATTGTAATTACACCATCTAATTACAAGACTGAACATATTTACATCAATTATGTAATTAGTTATAATTAGACTAATTAGACTAATTATACAATTAGACAATAATCAACTGAAAATTCCTTTTTACAAATCATGGAAATTCACATGAAAAAAGACTTCCAATATCACAGAATATTAAATTTATATGTTCAACAAAATAAATTAATATTATGCAATAAAGCAGTTATAAGTAGTAAAGTCTAAATCATTATAAATATACTCATGTGTACGTACATGCCATTTGATAGCATATGTATATGCACACACATGTTTTATATATTCTCTATTTTGTTATACATTATGATATATTTTTTAAAAATATTCTGAGCTTTGGGAGTTGTTTATTGAGAGGAAGAGAGTCAGCCTGAATGCTTTCCTCATTTCCTGAATGTGGTGAATTAATTGAGTGGGGTTCAAATTCTTCCTTAACTCTGCCTGTTATTTTCTACATTCCTTTTACAGATTTTGTCTGTATTAGCCCCTCTCCCTCTTTGACATACTACATAGAGGAATCTTACATATTAACCTAGATGGCTGTCTCGTAAGCTCAGACACCTTGGTAACTTGTTTCCTGACTGCAAGATGTAAATCTTCTTAGTTCACCCAAAATGATTCTCCAGTCAAATGAGAGCTGAACTATGGGCAATTGTGGACCTAGAATTCACAGTAAAAGTTATTCCTCCATTTTGTCTGTCCTTCTCATGTGTCCACTTTGCTGCTCTGATCTGCATAAGAACTAACTAGGATATGCTGTGCACAAACCGTTATATTTATTGGACTATATTTTTTGGTCTTTAAAGAGTGGGAGTCATCTCAACAGTAAGGCCGTTTAAGCCTTAAAATCTCAATTACTACCCAATTTGTAGTCTTTACTTTTGGATAACATAAACAGTAGCAGCATTCCTAATCACAAGAACTTAGGTATATAAAATATTTCCAGAATGCATCTACTACAAAAATGACCTCTGTATTTTAATGGCCATAGCTTCATTGCTGTTGGTTCAAATGTACTTGATTGTTTTATCAGTGCCTTGGGGCTTACTTCCCATTTACATGCTCTTGCTAATAATTGACTGTTCAATTCTTCTGTGGATGGCCCCTAGCTCAGCTTCTTAAATCTGTCTTTCAGCTTACCCTAATATAAAGATTTTTTTTTATTGTTATTACTACTATTAGAGTCAATGTGGCTCAAAAAGGTTTACTGAAAACATTATGTGCAGGACAGTGAGTTGGCTCTGTTCTTTTCTTGTCAGCAATCTTGACTAAGTTGATAGCATGCAAAGCACTGCACAAATGGCAGGAATGGAATTTAAAGTGGCCTTATCTTATACAATGGAAAAGGCAGTATTAATATAAATATATAATGTAAATGACAGAAAACATATATAAACATATAAACAAATACAACTGGTACAGACAAAACATTAACTCAGAAAATAGAAAGAATGTAGGAAAAATACTTTTAGAGACTGTCTCAAGGGTAAGAGCTTTTAGTTTGAAAACTCTTCCTTGAAATAATGGCTGTATGCAAATATTCAAAATAACTGTAGGGGCATTTGTTGTTTAATGGGTATACAGCTATGATGAGTGGAAATCATGTTTAAAATATTTTCCAACAAGAGAGGGCAGGTTTTGAAAAAAAATAATAATCAGGTAGACAAGTGGCATTCAACACCAAATAAGTAGTATTAGAATAAATTAAAACCTACTCTCACAGCCCATCTAGTCTGGCCTCTTCCAGGCTCTGAAATTTAATGTCAATCAATTGTCTTCATTTCTCTATATTCCAGCCACATTGATTTTCTATCTAACCCTCCAACAGGGCAACCTTACTGCTGTGTTAGGTCTCCTCAGTTTTGGTTCCTATTATCTTTATCATACTATATGTGATAACTCATCTTTCAAACATCCTTCTAGTCATTCAAGTTTCAGCTCAAAAGCCTTAGAGATACCTCTCAGAATGTCCTATCCAGAATAGCTCACCACATCTCCATCTCTCTATCACATACCTTGTTTGATTTACTTGACAGCATTTAATACTTGTAAAAATCATTCTCTGTCTTTGTTTACATATTTATTGTTTCAAATGTAAAGTTTAATGTATTTTTCACTGTGTTCCCAGCATTTGGAAAGTACTTAGAGTAAGGCTATAGTTAGTTTTGTCTAAACATTTTTTCATTGAAATATTACATATATATAGAAAAGTACCTGAAACATAAGTGTATAGCATGATGCATTTTTTCACAGAGATCAGATTTCGCTTCGTAACGTGAATATCAAGAAACAGAACTTTCGAGCACCTCCTCTATGGTTGTAGTTAATTTAAGTCAAGAAACTGACGATCTCATAAAATTTGATAGACAGGAAGTGTGGCATAACATTTGAAAGAATTTGAAAGGATTGACTTTCTGTGATACAATTTTTATTTTTTTACAAAGAATAGGGAGAAGCAAGAGAATTGATGGTGTATTTATTCTAGTAGTGCAAGTAAAAATATTTAATTGTAGAAAAATTACAGAGAAAGAATCAGACAGTTTCCAATTGATTATTAATGTGGCAAGTATTATAGAAAGGGCAGAGAAATTACAAAATAATAAGAATGGTACAAGAAATATAGCATCATACACATAGGACAGAATGCATAGTGGGAAAAATGAAGTCTAATTTTTATAGATTTTATATTTTTGTACCTTTTATTTTTAAAAGTCATTATGATTATATATTATAACTACATTACTTCTTGCAGAATATTATGAGTGGGAAGACCAATTTTAAGTATATCCTGTCAACCAACAAATATTTATTAAGCAATGGATATAAAAGGCTCCCTATTAGGTGTTATTAGAGATATAAGATAACTCTGCCCCTAGGGGCCTCATGATTCAGTTAAAGAACAAAGTCAACACATTGAATGATAATTTCATAACCAAATACTCAATAGTGAGTTATAAATAGATATTTTGGTATAAAAATGAAATAGAAGTTCCAAAGGAAGAGAATTTACTTCTAACTGAGAAGGTCAGAAAAGAGTTACAGAGTAGATACAGATTTTTTTGAACTGCACTTCGGTTTAGATGGGAACAGAAAAAGATTCATATCAAGGGATAGTTTTATTAAAAAAACAGAGTTGAAATCATAAAAAGACATCTTAAAATAGGGATTAAACTAATTTGATGGGGATAAATATTAAATAAAAATAATAAATTAATACATAATAAATAAACTAATTTGTGTGAGGAATAAGAAAAAAGTAAATTTGCTTAGACTGCATAGAGTTTCAAATGACACACTAAAGGTTTTTGAAATAACCTTTCAGAGTAGGAGAGCTATTTAGGGTTTTCTAGCATGAAAATGACATGATGAAGGCAAGTATTGTGGCAGCATGCAGAGAGATTAGAATAAAGGAGAGCAACAGTTCTTGATACTAGGCAGTACATTACCTTAGCCGAAATAAGCTATCAAGCCGTATTCATTAAATCAGTGGTTGATGAGGGACTACAGCAAATATCATGCCTATAGATTGAAAAGCAAAGGTCATTCGTGAAAGAAAAACTAAAGAATAATCTCAGGCACTTGATGCCATTGAATGTGGGGGAATGAGAAACAGTGAAGAGTGAATGATGACATGAGTCTTGAGTCTGGATTAGAGGAGAATGATAAGGTGATCATTAAAAAGTAGCACAACATCAGAAGAGAAAATTTATATGAGGTGATGCAGTGAGTGTAAGTGGAATGGAATGGTGAACTCATTGAGTTTGATATGACATTGTATGTCTTACTGATGAAAATCTTCGTCAGTCAGTTATCGAAGAACTTAGGTTAGAGGTCAGAGGTATAGATAGAGGTGGTGGAAGAGGACATGCATAGAGAGGTCAAGGGGAATCCAAGAGAGAAAAAATTCAATCTAGAAACAGAAGAGACAAGTCTAACTTGTTTGTTGGCAAAGTATGTAGTGGCTTTTTTGGGGGTAAGGGCTCTGTAATGCAAGAAGAAGTCGATAAATGTAAACAACAACAAAAATAATGGTCAAAAAGAATTAGAAAACCAGGATAGATTATCTTAAGAGATCCAGATGGGGTGGGGAGAAACTCAAGTGCAAGAGTGTAATGGCTAGCAAACATTGCAACTAAAAGGACAGGAAAAGTTTTGAAAAGCAGGATTTCATTAATTACAATACTATTGGTGATGGTTTTTAAGTGTGATATATTTTTTTTTTTTGCTTAGAAATTTGTCAGGTATCTATATATAAATGCTGATTGAAACCATGATAATGCATCAGATTGCTCTAGGAATATAGTATAGTAGAAGATTGCAGACTAAAATTTGTATAGTAGATAGAAAAGGAAATAGAATACAACCAAAAAGTGTCTAAATTATTATATTTCTAATTTTTTACCTACACACAAGGAACTGTCAAAATTGCAAAGGTAATCTAAAGTGTTAGAAGTAAGCAGAGAAGTACAGAAGCATAAAAAAGAAATAAAGATTTATTGAATTTTAACAAAAGAGCATTATTAATGACATTAGAAGATACAGTTTCAGCAAAGTGTTGAAATAGTATCCAGAAAATATGGATTAAAAAATAATTTGTCAGTGGAAACAGAAACAAGAAATACTGGCAGAATATGATTAATTCTATGTGAATAAAGAGACTTTATCATTAAATACGCATCTAAATGGCACTGTTCATCCTCTGCATATATTTGAGAATTGTTATCACTGCATGATTCCTTTTAGAATGTTGACTATGTATATTAACATCTGTTGAGTTCATATCAGGTACCAAGCAGATAATAAATTCTGGATAAATAAATATGCATAAAGCAAAACCCTGAGTGGTGAACTATAAGTAGTCATAGTACTTTTAATTGCAAAAGTATTCATTTAAAAAGTGTCTCTCTACGCTAAGTCCTGTACTAGGTGCTTAGAACATAGTGCTGAGAACAAGACAGACATAATCTCTGCCCTCTAGATACTTACTGGCAAGGGGAGGAGTATGGCAGAAAATAAATCTATTACCAAAATAAGTGGAAAAATGAGACTGTTATAAAAAGATATAAGCAGAACTCATAAAAATGAATTTCTCCTTTTCCAGAAAGTAAGGAAAGACTTACCTGTGGAAGTGAGGAGTGTTGGGATTTAAGAATGAGATGAAATTGATTAGGCATAGAGAGGTGAGGAACCAGGCATATGCAAAGGGTCTGTGGCCAAAGGAAGCTGAATGTGTGTAAGGCATTACAAAAATGAGAGGAGACTGGGGAGGCAAGGAGAATGCAGGTCATACAGGGTTGACAGTCATGTTAACAACTGTTACGTTTATGTTAAGGACAATACCATTGTTATTCCTGTGATTTAAGCAGAGAAATGGCATGATCAGATTTCCATGTTAAAAAAAAGTCCTGATTCTAGATTAGAGGATCATGCTTGCTTGGATTCTTAAACTATACCAAGCACAATCAGAAATTTCTCAGCTGAATGTTGGGTTTAGAGCATTACTTTTAAAAATAAATAAAAGAATGTTCAGAATTGAACATGTTGAAAGGTCAATAAAATCTGAGATAGAGATACTGAATATATGAATAAGGTGTAATAATTGAAAGCCTAAGATTCCTGTTAACTAAAGAAGAAAGAGTAGATTTAGACTTGAAGTCCATTTTTGCATATGTTGAGTTTTACGTACCTATGAGACATCAAAATGGACATATTGAGGTAAAAAATTGGCATATACGTCTAAAACTTGAGGGAGAATTTTGGAATAGGGATAAAGACTTGAGGGGGGCCAGGAATAAATTCATCAGGCTTGTAGTATAAATTCATCAGCAAGGATAAAATCATTTAAGGGAATTTTATAAAGTGTGATTAACTGTAGAACAAATAGAATTCCAGAGAATACCAACAGTTAATTAAGTGTTGAGAGGAGAAAGAAAAGTGAAGAAATCTAAGCAACAACAGTCAAAGAGGTAGGAGGAGTAAGATGTATTATCTCATTCAAAAAACTATCTGAGTCAGCAGGTTCTAGTATAACATTCTTTCAACTATGCTTTGTAACTAAGCACACTTTTATATGCATTGTATATAGTTAATATAAATGAGAACTCTGTAATACTTTGAGAGCATGTTTTAAAATTTGGGCTGGCCAAAAAGTTCATTCGGATTTTTCCATAAGCTATTATGGAAAAACTCGAACGAACTTTTTGGCCAACCCAATATAAATTCTAGAACCATACACTCTGACTCTGTATATATTCCTGTGGGGTGTATTTGCGTCTGTTTATACAGAAAAAAGGCAATGTCTTTCCTAAAGAAAAATTGAAAGATAGAAGATTATTATTTATCCCACTGAGGAAAATGCTCAAGGTGTGACTGTTTTAAGACTGAATTTTGACAATGAATGAAAGGAATTATGGCCAAATACCCATGCACACTGAAGGAAAGACTCATTTGACATTTGGAAAACTCTGTGTGCCTGCATATGTGTGGGCAAGCTTTTTTTTCTGCAACTGAACAGGCAGTGTCTTTATGTATTAAATCACTAAATATTCTGATTCTTCTGAATAGTGTATCAAAGTATTGCAATTTTTAGGACTTGAATGATGTTACTTAAGTAAAATAAAAGAAACACATGGTTCTGTACAGATGTTATCTGGAAAAAATTAACATTATAAAATGCTCTACCAAATATGATGTCATTGGGAGACTTTTTACCATCTCCATAATTAAGTTACTTGTGAAAGGAACTATTTTGAGAGACGCATTAATAACTTTAGATGGTAAAGAAATCCCAGGAGACCTTATTTGAATTGGGCAGGTTTTTTCCTCTTCTTCTTGTTGTTGTTTGTTCTTTTTATCTTTTGAACAATTTCAGTGTTTTTGCATGGTCTTTTTTGGCTCATCAAGAGTGTGTAAGATTTTTTTTTTTTTAATTTTATTTATTTATTTATTTATTTATGGCTGTGTTGGGTCTTCGTTTCTGTGCGAGGGCTTTCTCTAGTTGTGGCAAGTGGGGGCCACTCTTCATCGCGGTGCGTGGGCCTCTCACTATCGCGGCCTCTCTTGTTGCGGAGCACAGGCTCCAGACGCGCAGGCTCAGCAATTGTGGCTCACGGGGCCAGTTGCTCTGCGGCATGTGGGATCCTCCCAAACCAGGGCTCGAACCCGTGTCCCCTGCATTGGCAGGCAGATTCTCAACCACTGCGCCACCAGGGAAGCCCTGTAAGATGTTTTTGACCACTTGCCTGATTTGAGTCTATCTGCAATTTTGCAGATTTACCCAGGAGACTTAAACCTTGAATTCCTGAACATAAAGTAACACAAATAATAATAATATAGAAACACTCATGAATACTTTTTTTTATGAATACTTTTTAAATGCAGTTTAAGATTTATCATCTGTCATTGCTCCATATACACAAAATATTTATGTATGTTTAATTTAATTATCTATCATTAGATTGACCTCATTAACTTTGTTTTACCAACAGTGTTTCATTTATTGGCTCTTCAGAATCCTTTTCTTTCATAACATTTCATGTTGAAGCCTGCATAGGTTACAGTGTTTGTTGAATAAACTCCATTATTAAGTACACTGTTCTGATCTTTGCATAATAATTTGCATAACTACCACCAGGAATAGATTTCCCCCCTTAGGAAGCTAGTTTGCAAAAAAAAAAAAAAAAAAAAAAAAAGCTATGAATTTTCATTGTAGTCAGTTTTTATCTCCAAGCACATTACAGTTTGATTTTTAAATGTGATAGTATTTTTTTTTTGTTTTAATTTAGGGTATTTTCCTTAAAAAATGGCAATCTACCATATTTTGATAATATAATTTTAAATACAGTGCCATGATTCATCCATTTATTAATTTTGGTTACCATTGACTTTTTCTAATGACTTTTTCTACATTTTCAGGGTGAAACAAAGATATTAAAACTAAAGAATCTTCGACCTCAGGACTATGCTAATTATAGCTGCATTGCTTCAGTGAGGAATGTATGTAATATTCCTGATAAGATGGTGTCATTTAGACTTTCCAATAAAACAGGTACGGAACTACCTCTGAATGTTTTATTTCTGTTATCCACAACAAATGTTTAAAAAGTCTGTTTAACTTTTTTATACACCAAATGATTTCTATAGTATATGTAAGGAACAAGGCATCTTTTCTTTCCAGAAAATTCTGTAGTATATAAAAAACTTTTAAGTGGACACTATAAAATTTAATTGCAATATGCTCCCATGTAATATGTTTGTTTATACAGCAAGCAAAATTATAGTTCCTTAAAATAATGTATTCATAAATGTCACAAGCCAGCCTATATTCTGTTCAAAGAAATTGCTGAGAAATATTAGATTTTTCATATGAAAATTTGTGCTCTAAATTGCTAAAAGTGTTTTGTGATTCCAAAACTGAGTAAAAGAACCTTTTTCTTACTCTGTTTCATGTCAAGAAAGCTAATTGGTAATTTCAGGTAGGTGTTTTTAGGAAAGTATTTTTGTAGAAAATGTCAAAACATTAGCAAGACTGCAACTTATGTTAGCCTGTGTTTAGTAATATAGACCTCAGAATAATTGCAAACTTATTAAGAAGAAATGTCTAAGTGAAAGAGCAAAGAGAGCATGTGAATGAACTATCTTTTGTAAGGTTGTATATAAAGAAGCACTTAAAAATTAGAATTTGAACAGGTTTTGAGAAATTTTCATTGGCAATTAATATGAATTTTTACTCTTAAATCATTATATTAAAATATAGAGTTTTAAAGGTACTTTTCCCATTAACAAAAACCTTGAAAAGTGTGGGCTTTGGTGTTCCTTGGTTTGGGTCCCAGTTCTGTCACTTATTAGCTCTTGGATCTTGTTGAGCAAGTCACTTCACTCTTCTTTGCCTCAGTTTCCTCATAAACTCATAAACTTATAGGAAGGAATTACTGAGTTGATGTATATAAAGCATGTGGAACATACTTTATTTATTCCTCTGACAATGAGCTAGTAGTTAGCAACCCCATCCAGCTCATTTGGTGGAAAGATTAAACCTAGGACTTTCTGCAAAGATGAAATCTTGTGTGCTCATACGTTGATTCATCAACATGTGTTCCACTGAGTTGTTCAAATTTTGAAAGGTCATTCTTTTATTTATTCATTCATTTATTCATGCATTTATTCATCAGAAACTTACTGTGTTCCTATTATGGGTCAGCAATGATAGGCATAGGGCTATTGGCTAAGATGTAAATCACCTTAAACTAGAGAAATCCTCATTAAGCACTGGATAAAAGTATTAGAGGAAATTAAAAGAAGAATGTGGCAGACAAAAACTTTATCAAGAAAGATGAGAAGGACTTGATGAAAACTGTGTTGCAGGAAAAAATAGAATTATAAAATCTTGCTGGCCCTAAGACTTATAAAAGTTAATAATTTCATTTCACTTAAAAGAACAAATAGGATATTGAGAAATAAAAATCAGTTATTAATGTAAGAACTTGGTGTGATTACATTATTCTTCTTGGCATGAACTATTTTGTGAATTATTATAACTGATTTTGTTTTTCTTAGTTTCTTTAATGTATTTTTAGAATACACATGATTCAGAGAGAAAAATTAAAAATTAAATGGAAGTAGGTCCTATGGGATGGGTAAAGGCATTGCAGTGTGTCAATGGAGATAGTCCATAAACAATCTATAATAGGAATATAAAAGAGTTTTATTTGAGCCAAAATGAGGACTATAGCCCAGGAGACACAGATTCAGGAAGCACCTGAATTGTGTTCCACCAGGCTGCAAAATGGGGGATGCTTATAAAGGCAAAATTACGTAAGTTGTTTGTCAAGAATTAGAATTGGAGCTGGCAAGAAGTAAGGGTGCTTGTTAAGCAAGTATTGGTTGGGGTCTGAAATGGTTGCACAGTTATAAGGGAAGACCTTGAGACCATAAGGTTGCAGCTCGCTGCTGCTTGCAGATGTCATTTTGAAAACAATTGATGGTGTGCTTGAGTCTGATACAGTTCATAAAATTCAAGTTCCCAATGATGCAGGAATGTGTCTGAAACCACATCCACAATGGCCACCTGGCTCCATCCTGGATGCCTGAAACACAGTTACTCCATTTTGATTTTTAAATTCATTCTTTTCTTTAATGGTTAAAGCAGACATACAATGCATGTTGACAGGCCATAAGGTAGGCTGTTCTAGTTCAAGCCAAATCATGTATAAGCCAGACTGACTTCCCCATACCTCAATGTGTGTGAAAATTTCTTCCATCCAGTGGAATGAAAAATAACATAATAGTGGTATATTATTACTTATGTTACAACCTTTCACTTGAGAAATACTTTATTAATTTTAAAAGTACTTCATGTTTATTATTTTAGTTTATCTTTATAACTACTGGGATGTAAACAGGTGGATTTTTTTTTTTTTTTTGCCATGTGTTTTCCTATCACCTGACACGTAATAAACTGGCCTGTAGCAATTGAAGTATCTTCATTGGGACCTACTGTATAGCACAGGGAACTCTGCTCAATACTCCGTAGTAACCTAAATGGGAAAAGAACTTGAAAAAGAATAGATACATGTATATGTATAACTGAATCACTCTGCTGTACACCTGAAACTAACACAACATTGTTAATCAACTATACTCCAATATAAAATTAAAATTTAAAAAAATAAAAAAAAGTATCCTTATTGGGTTATTTTGAGGATGAACTGAATTAACACAAACAAAAAGTCTTTAAAGACCAAGGTACAATGAAATTATATTTAATATTTTTATGTTGAACAAATGTGTGATTTTATTATTTTCTAATTCCCCACAGCTAGTAACCAAGGGGAGGGGACAAGATTGATCCCAGTGTTTGAAGGGTTATTTTAAAATAGGAGACTGACTAGCTACTCAAAATTTTTGTGGAGCTGAGAAAATGATCTTAAATCTCAGCCATAGTGTTTTAGTAGGAGTAAATAAGGACTTCTTAAAGTGGAAAGGAGAAAATTATCAGAAGAGGTGACAGACTTTCCAACTCCTGACATCTTGTAAAGCAGCTGGGTGACTATTTCTAAGATGATTTTTAACAATTATCAGCTCAGAAAACAGAGATTTGACTTCTTGTCCTATGAAGAGCACAAGATCACTTTCAGTTTTCTGGTCCATTATTTTTTAAGCAAAAATATTATATATCTAGACTGAGCAAACAAAATAAACTATTATTCTCTTTTATAAACTCACAAAATTTTAGATTGACAGTCATTACAAAATGAGCTTCAGAGTTATGGTAAATAATTGGGTTTAAAAATATAAGCTAGTACCTTGTTTGACTCTTCAATAACTATAATCAGGTATGTCATGTGCTTGGTGCTTTACATATTCAAACCAGGTTTGCTTCAGCACTTTTCCCATCTGGCTGTGCACAAAATAGGGAGAGTTTGTGCATTTCAAATAGGTGAAATCATTGAGGTAGCTCTCAAAGTACACCAGGAATAAATTAAGCTTTCATCATCTCCATGCAAACAGGTCTATAAACTAACAAATAAGTTCATTGCTTTTCTAACATCAGAAGAAGATCCTAAGTCACCATTGCCATAACCAACATGAGAGTCAGGTGCTCTTTAAGCTTTCCCTCTTGTGAATCTCTAAATGAGAGAGATAAAGTTCCCATATTTTTAACTCATGGTTTGCACAATGTCAAGGAAAATGTGTAACTTATTGAGGGGGAGAATATTCTACAATATTATAAATACTGTAATATGTTTGATTAATCTCTGTTAATATACTTAGGAAAGTGTAACTTTGGAAATAATTTTTGGAATAGAGATCAAATAATTGACTAAAAAATGTATTTTTGGTACAGACAAAATTTCACTTTAACATCTCTATAGTCAAATAAACTTTTAAATTTCAATCAGTCTATTGACCTGATTTGCACAATGCCCAAATGACACAGCATATGAAGACAGAAACAATGTCTGCTGTAGATAAGGATTTCTAAAAGTTTTTTGCAGCAGAACAGTTGTATCATGGAGTACAGATTCCTGGGCCCATTCCATACCTACTGAATTAGACTTTCTGGGGAATGACCTGGCAATGTATATATTTAAACAAGTGTAAATAATTGCTTTGGAAAACAAATGTCTTTGTTATCAGTCATGTTTTCCATGACCCCATTACATTTTGTGAATAGGAATTTTTGTTAATAAAAATCAATTTCCTAGAACTGCTTAAAAAAGCAATGTCTAGGCATCATTTTAAAAGTCAGTGTCATCTGTAGATTTACCAATAATGTGTTTTCTTAACTTTCTTACTCTTAATTGACATCATAGTGGAGCTTATAACTGTATATCTGTCATGGAGTGTCCAATCATTTGTTGGCCCCTGTTGATTACTTGCCATGCTATGAAAAATCTTCTGTTACATAAATGTCATTATTTATCATACTAATCTAATTATCTTAGACCTTATCAAGAACAATTCACAGAATTTTATAAAACATAAAATGTTATGTTTATTTATTTCTTGTCATGCACACCCCCTGACCAATTGGCATAATTTTGTAGCAGGGTCTAAAAGTTGTTTTGATTGTTTTTCTACTCCCATTTGGAAGAAAATGAATATTGGCTCTTAATTGGTAAATTCTTAATTTAGTTGTATTTTTCATAGTTTATTAAAATAAACATATTAAAATTTGTAAATTTAGAACATTTTAAAATACAGGTATATTTTAAATTATCATAATTATGGTAACTATAAACTATTTGAAATTTCTCAGATTATGTGTATTTCTAACATGAGGGCACCTACAAATTATGATTTTAAAAAATTAATTTATTTTAATATATTTCAGGCAGTTATATGTTGATGACTCATGATTTCAAAGGCAAATAAGAATTAATTATGTTATTTATATTAGGATGAAATACAAACTTTGTACCTGCTTGAGAGGTTATGATGAATTCTATAAAGAAATGGGGCAGGTGGGGCTAATTTTACTTAATTATATAGGTCCTTTGATTCAGTCTGCTCAAATTTAGCATTTATAAAATTATCCAGTTAGGATGCTTTCCATAAATGTGCATGACATCTAGGAACCAAGTCATTGAAATGTATTACTGGCTATAGAAATACGGAAACCTATACTCCCTTCTTCTTTTCCTCCCGCTCTCCTTTCTTTCTTTCTTTCTTTCTCTTTTTTTCCCCTCCAATCTGTCTCAGTAAATTTTACCACGGAAAGAGATAGAGGTTAGGAAGCATCTCTGTTCCCTTTGTTAGACAACTATTATCTGTTCTTATTATTTTATATAACCTGTAGGGAAGTTGTTAATGTAAATGTTCAGCAATTGCTGTGAGACTCAATATAAAACTTTTTGTATGCTGTGATCTATTCATGGTAGTTCTCTTCTATGTTTAGAGGTATTTAAATTATCTGAGTGTTATGAAAAATAAAATAATGTTTCAGTTATAGGAATTTCATAGAAATAATTGTCTGTAATAAGGATAGTGTGGACATAAACACCTCCTCTTGTAATATAGTATGTCCATTGTCATAGATAGCCCATTTAAGGGCAAAAGGAAATGGCAGGAGAAACTTTGCTGTCATCATACCTGAGTACTAACTTCATGCATCTTTCTTAGCCATGTGGATATTTGAACTTCTTTCCTTCAAGCAAGCTCCACAGCATCTAGACAAACAGTAGCACCAATTATTAGACTCTACGTGTATTTTTTTCACCAACAATTACAGCTTTAAAGAAAGGCTATGTTTGTGAGAGATACTTAGTGTAAATACAATGACTTCCTGTATTAGTCTGCTTGGCTGCCATAACAGAATACCACAGACTGAGTGGCTTAAACAACAGAAATGTATTTTCTCACAGTTTGGAAGCCAGAAGTTCATGATTAAGGTGCAGTCAGGGTTGATTTTTGGTGAGGCCTCCCTTTCCTGGCCTGTAGTTGTCACCTTCTGATTGTGGCCTTTCCTCTGTGGTTCTTGGAGCGAGAGAGTAAGGAGCTCTGATGTTTCTTCTGACTCTAACAAGGATACCAGCTCTAGCAGATTAAAGTTCCACCTTTATCACCTCATTTAAATTTACTTAACCACCCTAAAGGCCCTGTCTTCAAATACAGTCACATTGAAGGTTAGGGCTTCAAAATACAAATTTGAGGGGGGCCACAATTCAGTTCGTAACACTTTAAAATGACTGAAAATGGCCTCTGCATTTAGGATTCCTTTTCTTTTAAAATTTCAGATATAAGTTCATAATATATGTTACATCAAAGGAAGAAAATGAATCAGCCATTTAAAGGAAAGAGTCTGCTCTTCAGTAGATTCTCAACCTAAAGAGGGAACTCTACTGAGAGTATGTGTGGTCCTGTATTCTTAGCTTTGGGGAAATAAGAAGGAATAAACTGTAAAGGAAGAAGGTAAAATGAAACTTCAGTGAGGAACAAAGATCACTTTTGTAATAGTATCATAATAAAATTTTAAAAGACTGGACAAAGTATTAAAATATGGATACAAATGATGTGTCAGTGAATCTGCACTTTTTTTTTCTAATTTTCTTTTTTATGATGGAGAAGTTAGTATGTGAAGCAGAAGAAAGAAACAGGAGGAAGAAAAGGGAAAAGAAACAGAAAAAATGTTTTATCTTTTCATGTACTAAAACATTGGGAATATGAATGCCTTAGTAGATTTTTTTTATCATAGGTAATGCAGATTTTCTAAACAATAGTATTTATAACTACAGATACCAACAGAATACAAAGAATAGTATTAGAATATTGTTGATAGGCCGTATTGTTAGAGAATGAGATGTTTCCTATAACTCTCTTGCAAGAATTTTGACATTCAAAAACCTAAGGTTCGGGGCTTCCTTGGTGGCGCAGTGGCAGAGAATCTGCCTGCCAATGCAGGGGACACGGGTTCGAGCCCTGGTCTGGGAAGATCCCACATGCCGCAGAGCAACTGGGCCCGTGAGCCACAACTGCTGAGCCTGCGCGTCTGGAGCCTGTGCTCCGCAACAACAGAGGCAGCGATAGTGAGAGGCCCGCACACCGCGATTAAGAGTGGCCCCTGCTCACTGCAACTAGAGAAAGCCCTCGCACAGAAACAAAGACCCAACACAGCCAAAAATAAGTAAATAAATAAATAAATTTATTTAAAAAAAAACAAAAAACCTAAGGTTCAAATTTTGTTTTTCTCAAATTGGAGTTGTAATTTAGCGTCTCTAAACTTACTTTTCCCCTCCCCAAAATAGGGATAACACAGAGATCCATATTATTTGGTTTTATAGGCTGTAAATGCTATTAAATGGAAAACTTTTAGAAGAGATTCCAACACATAACAAATACAATAAATAGTAGTCATCATTGGGTTGTTAACCTTGATAATGGAAAGAAAGAATAAAATTGGTATCATCAGTAATCATGGAGAGATGATGACAAGAACCTTAGACTTTTGCTAGGATATGGTGTATAGCTTCAACCATTGATGACTAATCTTAAAATGAGTTCTCCATCCTTTTTAAATTATTTTCATCAGTGAGTAAATTAAATATTAATATTTTCCAGAAAAATACATAGAAATGAATACATATTCTGGCATATGTCTATCTAAACTATGATTGGCAGAAATGTGTAGCATAATATAAAATATTATTCTGTGAAATTAATAAGGGTACATAAGGAAAATTAAAGAAATTTGCAATTTTGTTGATATGTAATAGATTCTTCATCTGAGTGCTCGGTCATTTCCTACAGTAATTGAACGTATATATGCCCTATCCTCACTAATGTAGCTTCATAAATATGAAAATATAGGTGATGAATACACAGTGAATATGGGGACAGAAGCAATGGTTATTATGGGGCTTCAGCTTTGGTCTTCCTGATACTATTTTCAGAGAAACAAGTTAGCCCAGATTTTTCAAAATTCTATTACCATAGTAACAGGAAGTATGCATGTTTCTGGGATCTCTCTACGCCTATGCATTTTATTGTCCTAGCAATGAATTTTTCAGGTTCACTATATCCAAATTTATTCTTAGAGCATGAGCTCTTATATAAAATATCCCCCATAAACTATTAACTTGCCCAGAAGACATCATAACCCAGATACAGTAGATAGCTAAGCAAAGAAGATTAAAAAAACTGTTAAACAAATGAAAGGCAATGCTATCATATTTATTAAAAAGGGTGTAAATTATTGAAATGCTATCTCACAACTTAACCAAATACTTTGGAGCATGTCAAATAGTCTGTGTTTTAGCAAACATCTAGAATAATTTATTGATCAGATTTTCCCAGCTTTACGTAGTTATTTTTCAAATGCTATTAGACTATAATTATAATTAAACAATTTAAAAGTTATTCGTAAGAATAAAGAAGTTCAAATCATGTGATATTTCTTTCAGTGAGTTGAGTGAGAATATGTTAAAATAAAGCAATAGAATTTTTATACACCTTAGAACACTTAATTTTTAATTTTAAACTGCTTCTGATTGCAAATTTGTAGACCTTGGCTTAGTACTTGATAAGGTTCTATTGTTCTAGTGAAACTGCTGAGAATTGTGTTATTATAGACAATTCAGTTACTAGAAATGCATTTTAGACTTTTTGTATGTTTTTTTGAGCTTGCCACTTAGAACTTGTGATTTAGAATATCTTTATGATCATTCACTGACATTTGATTTTATACGTTACTGGATCTCATGATGAAGATACAATAATTTCCATAAGTGCATGTAGCTAATCCCATAATTTATTTACCCAAACTCCTAGAATAGATTATATCAAGGGATGGTCTTTAGGGTTCCCAACCATCCCAGTGTGTCCTGGACTCAGTGAAAGTCTCACATCCTATAATCTCAGGCAAACCAGTATAATTGGTCACTTAATGATCTAATCCACCATGCAGCCTACCCTCATATAGAATAGTCTTAATGTCAGTTGTTAATGCTGGTACATGTGCAGCCTTAAGCAGCTCTACGTAAAGAAGCATTTGTAAAAAAAACCAGGGTGTAGATCCTGACTCTCCCCAAGTGGTGGTGTGACTAAGTCCTTCAACTCTTTGAACCTGCTTTTTTTGCTAATTCATGTTGATAATGGGTTCTAGGTGGGCCACCAATTGATAGAAAATATTTACTCTCAGATTTCATTTTTGTTTACCAAGTTAACATTAACAACAACAAAAACTTAGATTAAATGAGATGGCTGCAAAGAAGTAGATGCAGCCTCTATGTACACAGCTACTCGTGAGCCCCAGGATTCATGCAAGCAAGTTTCAGGCTTGCAGAATTTGACAAGATTAATACCTCATTGTGCTATTGTCCTTTTATACGTAAGGCTTACATTACTATCTATTCAAGAAAAAGATTTAGCGAATGAATAACCTCTGGACCTGATGCACCTATTTGAAGAAATCTTTGTACATCTTGGACTCTCAATATTTCTTTTACAAAAAGTCACTGTCAGGGAGGTTTTCATCTCATTCAAGAGAAGATGCATCGCTGGCCACTGTCCTGCCTCCAGCTGTAAGACATTTAAGAGTACAAATTTCCCCATAGAACCTTACCTCATTGCACATACTGTGAAGATATTAAATGAGATCGTATTTAAATTGCCTGGCAAATGTTGGGCTCTTAGTTTTATGGTATTGTGATTGTTAGATTAAAAAAAAATTACCTTTGTGAAGAAACTAATGAGGATTTCCAAAATCTCATTTAGCCCTTTGATTGTCCTTTTTTATTTACTGAAAGTATCAGTGATACAATATAGTACTCTGTACTTTTCAGCAGAAATACTAAATCACAGCTAAATTCCAATTTGTTTCAATGGTTACAGAAGTAAGTGAATATCAAATATTGTATACTCATTAAATATAAATTATCATATTACTAGTATGTACATTAGTAATGAGTAGATGTTTACATTAGGTCTGCAAGATTTTTATAAAGCCTTTTTGTAATACACTTACTTCCATAATGAAGAAATAGATACAATTTATGTTCTTACCCTTTCTTAAAATCAAGTATACTAATCAGTACCAGGTAAATGTGCATTTAAAAAAATTTTTAGGAAAATAGGAATTGATTATTATCTCATCAAAGAACACTTATAGAATACATTTTCTAGTTTAAAGAACAGGAAAAATGCAAACAGTTTTTTTTGGGGGGAGGGGTGAGCCATAAATATCTGCTTTTATCTCTGACATTCTAATATGATGAAATGCATGTATTATTGTTAAAACTTCATGCTAAAATATTTGTGTTTTCAAGGAGTCCTCTGACTTTAGCCACACTACTCATAGGATTTAACATCCTGTGTTGTGGCTAAGATTAGCCCTGTGGTCACTGTTAATATAGATTCATAGAGTCATTTGAGTCACAACTAGACATAATTTAAAAGATCCACATTGGTTCATGATGGCTTTGAATTAAATTTAAAAATTAAGGAAGTCCTTGTAGTAGTCCATACAGTGGGAGTAGGGTATCTCATGTATTCTTACAGGGACTGAAAGGAGAGAGGTGAGAGGTAGACTGGACCATAATGGACAGGCAGAGTATCAGAAATGCATTAACATCAACCTTTTGACTATAAGTCCAGATGTAGCATGTACTTTTGGTTTGCTGTTGTGGCAGTTATTTCCAAAGCATCACAAAGATTTTGGCTTTTCCCTCAATTTTCATTTTCTGCAACATCTTTTCTGAGACATTTTTTTTCTGATAACAACATACTCTTCTTGATTTACTTGCTACTGTTCTATTGCTATAGAAAATAGGTTTGCCCAATTGTTTAGTAATATGGTTTAGTTTATGTTTTGAACAGCATTTCTTTCTGTCAGCTCCTTTTAGTCACTCTGCTTTAGTTGCTATATTGTACTACTTGAGCATCTTATTGACTGCATCCTTCAATCACATACCATCCAGTGAATGTGCTGTAAAGTCAACAGTATTGATTTCTGATAGACATACTGTGTAATAGAAATTTATTGATGGCAACCTTGTCCTTTTGTTCTATTAATGGTACCTATTTCCCTGCTTTGGCAAAAATGGAAATTATCAAGAAACCAGGTATAAAATTTTTGGCATAAATAGATGTGACAATTATATGAAGCTACTCTTTAAGTTTCACTTTGATTTGGCACTGCAACCCTGTGCACAACCAAGCAAGAGGCAGAATTTTTAGTCAGTCAAGTATAAAACATTACCACGTGGTGTTCTGCCTCTTTAGCAGCATCTGGCAACACCAGTTTGTTTTACTGAAAAGAGTTTATAGTTCTAAAAGGGTAAAATAGGGGCTTCCCTGGTGGCGCAGTGGTTGAGAATCTGCCTGCCAATGCAGGGGACACGGGTTCGAGCCCTGGTCTGGGAAGATCCCACATGCCGCGGAGCAGCTGGGCCCGTGAGCCACAACTACTGAGCCTGAGCGTCTGGAGCCTCTGCTCTGCAACAAGAGAGGCCGCGATAGTGAGAGGCCCACGCACCGCGATGAAGAGTGGCCCCCACTCTCCGCAACTGGAGAAAGCCCTAACACAGAAATGAAGACCCAACACAGCCAAAAATAAAAATAATAAATAAATAATAAATAAAAAATTAAAAATTAAAAAAAATAAAATAAAATGGTAAAATATTGGCAATTTCATACAGTTTGACTTAACAGGTAACAATAGATAAGAAATTTCTTCAAAATGATTATCACGTATTGAGTGCAAATTAAAATATATATTTTCAAAGTGAAGAGAGAAAAAGACACAACAGGAAATAAATAAACAAAGCTATTGGAAAAACAAGCCATATAATATGGGTTCTTATAAATTTCCTGGGATTGAATCCACTAAGACAATTGCCTGGGAGGAACAAAATAGGGGAAAAGAAGCAAAACTCCTTCTATTCTTACCATATCTTTCTAATTCTCTTGGTTTTGATCATGAATACTTAATAACTAAAGTCCTGCCTCATTGCATTTTGTCTTTCAGCTTTAAAATTAGCTCAATCTGAAAAAATTGTAAAGTTTATGTCTTTCTCATTTTGGAACCATAAGCAAAAAGCAATCAGATGTGATGTCCATATAGAGTTACGACACTATGGACTATACAAAAATATGATACTACATTTCAAAGACCCTGAAAATTCAGTGACTATGCAATGGTTTGCATACTAAACATTGTTTTGTGTGTTTAAGTAAAATGTTAAATATGAATACGGGTCTAGAAAAGCATTACTATATGTATACAGATCTACAGTCAAAGAATATGTAATATGGATTTAATTCTTAAGTCACTGGAGAGTTAAATAGGCAATTCAATGCATACCAATATTAAAAACTTGAAGAAAAACAAAAAATAATTCAACATTTCAAACAAATGGTATTTGTTTCCTCTGCAAAGATATTTCATCAGTTCATATTAATCATGTAGAATGGGAAATATGGGTTTAACAAAATCTATATGGAAAACATCAGAACTAGAGTAGGAAAGTTATATTTTCAGTAGCTTTGTGAAATAAAATATTGGCAGGACACTTTTTGTACATGCAGTTTCTCATGTGTAGAGAGGAATTGAATTTGAAGGTGATTCAGTCAGTGTTTTATCTTTCATATTAAAATAGTATTAAAAAGGTTTTATTGACTTTTAATCTTTCCTTAAGCAACATTCCATTTTGTGCAGCTTTTTAGTTCCTTCACGTATGTTACACTACAGTATTATCTTACTCAAAAAAGAAACACCTCCCTTATCATATAGCAGCATTGTCCTAGAATATGGCAACAATACATTTAAACATACTCTGAATGTCTGAAATCCCAAGATAAGAAATGTAGCTAGTTTAATAGTTAGGGTTGAATTGACTTGTGTTAGAATTAGATCTGTAATAACATTCTTAAACAGCAGTTAATATTTACAGTATGTCAACCTGATACTGTACTGAAACCTACTACAAAGTCTGTAGTTTAAAACTGTCGTTTTCTACGGTGCAAACCACAATTTTATTGTTTTGTAATTTAGTCCAATATATTGGCTCCTAACCACACACAAAACTTGGAATCAAATCCCTCTGCTTTGTCATATTTACTTTTAACAAATTATGTTCTGATTCTGCCTCTCTTTTTCTTTCTTTTTCATTTAATTAGCCATGGGGAAGGAATATCAATGTAAGCCTAAAAGTAAATAATAGTTAATATATCTGTACTTGAAAGGAGAACACCTCCTGAAAACATATTTAGCCCTTTATAAAACAAAGTCTACACATTTCTCAGGTTTCCCAGGGCAGGCCTTAATTTGTTGAGGCACCCCTCACCTCCTAGAATTAGACTCCTCATTCCAACACTTTCAGATGCACATGTCAGTTGGAGGCTAGAGCAGAAATCCCAGCTAGGAGATTGGTAACAGATACTTGGCAAGGGCTGAGGTACTCATGACACCGCACTTGTCTGGGTTGTGACCCAATTCAGCGATCAAGGTATGATATTCTTAATTTTACGAAACTACTTCTAGAATCCAATGTAAATAATCATTATAATGCTTAAATGTGTTAAGTATGAATGTATGTATGATTTGTATGCTTTGATTTCTTTAATTTGACCTTTGGTCCAGTATTGTATTTAGCAAAATATGACTACTTTTGTCCTTTGCAAAGTAGTATTTTATAGTAAACTTTAGAAGCACCAGCAAAAGTCTCTCTCTCTTTTCCCCCATCCCATGATTAATAACTAAATATATGGATATATTACTTCTTTTCTTGCTTTTTAAAATTGTATCTGCCTAATCTGATATTTGGGGTTGGCAGTTGAAATGTCAATAAATGAAGACTTGGTTAATAGTTTATGACCATGCTTACTGTTCCATGTAATAATACACTTGTTTTTCTTACTCTTTTCTTAGTGGTATATTGTCAACTGCCACTGTTGTTCTCCACTGTTCTGTCTCAGGAAGCCTTTCCTTGTTTAAATTTCTCCTCCTTACCTTGTGAAGTCTGAGAACTTACATAACTGAGCCCATTATAGTTTTGTATGAGTTAGGAGTGAAAACACTGTGAGCAATGGCCTAAGAGCCTCTTCCACAGTCGCTTCAGAATTTAGACTTTTAAATTATGCCTTAGGGGGTTCACAAGTCCTTTTTGCCTTCTATTCTAAATGGTAGAGATTTCTGGAAGCCTGACTAGCAAACCATGTTTATTTTTGCCTTCCCTAGGCTTTTATTATAATAGATGATATTAATGTTATCCCTTTTTTCTATTAGAGCAGCAGCATTAATTCTTTCTCTGGCATAAATATCATCAGGAATTTAATTAGAGCTTGAAAATTATCAACTTTATTTCACTCTGGAGTTTATCTACAATGCTTTAATTCCATCTCAAGTCAGACTGCCTAGATTAGAATCTCAGCTCCACCATTCACTATGTACGTGACCTTGGGAAAGTTATCTAAACTGTCTCTCAGATTGGTAATAATAGTAGCTATCTCATAAAATTACATGAGAAATATATGAAAAGCTTTTTGAAGTGTGCCTGGAACGTATTAAGGGCTATAGTTGTCTCCATCTAATTACAAACACCTCAAGGGTAGGATTTTTGTCTGTTTTGTTCTATTATCTCCAAGGCCTAGAACAGAGTCTGACACACAGTTGGCACTTAATAAATATATGTTGAATTAACAGTTTTTCTTTAAATAAAACATAGGTTATTCCTTTGTTTGCTGTCAGTTTATTTTGTTGCTATCAGTGACCTGGCTAATTAAGCTCCTGATCTGATTTCTAACCTTTGCTATATCTTGGAACCAATTTAGATATTTGAGTAACCTGAGTATAGATATGTCACAAGATTAGGAGACTATATGCCAAGGTGTTTTCCTAATCAAGGTAGACATTTGGCCTGGGCAGTCCTTTGGAAACTAATGGAATTCCCTTGGAGAGGCAAACAGAGGCCCAGCAGAGTTAAATCTGTTCAACGTTACTCTTTAAGATTAGCTATGAACCACCTTAGCAATATTACTATAAAATGAAATTGTAGAATCATAAAAAGTTTCAAAATATAACATTATAATACAGTGTCACCAGGATGGGTAATAAAAAGAAAAAAAAAACACACCTAATTTTTATCAGACCAATAAGACAGAGTAAGAGAGTAACTAATAAGAGAGTACCTTTTTGCACCATCCCTCTATGTTGCAAATACTGGTTGTAGAAATACCAGCTGCCTCCATTTCAGCAGCTCTGATGGCCAGAGCAGAATTATTGTTTTGTTTTCTTTGCTCCTCTAGTGAGGCCTCAAGAAGTATAGCTGGGAGATAAACACCAGATGGTCTTGGAGGTGATGTCTTTATCTGTCCTCCTACTGCTATATCACTCTTACAGAAGAGCCTTAAATCTTGACTGATCTTTTTAATTCTATATTGAATTACCCACATACTGGTCCTCTTATGACAAAGGCCATATGCCTTTAGTTTTGGTTTCAGGGATATAATTTGGTTTAATCAAATGGTTTATTGATAGTAATGTATGTGCTATAACTGAGCAAAGAATTAAGTACAAAGAAGTGTAAATAATATGCTGTAATTATTTTATGTGAGTGGTGCACTAAATTTTGAAAGAGAAATTCTTTGCTATCACCTTGTTAGTGATATAAAGCATGGTTAAGTTTAGATGGGTTGAACAATGAGAGAACAGAAAGGTCTTCATAGCTAGTGTTTTTCAATGAATGGTTCATGAAATCCTGAGTTTTTCATGGTTTTTTTTTTTTGGTTAAGTTTATGACAAATAGGTCTTATGTGGAGTTTCCGTTCTCTAGTCTTTAAATTCAACATTCTTTTATTCAATAAGACTTTATTAAGCACATAATTCTTTGCCAAATCCTTTTCTGAGTGCTGTTGGTACAAATATGAAAAACATCACCCTTTTCACAGATAATTCAATTCTTAAATATCGCACAGTGAAAGGCGAAGGTAAATGTTCTAATGGTGGCTAAGGTATGTGAGGAGGGGTGTGTGTGGGAAGCTATAATAAGCCGCTATGCTTATACAAAAGAGGAAGGAATTCAATTGCCTTGTACAAAAACTAAGAATTTGGTAAAAAACTGATATTGACATTTGACCATGGTAAAGTGGTTTACCGGGTGAATAAGCACTGGAAGAGAATCCCAGGCAGCAGGAATAGCAAGTTCATGCCTTCTTGATTTTGTGAGGAGGACATTTTTGCAAACTGGCACTATTCCTAAAAACTTGGTATCTTCCATGAAGAACAGGAAAATTCCACAGACAGCAAGTTCCTTGGTTGGAAGTACTTAGCTTGGATTTTCTCTCCATGAATGATGGGATTCTGCTGCAGCTGTAGATAATGCTCAGTTTCTGGTAAACTTGAATGAGACCTTGCTTTGCCAAGATTTCACCTGTTGGAAGGAACATTAAGGGATTGTTGGCCAAAGGAGGGAGATGTAAGTGGTGATAAAGTTCTTCTTCGTCATGTTTCAACAATATTTATGAAGACTTTTTAGGCCATTAAGTATTAGTACCCCAACTATTGGCATAACTTATTGACTGAAATAAGCTTTTGACTTTATCTTTTGCTCACCTTAGAACACAAGTTCCAGCTCTAGTTTTTCTGTTTATCTTGTTTAATGACTAGATTCAAATGTAAATAACACTCATTATAATTTGTAAAGTCTGATTTCATTGAAGAATATCTTTTGGGAAATTTTTTTTTTTAATATTATTTATTTGGCTGCACCGGATCTTAGTTGCGGCATGCGGGATCTTTTTTTTTTTTTTTTTTAGTGGTAGCATGTGGAATCTTTAGTTACGGCATGTGGGATCTAGTTCCCTGACCAGGGATCAAACCCGGGCCCCCTGCATTGGGAGCGTGAAGTCTTAGCTACTGGACCACCAGGGAAGTCCCCAGATTTCTTTACTCATTATGCTGTGATGGCATAAATATCCTGGTTAGGGATCATAAATGCACATGACTTCAGAGAACAGGTGATGTGAATATGTGAAGTCACCCAAGACAATGGGAGTCATGGGGAGAAGGCTGGTTCTCATCCTATTAAGATGTAAGATTCTGAGTGCAGGAATTCTTGGGCTGTTTTGTTCACCATTATATCCCAAGTACCTATCACAGGCCTTGATACATAGTAGGTGCTCAGTAAATACTTATTAAATGAATATGTTGAAATGTGTTATACTAGGGAGACCAAACAATACCTAAAGACATTTATTCCTAATAATGATAACAACAAACAATAAATAATATTGTGCCAATCAAACAAAACCCATCTAGGGAAGCCCTTTTTGGAACTCATGGCATTATGCCATGAGTATACCATTTCCTAGTAGGTCTCTTCTAGGAAACTTTTATGCAATTTTCCATGAAGGAACATATTTACTCTGCCTTCTCAATCATTTGCAGAACTATCTGTCCTTTGAACATTAAAAAAATGAAAAATGCTTGTTAGCTTCAGTATCTATAGGAAAGGCTCTCTCTTGCATTAGAGACTGTTTATGAATACTATTTCAAATATTGCCATATCCTGAAACATTGTTTTAAATAGAATTTCCTAATATTATATCATTCCTGGGCTTCATGAGAATCAATCAATTTGTCAATAATTATAATATTTGAATAATAACTTCAACTATATGTGTGGATTATTTTGAATTTTCAAATCAACTTCTAATATATTCTCTCATTTTTAGCATGTGAAATGTCCATTGCTACCTGTATTTCAATGAAACGTCTGTTGAAAATGAATTCCAATGAAATGCACGAAAATACAGTGATTCTTGTATCTTAGTGAAATGACTTCTTTTTGCAAGAGAAACTTTTTTCTATTCTTTGAATCTGTAAACATAGCATGTCTCTCCATATAGAAGCTGGACTTGGTTTGTCTATCATGTGTATATTTTAGTTTAAAAAATGTACGGCCATGGAAAAGAAGCAGAAAGTTAATTGTATGTATTTTTACTTCCTCTTCCTTTTATTCATGCTGTGCTCTTACTCATTTTATTTTGTGCTTATATCCTGATGGGTAAAGGTGCCCCTACTCACCACTGATTTCTTCCTTATTCTTTCTTTAGCCTTTTCACGTTATCTCCATGTGGCCAACTACTGATCATTGAATTTACATGGGAAGGGTGTCCTAGCAAACACTGTGAGTGCCCTGCTTTCTCCTCTTAGTCTGTTCTGGAGGTTATTGTAGTTTCTTTTGACAGATTTGATTCAATATCCTTCTGTTTGAAAACTTTCGCTGGACTCAGCAATGTGTTCAGCCAATGCAGAAGGCTGGTAAGTTAAGACCCATAGAATAATCCTTAACTAATGAAGGACACGAGTTGGTAGGTAAATACCCCAGCCAGCCTCCTCACTTTTCAGAGGGAGAGTTCTGAGATGTGTTCTATCTAGTTTCCCAAAGGGTCCCCAGCAGCAGGGAGTTAAGTTTCTCACAGTGACAACCGCTCATTAGTGCTCCATTACTGGGTTTTCTCCCTTTCTTTGTCTCTTCTCTTCTCCTTCAGTATTCTTCCTGCGATCTCCACCCAGATGAACTATTTTCTTATATTAGGACCTGCTTTTGGGAGGATTCAAAATAAGACTAATACCATCCTAGCTGAGGATTTTTTATTGGAGTTCATTCTGGTGGGGGGTTTTTTGTTGTTGTTTTATTGGTTTTGGGGGGAGTTGTTTGTTTTTTCATGTTCTTCCTTCCTTGTGATTTTTCTCTGTGACTCAGTATTCAAGTTCCTTCCAATCAAAGAATCATATGTCTCAGATTATCTCTAACTCAAGGCAACCGGCAACTTTTACCGTAGTTAACTATTTCATATGAATTTAATCGAAGCGTTGGGGGTGAAAAACTAAGTTCCTTTTTAAAAATTAAAAGGCCCAGATCCATGGAGAGCCAAATCTCTAAAAATATAAAGATGATTAGCACTGCATTGTTTTCAATTTTTTTAAACCATGTTTATCTTCAGCTAGCTGTTATGTTAGGTAGTAGCCAAAACAAACCCACCAATACAGTAGTATTTTCTTCCTACAGAATGTATTCTTAATTAACCCCAACCTAAATCTTTGTATTACAATCCAGAAGATCTCACGAGGAACTGACTCTAAAATTAATGGTCATGAATCCCAGTCTACAAACTCAGGTTTGAAAGAAATATATCTTTATTATTCTATAATTCAACTTCATTTTTATTTCAACCACCTATTCTGCCATAATTTCAGAAATTGTATCTCAGTCAACATGGAGTTCCCATTTCCACCAGATTTTATTTAAATTCTAGGGGTTGCTATATTATACTAAGGTGTGGGACATGAGATCTGGATCTTTTGACAGGCACGTATCGTCTAAGATCTCCCTCATTCCTACTGTCTTGCCACATTCAATTCTGGCCCGTCTCTCTGCTTCTTCCATTCCATTGTGTGGGGCTGGGGCTGTTCCCCTGAGGCGTGGAGCCTTTCCCATGAGACTCACTATGGCCTGTCTGTGTAGCCAGTCATACTTAGTGACCTCAAAGCAGGAAGGGACACACGCATCCCCTCTGCTCTTGAATGTGCAGGTGTTCAGGATTTGGTGTGGGAGTCAAGAAGCCAGTCCTCTCTGTCTCAGACCAACTGAAGTAACTGTTGCTTAGCCCAAGAAAACTTTTCTTTTTGTTGGCCAGGAGAGGAGGAACTGAAGGGAACATGGGAAGAATTCTCTTCCTCAGAGATATTTCCTAAAATATACTTTCCGTGTTGCAGTTATTGAAGGGTTTAGGATTTTGGAAAATAAAAACCACAGACTGTTTGGTCTCTCCTCTCTTTCGTTTCCCTTCCCTTCTTTTCCCTTTCTTTCTCTTTCTTTTTCTGTCATTCTACTTCATCACATCCCTCCCAGGACGAATAATTTATAGATCAGTCGATCGATCTATCTATCTATCTCTCGTATTTCCACCACAGGGAACATCAAGCATGCTAGAATGTTGACATACTGATCTTAAATGAGCCAAGTCTCCAAGGCAACTGCTGTGGTGACCCATGCCTTCCATCATTGAGTGCTGGCAAGATTCTCATTCGGATAGTCTGATGGGCACTTTTTTATGAGCACTGTATATATAGAGAATGTTTATAGCTGGTGGTGTATGTCTGTGCGTGTGTCGTATTAAACACAGACTTAGTTGGAATAATTTTTATGTAATTTGAGCCATGTTTTGGCAATAACTATAAAACATGTTTACAATAATCTATGATTTTTTAAATATACTATAGATGCTTCACTTAACTTGATAGATTTCCTTTTTTATTTTATGTATTTCACCTTTTTCTACTTTTTACTTTGGTTTGATGAACATCCCAAATAAAAATTAACATACTGTCCACTCAGTGTTTCTCTTGTCCCTTTTCAACTTCTCTGTTTCATTTCTTTATTACTTAAAATGAGCTTCAAATAGTAATCTGTCTCTGATATGTTGCTGTGAAGAATGACTGAATATCTAGATTTCTGCAGTATGTTTTAGAACAATGCTCTTGTCTCATGGTTATAAGGAAGCTGATGATCTCGATGGCTTTACATGTTTATTCTTACATAGTGATGGGATAATTCAACCAAAACATGCAATAGATATTTAATGAACACTCAACCACATACATGATTCAGTGCAACGAGATTAATCTTTCTTAATTTCCTGATTACCTATATAAGAGCAGAAAAAGAAACATAATGCATGGACTCGAGGTGGTGTTGGAGAGTTTAAGAGCACTATAAAAAACTAGCATTCACTTGCACTTCACTTTTGCCTATGAGCTTTTTTTTTTTTTGTCTTTCTGTGTCTGACTTATCTATTTTTTTTTAACACCTTTATTGGAGTATAATTGCTTTACAATGGTGTGTTAGTTTCTGCTTTATAACAAAGTGAGTCAGCTATATGTATACATATATCCCCATATCTCTTCCCTCTTGCGTCTCCCTCCCACCCTCCCTATCCCACCCCTCTAGGTGGTCACAAAGCACCAAGCTGATCTCCCTGTGCTATGCGGCTGCTTGCCACTAGCTATCGATTTTTACATTTGGTAGTGTATATCTGTCCATGCCACTCTCTCACTTTGTCCCAGCTTACCCTTCCCCCTCCCCGTGTCCTCAAGTCCATTCTCTAGTAGGTCTGCGTCTATATTCCTGTACTGCCCCTAGGTTCCTCATGACCTTTTTTTTTTTTTAGATACCATATATATTTGTTAGCATACAGTTTTTGCTTTTCTCTTTCTGATTTACTTCACTCTATATGACAAACTCTAGGTCCATCCACCTCACTACAAATAACTCCATTTCCTTTCTTTTTATGGCTGAGTAATATACCATTGTATACATGTGCCACACCTTCTTTATCCATTCATCTATTGTTAGCCATTTAGGTTGCTTCCATGTCCTGGCTATTGTAAATAGAGCTGCAATGAACATTGTGGTACATGACTCTTTTTGAACTATGGTTTTCTCAGGGTATATGCCCAACAATGGGATTGCTGGGTCATATGGTAGTTCTATTTTTAGTTTTTTAATCAATTTACATTCCCACCAACAGTGCAAGAGGGTTCCCTTTTCCCACACCCTCTCCAGCATTTATTGTTTGGAGATATTTTGATGATGGCCATTCTGACCGGTGTGAGGTGATACCTCACTGTAGTTTTGATTCGCATTTCTCTAATGATTAATGATGTTTAGCATTCCTTCATGTGTTTGTTGGCAATCTGTGTATCTTCTTTGGAGAAATGTCTGTTTAGGTCTTCTGCCCATTTTTGGATTGGGTCGTTTGTTTTTTTGATATTGAGCTGCATGAGCTGCTTGTAAATTTTGGAGATTAATCCTTTGTCAGTTGCTTCATTTGCACATATTTTCTCCCATTCTGAGGGTTGTCTTTTCGTCTTGTTTATGGTTTCCTTTGCTGTGCAGAAGCTTTTGAGTTTAGTTAGGTCCCATTTGTTTATTTTTGTTTTTATTTCCATTTCTCTAGGAGGTGGATCAAAAAGGATCTTGCTGTGATTTATGTCATAGAGTGTTCTGCCTATGTTTTCCTCTAAGAGTTTTATAGTGTCTGGTCTTACATTTAGGTCTTTAATCCATTTTGAGTTTATTTTTGTGTATGGTGTTAGGGAGTGTTCTAATTTCATTCTTTTACATGTAGCTGTCCAGTTTTCCCAGCACCACTTATTGAAGAGGCTGTCTTTTCTCCGTTGTATATTCTTGCCTCCTTTATCAAAAATAAGGTGACCATATGTGCGTGGGTTTATCTCTGGGCTTTCTATCCTGTTCCATTGATCTATATTTCTGTTTTTGTGCCAGTACCATACTGTCTTGATTACTGTAGTTTTGTAGTATAGTTTTGTGGTATAGTCTGAAGTCAGGGAGCCTGATTCCTCCAGCTCCGTGTTTCTTTCTCAAGATTGCTTTGGCTATACGGGGTCTTTTGTGTTTCCGTACAAATTGTGAAATTTTTTGTTCTAGTTCTGTGAAAAATGTCAGTCGTAGTTTGATAGGGATTACATTGAATCTGTAGATTGCTTCAAGTAGCATAGTCATTTTCACCATGTTGATTCTTCCGATCCAAGAACATGGTATATCTCTCCATCTGTTTATATCATCTTTAATTTCTTTCATCAATTTAATTTCTTCATCAGTGTCTTATAGTTTTCTGCATACAGTTCTTTTGTCTCTGTAGGTAGTTTTATTCCTAGGTATTTTATTCTTTTTGTTGTAATGGTAAATGGGAGTGTTTCCTTCATTTCTCTTTCAGATTTTTCATCATTAGTGTGTAGGAATGCAGGAGATTTCTGTGCATTAATTTTGTATCCTGCTACTTTACCAAATTCATTGATTAGCTCTAGTAGTTTTCTGGTAGCATCTTTGGGACTCTCTATGTATAGTATCATGTCATCTGCAAAGAGTGACAGCTTTACTTCTTTTCTGATTTGGATTCCTTTTATTTCTCTTTCTTCTCTTATTGCTGTGGCTAAAACTTTCAAAACAATGTTGAATAATATTGGTGAGAGTGGGCAACCTTGTCTTGTTCCTGATCTTAGTGGAAATGGTTTCAGTTTTTCACATTGAGGACGATGTTGGCTGTGGGTTTGTCATATATGACCTTTATTATGTTGAGGTAAGTTCTCTCTATGCCTACTTTCTGGAGGGGTTTTATCGTAAATGGGTATTGAATTTTGTTGAAAGCTTTTTCTGTGTCTATTGAGATGATTATATGGTTTTTCTCCTTCAATTTGTTAATATGGTGTATCACATTGATTAATTTGCATATACTGAAGAATCCTTGCATTCCTGGGATAAACCCCACTTGATCATGGTGTATAATCCTTTTAATGTGCTGTTGGATTCTGTTTGCTAGTATTTTGTTGAGGGTTTTTGCCTCTATTTTCATCAGTGATATTGGCCTGTAGTTTTCTTTCTTTGTGACATCTTTGTCTGGTTTTGGTATCAGGGTGATTGTGGTCTCATAGAATGAGTTTGGAGGTGTTTCTCCCTCTGCTATATTTTTTTTTTGGAAGAGTTTGAGAAGGATAGGTGTTAGCTCTTCTCTAAATGTTTGATAGAGTTCGCCTGTGAAGCCATCTGGTCCTGGGCTTTTGTTTGTTGGAAGATTTAAAATCACAGTCTCAATTTCAGTGCTTGTGATTGGTCTGTTTATATTTTTTGTTTCTTCCTGGTTCAGTCTCAGAAGATTGTGCTTTTCTAAGAATTTGTCCATTTCTTCTAGGTTGTCCATTTTACTGCCATATAGTTGGTTGTAATAATCTCTCATGAACCTTTGTTTTTCTGCAGTGTCAGTTGTCAATTCTCCTTTTTCATTTCTAATTCTATTGATTTGAGTCTTCCTCCTTTTTTCTTGATGAGTCTGGCTAATGGATTATCAATTTTGTTTATCTTCTCAAAGAACCAGCTTTTAGTTTTATTGATCTTTGCTCTTGTTTCCTTCATTTCTTTCTCATTTATTTCTGACCTGATCTTTATGATTTCGTTCCTTCTGCTAACTTTGGGGTGTTTTTGTTCTTCTTTCTCTAATTGCTTTAGGTGTAAGTTTAGGTTGTTTATTTGAGATATTCCTTGTTTCTTGAGGTAAGATTGTATTGCTATATACTTTCCTCTTGGAACTGCTTTTGCTGCATCCGATAGGTTTTGGTTTATCATGTTTTCATTGTCATTTGTTTCTAGGTATTTTTTTGATTTCCTCTTTGATTTCTTCAGTTATCTCCTGGTTATTAATTAGTGTATTGTTTAGTCCCCCTGTGTTTGTATTTTTTATAGATTTTTTCCTGTAATTGATATCTAGTCTCAGAGCATTGTGGTCAGAAAAGATATTTGATATGATTTCAATTTTCTTAAATTTATCAAGGCTTGACTTGTGGCCCAAGATATGATTTATCCTGGAGAATGTTCCATGAGCACTTGAGAAGTAAGTGTATTCTGTTTTTGGATGGAATGTCCTGTAAATATCAATTAAGTCCATCTTGTTTAATGTATCATTTAAAGCTTGTGTTTCCTTATTTATTTTCATTTTGGATGATCTGTCCATTGGTGAAAGTGGGGTGTTAACGTCCCCTACTATGATTGTGTTCCTGTCGATTTCCCCTTTTATGGCTGTTAGCATTTGCCTTATGTATTGTTTGGTCTGGTGGGTTTTTACCTTGCTCCTTCATCTGCTATGTGTTTCTCTGTCTTCTCATTTTGCTTAACTTACTGTGTTCGAGGTCTCCTTTTCACAGGCTGTGGTTTCGTAGTTCCCATTGTTTTTGGTGTCTGCCCCCAGTGGCTAAGCTTGGTTCAGTTCGTTGTGTAGGTTTCCTGATGGAGGGGACTAGCGCCCGTGTTCTGGTGGATGAGGCTGGATCTTTTCTTGCTGGTGGGCAGGTCTGCGTCCAATGGTTTGTTTTGGGGTGTCTGTGACCTTATTATGATTTTAGGCAGCCTTTCTGCTAGTGGGTCGGGTTTTGTTCCAGTCCTGCTAGTTGTTTGGCATCGGGTGTCCAGCACTGTAGCTTGCTGGTCGTTGAGTGGAGCTGCATCTTGGCGTTGAGATGGAGATCTCTGGGAGATTTTCCCCATTTGATATTATGTGGAGCTGGGAGGTCTCTGGTGGACCAATGTCCTGAATTTGGCTGTCCCACCTCAGAGGCACAGGACTGACACCCAGCCAGAGCACCAAGACCCTGTCATCCACACGGCTCAGAATAAAAGGGAGAAAAAAAGAAAGAAAGAAAGAAAAAATAAATAAATAAAATAAAATAAAGTTATTAAAATAAAAAAAATAATAATTATTAAAAATAAAGTTAAAAAGTAATTTAAAAAAAAGAAAGAAAGAAGAGAGCAACCAAACCAAAAAACAAATCCACCAGTGATAACAAGCGCTAAAAACTATACTTAAAGAAAAAAAAAAGGACAGTCAGAACCCTAGGACAAATGGTAAAAGCAAAGCTATACAGACAAAATCACACACAGAAGCATACACATACACACTCACAAAAAGAGAAAAAGGAAAAAAATATATATATTGTTGCTCCCAATGTCACTGCCTCAATTTGGGATGATTCGTTGTCTATTCACGTGTTCCACAGATGCAGGGTACATGAAGTTGATTGTGGAGATTTAATCCACTGCTGCTGAGATTGCTGGGAGAGATTTCCCTTTCTCTTCTTTGTTCGCGCAGCTCCTGGGATTCAGCTTTGGATTTGGCCCCGCCTCTGCTCATAGGTCTCCTGAGGGCATCTGTTCCCCACCCAGACAGGACGGGGTTAGAGGAGCAGCTGATGAGGGGGCTCTGGCTCACTCAGGCCAGCGGGAGGGAGGGGTACGGAATGCGGGGCGAGCCTGCGGCGGCAGAGGCCAGTGTGATGTTGCAACAACCTGAGGTGCACCGTGCGTTCTCCCGGGGAAGTTGTCCCTGGATCACGGGACCCTGGCAGTGGTGGGCTGCACAGGCTCCAGGGAGGGGGAGGTGTGGATAGTGACCTGTGCTCGCACACAGGCTTCTTGGTGGCTACAGCAGCAGCCTTAGCGTTTCATGCCTGTCTCTGGGATCTGCACTGATAGACGCGGCTGGCGCCCATCTCTGGACCTCATTTAGGCTGTGCTCTGAATCCCCTCTCGTCATGCACCCTGAAACAATGGTCCCTTGCCTCTTAGGCAGGTCCAGGCCTTTTCCCGGACTCACTCCCGGCTAGCTGTGATACACTAACCCCCTCAGGCTGTGTTCACGCAGCCAACCCCAGTCCTTTCCCTGGGATCTGACCTCCAAAACCCGAGCCTCAGCTCCCAGCCCCAACCCATCCCAGTGGGTGAGCAGACAAGCCTCTCAGGATGGTGAGTGCTGGTCGGCACTGATCCTCTGTGCAAGCATCTCTCTGCTTTGCCCTCTGCACCCCTGTTGCTGCACTCTCCTCTGTGGCCCCGAAACTTAACCCCCGCCACCCGCCGTCTCTGCCAGTGAAGGGGCTTCCTGGTGTGAGGAAACTTTTCCTCCTTCACAGCTCCCTCCCAGAGGTGCAGGTCCCATCCCTATTCTTTTGTCTCTGTTTTTTCTTTTTTCTTTTGCCTTACCCAGGTACGTGGGGCGTTTCTTGCCTTTTGGGAGGTTGGAGGTCTTCTGCCAGCATTCAGTAGGTGTTCTGTAGGGGTTGTTCCACATGTAGATGTATTTCTGATGTATTTGTGGGGAGGAAGGTGATCCCCACATCTTTCTCTTGTGCCATCTTGAAGGTCTCCCTGCCTATGAGCTTTTAAAGGCACTACGAAAATTAATCTTGAAAAACAATAGTTTCAACTTACAAATTACAAGATATCAATAAAACAAAATTAATAGATGTTTTATTATGTGTCCTCAAAATGTATGGGTATATTTAAATTTGTTTTTTGTGATATGGCGTAGGACCTCCAAAAGTTAAAATGGTTTTAAAATATCTCTGTCAAATGCATCAGAGTCAAATATAAAAATTATATCGTTTAGTGACTACATTTTTTACACTAGTCATTCATTTATTCATTTGCCCACTTATTGATTTGCCTTACCAATATTTATTAAGCACAGTAACTGTACAAGCACAGGACCAGGCTATGGGGGTGGTAATGAAAATAATGACAAAATAAAATGCTTTTTCAATGCATGTTTTGTACTAGGTACTGTTGTAAGCACTTAACACGTGTTAAATCATCTCACTTCTGTAAGACAGGTAATTATTTTCCTCCATTTCAACAGTGGAAAACTGAGGCACTCAGGAGTAGAAGAACTAGCCCAAGTGCACACAGTTATTAAATAATAGCAGAGTCAAGAACCCAGGTATTGTTCTCCAGAATTTGTGCTCTTACCTTTCAACTATCAGGCCATATTTCAGAGAACGCAGTCATGATGCTTCTGTCTGAAGAGCCATAGTGGAAGCCTGGCTAATGTTGTAAGATGTGATATGAAAGGGAAAATAAGGGGGCTATGGAAGCTTATAGCAAGGGACTTAACTAGCCCAGGATGAAATCTCTTCTTAAAATATTTTTAATAATACACAAAAATATTTTTTTATGTTTTTCCTACTTTAATTTTTTTTCTCTATGGCATGGTTTACACTTAAGCTTGATGAATCCAATGACCCTATGGTTCTTAAGCATAGCCTCATAGTTTAAAAAAGCTGATATTTATAGAATGAAACATAACACGCTAGAACAAAATGATAACAATTTCACCTTTATCTCTTTAGAATTTAAAGCTATAAAATTTTGTTACTAAAATATGAGCATTCTTAAAGTCTTGAAAGCATTAGCCCATTTTGGGGTCTTTGTGGGATATTTTTAACATCAGGGATTATCAGAGAAAATAATGCCATCTTTAATAAAACTAAGTTGGACAGTGCACTGTTTTCAATTTAGATTTGGAAAAGAGAAATTTCAATATGATTGTGAATACACTTCTGCAATGCACTATAGGTAAAACAGTGGTCTCTTGTTATTTATATATTATTTTATGAGCTTTGAAATTCTCTTGAACCTTTTTCTTTAAATATTGTCTATCTAATAGAAAAACAACTCATCCTTATACAAGTCAATTTCAGGGGCAAATATTTCTTAATGTCACCATTGTGTGTTTCCATAATCTAAACATACGCTATTAATGGCCCTTAGGCCTTGGGACTTTTCATTTTACTAAAACATGATGTAAAACAAATGAGTTTTACTAATATAATATAACTGTTGGACTGTCTACAATTGTATTTTAACTAAATAGCTTTGTAAGATTCTATTATTTACCTCAAACTAAACTACAGGGATTTCTTTTACTTTTTCATAATGCTATGTCAATAATTAAGTATATCTATTTTAAAAATATTTAATTAGTGGTTTCTTTTTTATCAGTTTAACAATATTAAATAACTCTTTGAGATGCTTTCTTTTCTACCAAATTGCAATGCCTTTTGCCTCTTATTTTCATTTTGTGAATTCCCCAACAGGTTTATCATAGATATTTATAATTTCAAGTCAACATCTCACAAGGGCAATTAAGATACTTTGGAAACTTCTGTGTTCCTTAAGATGATGTTAGAAGGGCCAGCATGCAACAATGATGTTTAAAAAGGTCCTCCAGGCATTCCATACCTATTCCACAGAACCATAATTATAATATGGAGTTGTCTTCTTGCTCTCCTCTGGCGTCTTTTCAAATTAATTTTTTATTGAGGCAACATTGACTAATAATATTATATAAGTTTCATGTGTACAACATTATATTTCTACTTCGTTGTACCATACATCATGGTCACCATCAAAAATCTAGTTTTCATCAGTCACCATACAGTTAATCCGCTTTACTCATTTCACCCTCCTCCTGCTCCTTTCCCTCTGGTAACCACTACTCTGTTCTCTGTATCTACATGTTCATTTTTGTTTCGTTTGGTTTGTACATATATTTTGGGTTTTTGTTTTTTATATTCCAAGTATGAGTGAGATCATATGGTATTTGTCTTTCTGACTTATCTCACTTAGCATAATACTCTCAAGGTCCATCCATGTCCCAAAAGGCAAGTTTTCATCTTTTTTATGCTTGAGTAGTATTCCATTGTATTCAAACAAGGCAGACAATATAGAATCACACAAGGAGTTTACCTTGTATTCTGAGAAAAGCACTGTCCAACTCTAAGCTGAAATTAATATCTAAAAAAATTACACAGTACAATTGAACACTTCGTGTTCCCAATATGGATAGATTTCAGTTTTAACTTTGGCATCAAATATTTCTGAATGTGTGAACTCAAACATTGGCCTAATGCATTCCCCCTGTTTTTATTTAGGAATGCATTATATAGGGTGGCACTGTGGTATAAGCAGAAAAAAAAGTTTTGTATGTGAACAGAGTTTTTGTGCAGTTTCTGCTTTGAGTGTTTGATGAAAAGTCTGTAATACAGCATTTTTTATTGAATGGATATTTATCTACAATTTTTTTTACCTGAAAAGTTGCAAACAACTTATTTTCACTGGGGAGATTATTATAACCCAGACATTGGAGTGGTGGCTGTCATAGTTTGGTGACTATGTTTGAACAGTGATTTATTTGTTTCTAAGTTTTAAAGCAGTGATTATGAAAACTCATTGCCTAAACTTTCTGAACAGAGAGGTTAGAGAGGAAATATGGGGGCTGCTTTAAATTACATGATTTTGTTATTCCTTTCAAGATGAAAAACCAGGCCCACTGCTTAGTAAAAACCTCCAGTGATCTTTTATCTTACTTGGTTGTGTTCAGGTTGCAAAATATGTATCATTTCACCTCAGAATGATCCAAAAATTAAATAAATGACAATCTTCACCATGAAAATACAAGGACTAAACAACTGCAATATTTATACCTGGAAGGACAAAAGAGATTGTCAACATTAAAAGAGAAAGGGATTTTTGTTTTAAAACTTTAATTCCTCTTGTCATTCTAATTTTGGAACAATAATCCAAGAATACATAAATTTTAATTCCCTTCTCCATGTGTAAGATCTTAAAACAATTCCATGGGTTTATAACATGTAATTAAAATGAGTAACCATTCTACATGATTTAAACTTGATTAATACAGTAAGATTTTGGCACAAGAGAACAATATTTAATTTTAATTTTTTGAGGAAATATAAAGCATACTGTTACTCTAGTTGTAGTAGATCTAAATAGGTGCATGTTCTTTTGTTTATGTCTTTTAGCATCTCCGTCAATTAAACTCTTGGTGGATGACCCTATAGTTGTAAATCCTGGAGAGGCCATAACATTAGTATGTGTTACGACAGGAGGAGAGCCTGTACCCTCTCTCACCTGGGTCAGGTCCTTTGGGACTCTGCCTGAAAAGACTGTTTTGAATGGAGGAACTTTAACCATTCCTGCCATCACCTCAGAAGATGCTGGTACTTACAGCTGCATCGCCAATAATAATGTGGGAAACCCTGCAAAAAAGTCTACCAACATCATTGTGAGAGGTAAGTTTGCATAGAGAATGTTACAGCATAAATTTCTATATTTGCATTGAATAGTTTTCATAACATATTTTTAGTGATACTATGGAATAGTTTTATAATATGTTCTTAGTAAAAAAAATGATTAAAATCCAAATGTGGCATAGAGCATTATGCATTGTAATACAGATTGTGTATTAGTTTAAGGATTTAACAAACGCACCAATTTAATGTTTAATAAACATTTATTGAAACCCTATTACATGCAGAGCTTTAAGTTGTGGGGTTACATAGAGATCTATAAAACATTATCTTGTACTCAAGGATTCTACTCTCAGATAGTGAAAAAATATATATATCAATTTATAGCCATATGATGCAGTGTTTGGCAAGCATGAGTAAAAGCTATAAACATAAAAATTACAGTAGTTCTGGCTGAAGTTATTAGGGACTATCTAATGACATTTGAATCAGGTCTTGTAGGCTGGGTAGAGTTTTAACAGACTGAGATTAGCTAAGGTCATGGAAAAGTCAGAGTTAGTAAAAGGTAAAGTTTATTTGAGGAATTTATATAAAAGGTGGTTCACTAAGTCAACAGCAGTGATGTTCTAGCTAGTGTGCTGGTGCTGCCTGTGGAAGAGATGCTAACCTTCCATTTCGGAGAAGGTGAAGTCACTGTGCAAGGAAAGCATATGCATCTTCATGTCTCACTTTACCTGGTGTGGTCCTGGGCTGGGGATGGAGGATGGTCACCAAGGCCTCTAAAGTTAAAATAGACATCCATATGCCCAAGAGAACTCTTCCAGCAGACAAATGAAAATTTATCATTAATGAAGGATTATAATGGAAGCAAAACATAATTGAGTATATTGAGATAAACGCTTGTGATTCTGTGAACATAGACTGTGGTGGTTTTAGTGACCATAGTTATCTGTTACCACCCAAACTATCAGAAATATGCTACTTGGCCAAAAATATACTCTAGTCAAAATATTGTAAGATGTTACAGTGTAAATCAAGACACTGTGGATTTCATAGCTACTAGTTTCATGTCTACTGCAAAGCTAAGGAGAAGGGGAGGAGAATAGAGTAAGTTAAAATGCCAGAAAGCTTTCTGTTCTTACCTAGTTTTAGCTGTTTTTCTTGAATAAATCCTTCTCGAATTTTATCAAGGCTTCGGTTAATTTCCAGAATTCTGAAAAAGTTGATTTTGACATTTTTGCCTGTGTGTTTGTTGCTTGTATGGAGGACCAGATTTTCAGAGACCTTTATTATGCCATTCTGGAAGTGCTTCTATCTGTATTCATTTTTTCACAAAAGGAAGGGATAAACCACGGGCTAATAAAAACATTATTGGGGAGTAATCCACAAACCATTTTGGATATATATTATAGGGTAGAACAAATGCACAAATATATATTGCTTTTATTGAGAACCAGGGTTCCCACTGTGGGAGAAGGAAGATACAAATATAGAAGGACAGAGATCTAGTGGTATTTGTTGAATTTGAATTGGTGGTATTAGGATTTTTTCAAATGTATATGTTTTTCAAGAGTTCATGATTTTTGCTCTGTCAACTGAAAGAGCTTAGAAGCAATGATACTCTAGTAGCAATGAACATATCTGACACCCAGTTCTTGGTTCTAAACACTATGCCCCCTTGAAAAAAAAAAAAGGAACATTTGGAGAAATAGATGATTCCAGGGCAGGGGCTGGGAAAATAGAAGGTGAGCCTGGGATGTATTTTGTGCCAGAAAGCAAAGAAGACTAAGAAGGCTAAAAAAAGGGTGGGGGAGGAAAGAAATAAGTGAGAGAGACTAAGAAGTACAAACTTCCAGTTGCAAAGTAAATGAGTCATGGGTGTGAGATGTACAGTGTGGGGAAGGTGGTCAATAACTATGAAAAGTAAAAATAAAAATAATAAAGTATCTTTTTTTAAAAAAAAGAAGACTAAAGAAAGCTCAAAGACTAAGGGAAATGTCAAAAGGACATAGGAGACAGCTTAAAGTGACTCCCGTTGGCCAAATTAGTGGCAATTTGAGTATTGAAATGCGTTAACGATGATAATGGTTTATAATATGTTAAATTAAAATTTCATTATTCCATAGTAATAGTAAAATGAAAAAGAAAAATAGAAATGAAAAGCTCTTCTTTACAGAAGGATCCCAGGTAAAAATCATAGAAGGAATGGTAGAATAAAAGAAAACAACCATTCTGCAATCCCCAGTGTAATAGTTGGTTCCAGCAAGGATTATCAATGGATGCTGAATTATTGGGTAAAATATTTGGAGGCAATAGAATATTCACAAGATCTCCAAGTATCACCCCAAACTACAAGTTACCCCTTTGTAGTTTTTACTAACTACAAAGCAGGAAAGGTAGCTTTTCAGTTGAGAGATTCAGCAGTCTCCACTCTAACCAAATGATCAGACTTAGGGACCACCAAAAGGGACAGTTTGACAGGAAGAGCCTCCTGATGAGATTTACTAAAAAGCCACAATATCACCTATGTAGGTTTCTCACCAAAAAAATGTCAAACCTGAACCTAATCATAAGTAAACAATCAGATAAATCTGAACCAGGGTTTCTCAACCTTGGCACTACTGACATTTTAGGATGGTAATTCTTTCTTGTGGGAACTGCTCTGTGCATTGTAGGATGTTTAGATGCATCCCTGACCTCTACCCACTACATTTCAATAGCACCTTGCTATAGATTGAATGTTCGTGTCCCCCGCCGCAAAGTTCATATGTTTACATCCTAATCCCCAAGGTGATAGTATTAGGAGGTTGGACCTTTGGGAGGTGATTAGGTTGTGAGCGTAGAGCCCTCATGAATGGAATTAGTATCCTTATAAAAGAGGCCCAACCCAGGTTCAATCCCTGGTCAGGGAACTAAAATCCCACAAGCCGCATGGATTTAAAAAAAAAAAAAAAGAAGCCCAAGAAATCGCCCTTTCTCCTTTCACCATTTGAGATTATAGCAAAAAAAAAGTCTATGAACCAGGAAGTGGGCCTTCACCAGACACTGAACCTGCTGGCACCTTGATCTTGCACTTCCCAGCCTCTAGAATTGTGATAAATAAATTGCTGTTGTTTATAAAAATTAAAAAAAAAAAAAGACGCTGTGGGTACTGCACTATCTGCTACAAAATTGTAAGCCATACAATATTTAGTAATTGCAAGATATACCATTATTTTATGTATCATTATAAAATAAAACATCATGCCAATTGAGCTACCACAGTGTTTTCCTATGAGATCAAATGTTATTGAAAGAAGTCTTTCAGATTTGTTATAGTTAGGTTTTCTTTTAAACCATATATCACCCATTAGCATACATAAAAAGGAGAATAAAATAAAAATCAGTTGATCAAATTATTCCTAAAACTTCACAATCAGAACCAACCCAACTTCTAAATCAGTTTTCATCCCAGTCTTTGATGACTATGGTTTTCTAAATCTAGTTTGATCGTAGGATCATCTGAAACTATATTGAATCCCGGTACAACTGGCAAAATGTCTAGCATAAAATGTTGGTGTTGCTCAGGTACCCTCCATAAAGAACTAACTCAATTCACAGCAATAGATGCTCCCAGAATGATTTGCTCCTCCCCATCTCATCTGGAATTTTTCATCTGTGTTCTTACAAAAGACAGTTTTCAGTTTTGACATGAATGACCTAAAATAAATAGAGCCTTAAAAATGTACTTCTCCAATTTGTAATTTCTTTTTTATGCCTTAAATTTATCTGAAGTGTACATTTGCATAGTCATATTATATTACCAGTAGAACCTCTCAGCAGTGGCATTTACATAATTCATAAAATTGAGTTTGTATGTAATCTTACTGAATATAGAAGTAGCCTTGGTTAACAGGTCCTAGGTTAAACTGTGAGGAGAAAAACTACTACAATAATATGAGGCATTTGATTTCTGCCACAAAGGCCAAGAAATTCAGTTAAAGAAAAATGGTTTTCTTCTTATTATATCAAAGAAATTATTTTCAAGTCTTCTGAATTTGTAGACCTCTGCAGTGTCTTAGATTAACTGTGTCATGGATACAGCAAAAACAGAACTCTAGGTTCATTTTCCCCCCATTCCTTTCTGTAATTACATCAAGATCCATAGACCAGGTTTTCTGAACAATCACGACAATATCCTGTGCATAGAATTCCCACTGCCATTTGAGAATATCCATGAACAAAATAAGATTGTAGGATGCAGACAGGAATAAAACTCTAGAAACTTTTCTGAAGTGTCATTTGACTTAAAAAAAAAAAAAAAGAACACTTTAAATAATGTAGATAATCCTCCATGTAGATAACAAGCTCCAAAACTGAAGAAGAATCTCGTATGTTTTAAAATTTTGTTAGGCATTCATAAATATAGCAGCAGTGCCTTTTCTTATGATCCTTTAAGAAGTTGCTGTGATTGAGCCACATTTCTCTCAAGTCAGGAACAAAGCAGTTGCTTAATACATTTGATAAGAAAATTATGTTGATTTCCTAGGTGCATGTGGGGTGGCCTGAGGTCAGTGCTTTCCAAACTTTCCCACCTAAAGTTCTCTGTTGTCGTGAGTCACTGTATTTAGAAATGCCCACATTTCTCTTCCGTCATGAATTGAATGAGCCACTGTCTTGAGCAAACATGGTTCATAATATGACCAAGACATTACTGTATCTTAGTGTCCTGTGGTCTTTTAAAACTTTATTCAGTGGCTTAATCTTCCCCTGCTTCAGAAGAAAAGTCGGCAGACCCCATAACTCTTTTGTTCATTATTAGAAATAGAGAGTCCTACAGTGCATTCAGGTCACAATCATGCATTTAGTTCAGTGTTTTGGATACACGTTCCAAAATAGTAATGAAACTCCAAACCTGATTTAATGTAAAATTTTCTCCCCTGCCCAGCTTGGGTCCACTTTGGGCTGGAGACTTGCAGTGGGAAAGGGGACAGGGGCTGGTGTGGTTGGCTTCTTCCTGTTTGTCTGTCTATTCTCTACCCTCCTCTCCACCACCCCATCCCTGACCTGATAGCCAGATTCTGACCTTATAGCCAGATTCTGACCTTCCTGGCTTGGGGCGGGGTAGGAAGGTCTTCTCTATATAAAACATTTCTTTTTCTTCCTTGGCACATTAATGGACTCTTGAGAGATTCCTCTACCTAGAAGAGATGCACATCTGTGTGCACCAAGGAGAACTCTCTAGTCACGGATTCTCCCAAGACCACTGATGTGCCACATTCCCTGAGCATCTCATGCCCTACCTCTACCGCCTTTCTGCTGAGAGCTTCTCTCTCTTCTCCAGGTAGCCAACTCAACAGAGCCCAAGACAAGAAGCCCGTACTACCTCTCCTTCCGTGTGTGACTCACAGCTGTAAGCAGAAGCTCTTACCAATAAATTCTGTGAGAGCACACAGATTCCAATGTAGCCACCTCTATCCTGTTGTCACACAGGTTTTGGTTTCCTCAGATATGTCAGGCATCATTTCAGGGAAAATATTTTAGAGCTTTGGCTGGTCCCATGAAAAGCCCCTCACTAGGACTGAGATGAAATAGACAGGCTCTCTTGCTGCCTTGGGCCTGGAAGAAGCTTCATCTCACAGTTTTATCCAAAGATATCCTTCCAAACAAATTTGGTCTCTGCCACTTTTTATGTGCTTAATTTCTATAAAATCCAAGAATCAAAGAATGGAGTTTCTTTGAAAATTCTGCATAAGAAGGAGATTTGTCTTACACTCATTGTGGAATTCTGTGGATTTTGTTCTCAGTCAAAAGTGAATCAGGAAAAGTCTATTCTATTATCTGGTTTCACAAGAGTATTGAAGGATTATAAGGATTTTCAAAATTTCTAGCTGATATTCTTAAATGTGATTATCAGTAAGTCCTTCTGGTTCTATCTTCAAACTATACTCTGAATCTGACCATATCTTACCAAGTTCACTGTTACCACCCTTGTGTAAACTATCAGTATATTTCCCCTAGTTGATTAAAATAGTCTTTTCATTAATCTTCTTTCCAGTCCAGCCCCTCTTTTAGAAGGGGCTGTTTAGACACTGTATTAGATAAGGTAGACTTGACTGAGTTAACAAATAGACCCATACATGTAATTACTCAAAACAAAATTACTTCAGCTTTTTTTCATGAAAAAGTTTAGGGTGTTTCCTAGTTGATTATGCTGGCAGTGGTGTTGTATATGATTGGTGTTGGGCGGGGCGGGGGCGGGTGTAGGAGTAAGAGAGTCTATTCCATGCAGTCATTAGGCACCTAGGGAGATGATGTTTCTGCCATCTTCAAACTGTGGCTGCTAAGGTTGTTCTGAGTATTACCTCCATCCCTGTCAGCTGGAAGTGGGAAGGAGCTTGAATGATCACACATGGGAGACTTTTATGGGCCAGAAGCATGTTAGTTCCAATCACTTTCTGTTGGCTAGACCTTAGGTACATAATCACACCACTGTGTGCCAGGTATACGAGGGCTTGGATTTTGGTCAACAGCTAGCCATCTCTGTTACATTCATACAAGAGCCAGAGTGATTGAAATCATCTCATTCCCCTGATCAGATTCCTCCCATGGCTTCCCATCTCGCCTAAAATGGAATTCACATTCCTCATTGTCATCTCATGTCACTTTCCTCTTTACTCACTCTGCTTTAGACACATTATTCTTCTTGTTCTTTTTCACAACTCAGGACTTAAACATTTGCTGTTCTTTCAGCCTGGGGTGTTAATTTTCAAAAGCCGTCTTCTGGGAAATATCTTCCCTGACTACCCTATCTTAGATAATCAACCCCTAATCCCTTGAATGATCTATTGTTTCTTCTTATCACATAACTACCTGGAGTTATTTTATACATTTTAAAAATTTCTTGCCTGTCTCTTTCATGACACTGTATATAGTGACAAAGAATTTATCTGTTTGTTGTGTTTCTCAGTGACATCCCTGGAGTCTAAAAAATTACTCAGCATATAGTAGATTCTCAGTAAATATATGTTGAGTGAATGAATCACTTTTTATAAAAGTTTACTGGCTTACATTAGATATTTCTTTTGGACATCTATCACCCTTTGATACCCTGTGTATAATAAATGATATCAAGCAAAATAAGGAAATTCTATATACATGTTAAATCATATTAAACATTTGTGTGATGTGACTAGCTCATGTGAAAGGCCACATTGTTCTAATCATTCATTGCTGTGTAACAAGCCACCCCAACACAGTAGCTTAACATGATAGCATTTATTTATTTTACTCACAAATCTGGGGGTTGAGAGACTCAGCTAAAAAATCCAGGGTCTCATATAATTGCACTCAGAAGATGGCAGGGCTGGAATCATCTTCAAAGCTTTTCCAATCAAATTTCTGGTTCCTGGACTAAAAAGTTCAAACAGCTGGGCTCCTTAGGTCAGTCTCTCTCTGTCTCTGCCTATCTGCCTCTCATTCTCTCATTCATTCTCAATAGCCTCTTTATATGGTTTCTCTGCATGGCAGCCTCAAGGTAGCCAGACTTGTTACAGGCTCCCAGAACCAGGGTTCCAAGAGCTGCATGAGTTCTAGCCTTTGAAGTCATGCAGTGTCATTACTGCTATTGTCTATTCATCAAGGCAGTGCCAAAGGTTGGCCTGGTTCCAAGAGGAGATCAAGTATCTTCACCTTTTGAAGGGATGAGTGTCAGATCATCTGCAGATGTGTTTTAAAGCCACCACAATGCGCAGTGTACTCCACAAGCCATATTCTTCACATCATACTCCCATGCTGCCTCAATGCACACTTATGCCTCTATTTTTTCCCCTTTCCTCCTTAATTTCATCAGCCCCTATCTTGAACCCATAGCCTCTGCAAAAGTGATGTCCTAAACATATTTCCTCTTTGAATTCTAGAATTTCTCCAGCTTATCTTTGTTAGCTATGATCTCAGATTCCTAATATGGAGAAAAAACACTTGTCAATATTGAAATAGATTTAACCTTTATGGAAGAAGTCAATATGTATTCAGTGAGCCATGAATATACACCTTCCTAACTGTACAAAAATATATACTGTAACCTCCAGGAATATCATAACCCTCTGTTCGGAAAAGTGTTGATTTGCCTAACTCTAGTATATCCACGTGAAAGGACTGAGATCTTTAAAAACCTGAATTTTTATATTAAACATATTTGTTCAGAACTCATTTAATGGAAATATATCAAATATTAGCACTGCTAACATTTCAAAATGATCTTTAGGCTTATTACCAAAAAAATCTTGTAATTCAAAAATTCTATGAAAAAAAATTTCAAACCTTTGAGTATGCCAGTTCTGTTTAGGTAATAGTAATAGTTATTATCGATTTGAGCACTTACCATGTACTGGGCTACCTGGCACACCATGTACATGAACTTTTTAATCATTCCCAGATATTTATGAGGTAAAAAATATTATTGTTCCTATTTTAAAGAATAGTAAAACTGAAGAGGGAGCAAGTTAAGTAACTTCTCCCAAATATAAGCCTTATTTAAGCAGCAAAGCTGGGATTCAAAACCCACACAGTATGGTTCCAGGGCCACTGTCTTAATCAAGTTACCATAGTGCCTTTCAAAATTTAGCCAAGTTTTTAAAAATATATAACTCCTCCTCCTCCTCTCCAAATTGAACTGACTAATGTCCTTTTCTATTTCCTCTACCCTTGCCTTGCCAAAAACTTACTAAGGATTCTTTCTGGGTTGTAAATTGAATACATTTTTATGTTTATTAAAAAAAATCCCCAACACTATACAGTCCTTCCCAATTACACCATTTCCCTCCCAAGTATACAATCATTTTTGATTGGAGGAAATTCTGTGTTTTTGCTAATCAGTACTTTTTTCTCCAGTAATGGTGGGCATACTTTAATTTCAAGTTCTAACCAACATACTGTTTGTAGTTTATGATTTTCTAAATAATATTATATTTGAAGGACTGAGCATGACTCTGTTACTTTTACTGGCAGTCTTACAGATTATTGTACAAAAATTTTAAAGAATTTCTGTTAATCATAAGAGATCAGGGACTTCCCTGGTGGTCCAGTGATTGGGACTTTGGCTTCCAATGCAGGGGGTGCAGGTTGGATCCCTGGTTGGGGAGCTAAGATCCCATGTGCCTCTCAGCCAAAAAAAAGAACCAAAACATAAAACAGAAACAATGTTGTAACAAATTCAATACAAACTTTAACAATGGTCCACATCAAAAAAAAATTTTTTAAAAAGAGATCAATTGAATTACGAATGACAAAGGTACAAAATAACTGCACAAATAAGACAACTAGTATAAACAAGGAACAAAACAAGACCTATAAAGTGTGTTCATTGTTTTTGCTGAAAAGTATATACCTTCAAGCTATTGGTCAGAAAGTCAGTCAGAGTTAATTGTCAATTTTCCAGGAAGAATTGATCATATTTAGCTTACAGTGCATTCTAAATGTAAATTATTTGTGAATTTCCAACTACAGGGTTGGTGCAGTTCCTCCCAAGCATTTAATCAAATTAAATTTCCAGTCATCAAAAGTTTTCTTCCATGACCTTTCATTAGTAAAAACTATAATGATAATAGCTGAAATTGTAGAAAACTAATCCTTTAACATTCTCCAAGAGCAAAACTGTCTGCTGTGTGCAGGTGTCCCGATTACACATGTAGATTAAGTGCTCTATTTCTATTTTCCCAATTTAATATTCTGTATAATTACATCTCCCCAAAACACCAGAGAGAATTTTAGTATATTATGTTTTTTAGCTCTGAAATTGTTTCATTATTATCTTTTTAAAAATTAATCAGGGCTGTACAAAATCTAAAAATTACCAATTCGGTAGTTCTCATCTGAATATAGATAACTCACTTTTCTCTTACAAATGAGATAAACCTAACATCTTTGTTCAGTGAAATAACATATGAGGAATTTTAAGATACAATTTCAAGTAAAAAAGTTTATCTAGATATTATATAATCTTATAATTACTTTTATATAACTGTATACATACAGCTTAGTCATACATTTTATTTTATTAAAACTTAGGTTGTCCTGCTTGGTAGTTGGAATTTCTGTCATATTTACTCTAGTCAAAAGGAGATGTACCACTTGGTAGTAGTGCTTTAAAAGTCAATACCTGTTAACATCCAGAAAAGAAGAATCTTATTCAGTAACATTATTTTTAAATTTCTTTCATCAGTTTCTTTGAAGGCATTTTATAGGTTTTTTCACGGGGGGCGGGGAGGTGGTTTAGTTTTTAGATACCCTACAGTTGTAAAACAGGGCCAAAACAATGATAACTAATTTGAAAACTCCTGATTCAGATTTTTTATCCTGTTATGGCAGGCACCTATTTCCCAAGCCTACTGGCTCACCACACTTAGTTTGTGTGGGTTAAACAGTCTGTAGGCAGTAAGGTATAGTGAAAGAGATCTATGATATGGTTCTGGCTTCCTTTAAATTAGCTACCAGATCACAAGTATGTAAAGAGGCCTCTGCTTACTTTACTCTACACTAAGAAATTGGAGTGCATAATTTCTAAGATATTTTTGCTCTAACCATCTATGATTCTATACTATCAAAATGTACCTTGACCTATGCCCCTTTCTGGACTTAATCACTCTTTATTTTTGCTTACAAATTTACTCATACAAATACATGGCAGTATAGATATGATTACTAAAAAACACTGAACTTTCAAACAAAATTCTTTTTTAAAAAATTATTGTTTACTTACCTTAGGATATTAAACCAGGAAGATAAATGTAAATGGTACTTTCAGTAGGTATTTAGAAAATTTCTATTCCACACTAGATCTGTGTCAGTTGCTGTAAGGGACAGAAAAGGAATGAGTACAATCCCCGAGCCCATGGAGTTCTTACACTTACAGGGAGAAAATCATCGGGGCAACTCCCTCCATAGATCGTAAGAAAGATCATAACTTCACAATAGAAGCATAGACAATATGCTGTTGGAAGCTCAGATGAAGAAACAATTAATTCTGATTAGAGAGATAGAGGAAAATTCCAAAGAAGGTGGCATTTGAGATGGTCTTTGAAAAATGAGAATCCTTATATATTTAGAAATGAAGTGTCTCTTTCCTGTGCTGTCCAGAATGGTGGCATTAACTAGCTTTTTGAACTTTCTCCCTTTTCTTATTTATTGAAATATTAGAAACTATTGATAGCCTTTAAAAGAAAAACCTGTGTTCAACTTCCATATTTTATAGTAAATATTTTCAGAAACTAAGTAATTTATACATTTTATTTTGTGATTTTGAAATAATGCTTAAAGGTTAATATTTTGCAGTCTTGAGTTGCATAAGATTTTATATAAAATTTTTAATTGAATTAGTCAACCTGCCAAATTTTCTGTTTACTGTGTTTTCTGTTTCCATTTGAATTCTGTCCAGTGTTCTTCCAACATCAGTGCTTTTTCTAAATGCTTCAGGAAATTTCTAGAGACCATCAACCTAATTCTTAAATTATTCCTCATCTAGACTCCGTAAGATGATTTCTTAATTTTAGCATTCAAAGAATGTTTTCTCTTTTTCTCTTTTTTTTTAACCTTGTTGTCTCAGCAAATATATTTATCTGAAAATTGTGTGTGCATGGAAATCATCAACCCAGTCATTCAAATCCATCTTAATGAAAATGTACCTGTTAAAATCAATCAAGTATGAATGACTGGTTAGAGAAAATTTATCCATGGAAAGTCCATAAATTCATTCCAAAACTAACTAATTAATTTACAAAATCCAAAAATTAGGAAAATACTTTTTAAACTTACTAAAAAAAATCAGTTACTTTTTTCTAATTACAGAAGTTTTTTTTAGTCATGCAAACATTAGGATTGGTCTTTCCATGGTTCTTTCTATAATTTATGCCCCACATAACCTTAAACATGCACGGGGATAATAAAATTCACATTCAAGTGTCAGCCATCATTGAGTAGATGATGGGAGCCCATTGCAAACAAAAGAGGTAGAAGAGAGAGGTGGCATTTTATTTATCTGCTTAGGTCAGTGGTCCTCAATTGGGGGCAGTGTTTCCTTTTAGAAGACATTTGGCAGTGTATTGAGACATTTTTGATTGTCATGACTGGGGGTGCTGGTGTGCCACTGGCATCTAAAGGATAGAGGCCGAGGATGCTGCTAAACACCCTACGATACACTGGACAACCTGCACACAAAAAATAACCTGGTCCAAAATGTAAATAGCACTGCTGTTGAGAAACTCTGGCCTAGGTAAAGACTTCCCTTATAGCCAAATTGAAAGATGCATAAAACTACACACTCATGCGTGCGCACACGCACACACACACAATTCCAAAAAACACTGTACATTTTGATACAATATTGATGTTAGATTATAATCATTCTTGACATATTTCTTAGAGTTTCAGATGTCAGTAGTTCTTAACCTGACATGCATCTTTCTCTGTATCTTGGGAAAAGTCTGTCATCTGGCCCTTCTTGGGAAGTACTTCTTAGAAACGTAGAGCAATGCCTCTTTTCTGTGGTCCGTATTTATGAGCTCTTGTCTCCTGGGTTGTAATGATCTCTCTCTGTGAATCTCAATTGTTCACCTAGTCAATATCTTAGACTCATTCCTGTGAACCTCCGTACTCCTTTTGATAGCAAAGCTCACTTTGTTTATTGAAGTTTTTCAACGTGCTTCCTAATTTTGAAATGTAATATTCACTCCAATAGTAAGAGCTCTTTTTTAGGCTTCTAAGATGTGCTCCCTCCCCCAAGTCATCCACTGAGCCTATGGAGTCAATGAACACAGTCAGATGAGCACAATTTTTTCATGTATGGCCCTCTTGATTCCTATTCAATCTCCATGTTCCCAGTAGCTCTAGAAGATACCCTGTCAGGTTGTCCAAGACATGAAACCAGGATGATGGAGAATGAAAAAATAGATATTTATGTTGCTGTTATCAATCTTCCTAAACTTTCTCCTAATTATCCTGTGTGTGTGTGTGTGTGTGTGTGTGTGTGTGGTCTAAAGAGCTTATAAAATGTCATATTATAGCTGCTTCTTGCACTATGGGTTAAATGCTGACTTTCTTTGTAGAAACTTACTTTGAAGGACTGTTTCTAGCATGGCACATTTCATTTCATTTCATACTGACTATTAATTTATTCTGAGAGAAGTAGGAAAACCTAAAAAGGGAGGCATGTAACTGATTGCAGTTGGCCTATTAATTTAAAAGTTTATTTGGTGTGAGAGCCCAGAGAAATAAATGATGTTCACTAGGATACAAAGTTTCTGGTTCAGTAATTTTTTCCTCTCACAGTAATGGAAGTCTAGACTTGGTGACCCTGTGCATTTATTATTAGTTTTAATACATTATTGTCATACAGTACCCTCCTGCTTGCTGATTATATAATCTGGGTATATTAAAGCACTATCTTAAAAAATATAGTGTAAGATATGACTTTATTTTAACTTATTAAAGTATAACAGAAATTGTAGACTTTATAAGTATATACCTTAATGCACTTTTACAGAGCGGACACATCTGTGTCAGCAGCACCCAGATTGAGAAGCAGAGAATTTAGAGCTCTCAGGAAGCTTCTCTCTGCCCCTCTTTCACAGCCTCACTAAAATGTGACCTCTATTCTGACTTTAAACATCCTAGATTAGTTTTGTCAGTCACCTCTTCAAGTCTTTGGCCTATTTCCCCCTTTTTGGGTTGTATCTTTCTTCTTTATGCATAGAGTTCCTTATATATTTTATATGTCACTTATTGAATATATTTATTAAAAATATTTTCTTCTACTTTGTGGCTTGCCTTCTCACAATCTTAATGCTATACTATAATGAATAAAAGTCCTCCATTTTGATCCAGTCTGAACTATCAAAAAAATTTTAAGGAATTTAAGAAATCTTTTTTAATTCTGTTTAAGAAATAGAATATTTCTTTTTCTATTTAAGAAAAATTTTCCTAACCCTAGATAATAAAAATATACTCTTATGTTTTCTGCTAAAGTTTCATTGTGTTACCTAAGTATCTGATGGGAATTCATTTGGAATTGACTTTTGTATGTGTCTTGAGGTAAGACTAAAGGTTTTTTTTTTTTTTAATTTGAATATCTGGTTAAATCATTAACACCTATAGAATTGACCATTATTTCTCATTATGCTGCCTTGTCACCTTTGTCATAAATCAAAGGATCAAATACACGTGGGTCTGTCTCTCGACCCATTTCTTTTCTATTTGTCTTTGTTTATCCCTATGCTAATACTACTATGTCTTAATTACTATAAAATTGTATTAAATCTGGTAATGCAAGGATTCTGGCTCTTTTCTTTTTCAAGATTGCCTTGGTTAGTCTTGGCCCCATGTGTTTCTATATATATTTTATAAGCCGTTTATCAATTTCTACTTCACCCCTTTCCCCTAAAAAAACCAAAAAACAAAAAAACCTGAAATTTTTATTTGGACTGAATTGAATCTGCAAATCTTCCAATTATTGACATTTTGTATCCCTCCATTTATTTGTCTTCTTTAATTTCTTTCACTACAGTTTGTGTTTTTCAAAGGAGGGATCTTAAACATCTTTTGTTAGATTCATTCTGAGTAGTTGAGAATTTTGTTGTTCTTTTTCTTGGCACTGTAAACAGTATCATTTTAAAAGTTTTATTTCCTATTTATTTTGTGCTGATGTATGGCAATGCATATGATTTTGTATATCAACCTTGTATTACTTAACCTTGCTAAATTCACTTATTGATTATAATAATTTGTCTTAGAGTCTTTTGAATTTTCTATGTACACAATCATGTTGGCTTCAAATAATGAAAAATATAGTTATTTTTTTTACATATTTTATATCTGCTTCTTGATTTGTTTTATTGCCAAAGATGTCCAAATTACATGTTTAATAGATGTAGAATATCTTGTATCCTTCTCCTTTTTCCAATCCCAAAGGGAAAGTTTTAAGTATTATACCATTAAATACAATGCTTACTGCTGGCATTTTAATGATACTCTTCTTTCATAACTAGCTAAGACTGTTCATGAGTGCTAAATGCCATAACATAATGGAATTATGCTTTAAAATGCAAGAAAAGAAGAATAGGGGAACAAGGACATGTGGAACATATAGAAATTAGACCTTAAGCAGGAGAAAGAAAATAATGAAAGAGAGCATATGTCAATGAAATATACAAAAACAACAGAGAGACTTAATCCAAAAATGCGTTCTTTGATAACATTAACAAAGTTGATGAATTCCTAAAAGGACTGATTAAAAAAAAGCAATAGATAAAATACAAAATACTAACATCAGGAATGAAAGAAGTATCATTACTACAGAATTTACAAACTTAAAAGGACAGTGAAGGGGTTTTATGAGCAACTTCATGCAAATATATTTAATAAGTAAAATGGACACATTTATTGAAAAACACAATTCATCAAAACTAACATAAGAAAAAACTTTAAAGATGAATGCCTTGATAGTCATTAAAGAAATTGAATTCATCATTTCAAAATTTCCAAAAAAGACAACATGTTCAGATGACTTCACTAGTGAACTCTGTCAAACCTATAGGAATAAACAGTGACAATCCTATACACACAAGCAAAATTCATAAAAATCAAAGAGAAGCAGAAACTCCAATTCGTATTACAAAGTCACCATAACCTTAGTAGTAAAAGAAGATGATAATGTATTACAAGAAATGAAAATTTAATACCAATATCCTTCATAATCTTAGACACAAAAATCCTAACAAATGTTATCAAATCAATTCCACTAATATTTAAAGAGGATAATACAAAATTATCAAGTGGACTGTATCCAAAAAATGTGTTGGTTTAACACTCAAATAGCAATTAATGTAATCACTGCATTACCAGATTAAAAGAAAAATAATATTAATATTTCAATTAATACAGAGAAAAAAATAGTTAAAATTTAACATCACTTTTAGAAATAGAAGGGAATAGTCAATCTGATAAAACACAACTACAAAAAACGTACAGCTAAGATAATACTTAATAGTAAAATATTGAATGCTTTCCTTCCTAAGACTGGCAATAAGAGAATGATGTCCTTTCTCACCACATCTATTCAGCATTATACCTCCTGCAGTTTTCACCAGTGAAATAAGACAGGAAAAAGAAAACCCTGTGGATTATAAAGGAAGAAGTAAAACTCTACTTATTCTCTGATGACATATTCTTAATGAATCTATGAAAAACAAAACTTGCCATAAAATATGGATAAATTGAATTTTATAAAAATTAAAAACTTTTGTCCATCAAAAGAAACTATTAAGAAAATAGGCCAGAGATGGGAAGAAAATACCCTCATCACATATATATATGATAAATAGCTTATATCCTGATTATATCAGTAACTCTTGCAACTCAGTAATAAAACAATAAACAAACCTATTTTTTAAAATAGGGAAAAGATTTATACAGACACTGATAAACGAATGGCTAATAAGCACACAGAAAAATGCTCAACATCATTGTTCATCAGGAAAATGCAAATTAAAACCACAATTAAGTACCACAAGACTCCACTAGAATGGATTCATGAAAATGATTTACTTCACCAAAAGTTGTAGGGGATGTGGGGCACCCGGCACTCATAAACTGCCAGTGGGAGCATAAAGGAGTCAATCCTTCTTGAATACTGTCTAGCAGTTTTTAGCAAGTTAAACATAATTTACCTTATGACCAAGGAATTCTTTTCCTAGGTATTTTTCAAAGAGAAATTTAAATTATATACCCAAAAATCCTTGTATAATACTGTATAACATCTTTTTCTTATTACCGAAAACATGGAAGCAGTCCCATCACCTTTAAAACAGATAGAAAATAATCTGTGATATATTCATATGGTTGAATACTATTCAGCAATAAAATCGAACAAGTACAGTAATTATACTTGAAACAATAGAATGAATCATAACAACTATACGCTTAGTGAAATAAATCAGATATACAAAAGTACATACTGTATGATTTCATGTATATGAAGTCTAGATTAGACAAAAATATTCTTTATTAATGGAAATTATATCAGTGGTTGCTTCTTGGGAAGGACTCATTCACTAAGATGGGACTTGGAAGAACTTTATGCGATGATAAAAATTTCCTGCATCATAGAGATGTGGGTTTCACAATGGTCTAGATCTGTTCAAACTGATCAAATGATACATTTAAGATATTAGTATTTTTGCCACAGAGCAGCTAAGCCCATGTGCCACAACTACTGAGCCTGCACTCTAGAGCCCGCGTGCCACAACTACTGAAGCCCACGTGCCTAGAGCCCGTGCTCCGCAACAAGAGAAGCCACCGCAATAAGAAGCCCACTCACTGCAACAAAGAGTAGCCCCCGCTTGCCACAACTAGAGAAAAGCCCGTGCACAGCAACGAAGACCCAATGCAGCCAAAACTAAATTAATTAATTAATTAATTGTTCTAAAAAAAGATATTAGTGTTTTGCCGTATGTAAATTATACTTCACTACCAAAAAAAGGTAATAAAAAAACCAAATCCATAAACATTTCTTCTTTTTCGCTATCTTAACTTTATGTAAAAGTAGTGTAACTTTAATTGTTTAGAAAAGAATTTTCAGGAGAAGCCACCATCTGGGATTATAGATTGCTTTGTACAAAGATTTTCAGTTATAGAGTGAATTTCTTTAATAAATACAGAACTATTAAAATTTCTATCTCTTCTTCAATTTTTGTTTTGTTTTTCTAGGAATCTGAATATGTTGTTTAAATTGTTGAGTTTATTGGTATAAAATTGTTATAATTACTGTAGTTATCTTTTTAATATTTTTTTGGTCCAATGATGTGCTGGTAAACCAGTTTTCTGGGAAAAAAAAAAAAACAACCACTTGATTTATAGTGTTTGCCAATTCCACAGTGTATATCACCAGACCATAGCCAATTTCAAGTTGTATAGTTGGAAGATATGCACATAGTTTGTTATCTTGAGCAGGTATGAAGTAGTTCCAACATACCACTTTTGTAATCTGCAGTGAAACCATGATATTGGTAACTTATGTCTTCTTTACTTGGTTTTATTGGTTAGTTGTTCTGGAGGTCATTCAATGTTATTAGTTATTGTAAAGAATTAACTCTGAACCTTTGTGGTTTTTTAAAATTTTCCTCTGTTGTACATATGTTTTGTATTATAATAATTTTTACCCTTATTTCCTTTCTGCTATATCTGTAGAATTAAAAAGCCAGTTATTAAAAAAATGCCAATTATTTTTCCAAGATCTTAAAGCATTGATTGGATTATTGATTTTAAACTTTTAAAATTTTTGCTATATAAGCTTTTATAAATCTCCTTCTAAATATAATATTAACTTTCTCACAAGTTTTGATATGTAATATTTTTATTATCATTCAGTTTGAAATACTCTCTAATTTCCACTGTGTTTTTTTTCCTTTGACCCAAGGGTTACTTAGAATTATATTGCTCAAGTACAAAATAAATGAGATTTTTAAATTATATTTTTGTTATTGATTCCAACTTAATTCCATTATGATCAGAGTTCATATAATGAATTACTCTTATTTTTATTTTATGACATTGTGTTGGATTTATTTTGCTCTTCTTTTTTTGAATTCTTGTAGTGGGGGCTTAGATAATTTACTTGAGACTTTTCATCATTTCTGTTGTATGCATTCAATGTTATAAATTTTCCTCTCAGCACTTCTTTAGCTGTGTCCCACAAATTTTGATATGCTCTATTTTTATTTTCATTCTGTTCAGTGTGATTTTTTTATTTCCTCGGGGACTTCCTCCTTGACCCATGGATTATTTAGAACTATGTTTTTCAGTTTCCAAAAAGAGTTTGGAAATTTTTCTGTTATCCTTCTGTTATTGGTTTCTAGTTTGATTCTATTATGGTTGGAGAACTCATTCTGGATGACTTCATTTCTCTTAAAAATATTGAAGTTTGTTTTATAAGCAAGATATGTCTAGCTTGGTATGTTTCATGGGTACTTGAGAAGAATGTGCACTCTGCTATTTGGTATAATGTTCTACAAATGTCAGTTAGTTCCTTTTGGTTGACGGAGTTCTTCAGTATCTTTACTGATTTGCTGTCTAGCAGTTCTATCAATTTTAAGGGAGGGGTGTCAAAGTCTCTAAATATAATTGTGAATTTGTCCATTTGTGCTTTCAGTTCTGTCAGTTTTTGCTTCACATATCTTGCTGCTTGTTTTTTGTTTATTTTTAGTGTATACACATTTAGAACTGCAATGTCTTTTTGGTGTCTTGACCCATTGTCAATATATAATGTCCCTCTCTGAATCTGGCAGTTTTCAGTTTCTTTGCTGTGAAGTCTATTTTATGTGATATTAATATAGCTCCTCTTTCTTACCTTTAATTGAAGTTTACATGATAAAGTTTTTTTTTTTTTTTTTACTTTTACTCTACCTATATCATTATATTTGAAGTGAGTTTCTTGTAGACAATGTATAGTTGAGTCATGGTTTCTTTTTTAATTCACTCTGCCAATCTATGTTTTAATTGATGTATTTTTATACCATTTACACTGAATGCAGTGATTGAAATGTTAGAGATTAAGTATGCCACTTATCTTTTGTTTTCTGTTTGTTCTCTGTTTTTTTATTTTTCTGTTTTCTTTCATCTGTCTTCCTGTGGATTATTTGAACATGAGGAACTTCTATGTCCTGGAATATGGAGTAGATGTACTTTTCCCTCTTTGTCCCACTAAATACAACTAAATTTTTAAAGATTCCATTTTGATTTATCTGTAGTGTTTTTGAGTATGTCTCTTTATGTAGTTCCCCAGACCCACCCCATGGCTGCTTTCTAGCCGTCTTTTTTTTTTTTTTTATTAATTTTAGATATCTTAATAGTTTTCCTAATATGTGCTTTGATGGGATTTTCTTTGTGTTTATCCTATTTGAGTTTTTCTGAGCTTTTTAAATCTATGGATTTTAGTCTGTTTTCTTTGTTCCACTTCTTTTTCCTCTTCATTGATTCCATTTATACTTATATTAGACTTTTCACTGTTTCATGTGTCTTTTATGCTCTTTCCTATCTTTTCCTCCTTTTTCTCCTCCATCTGTGCTTCAGTATTTCTTATTGCCCCATCTTCTAGTTCACCAATGCTGTATTTTATTGCTTCTAATCTATAGTAGAACACTTTTACTGAGTTCTCAATTTCATTTCTTGTATTTTTCCATTGTAAAATTTGTTTGATTTATGGATTCCAGTTATTTGGTGAAACTTGCCATCTTTTCATTTCACTTTCCCCAGTGTTTTATCTTATTTTGTTGAATGTTTCAATCATAACTATTTTAGTGTTTTTATCTGAGAACTCCAGTGTCTTGATCACCTGTGATTTGTTGTTATTCTTCTGTTTTACCTTGTCCTGTCTCTTGACAAGCCTTATTTTCTTATTGAATGCATATTATTCTGTATTAAAAATTGGATCAGGATTATGTTATGTTTCTTCAGAATATTTCTTTCTTTTCTTTTCAATTTTTTTCTAGGCAGAGAGAGTGTAGTTTTATTGTCTCAGTTCAGTCAGAGATTGAGCAGATTCAAGGCTGGGTTGGTAATGCTATGTCTCCTATTTGCCCCACTCCTAGGGCGTGGCTCTTCACAGCTTCCAGCTGAGTATCCTGGGCTATTCACTGGAGCTTTTTGCTTGGATCTTCAGCCTCCTGCTACAGGCAAATGACTTGAAAGAAAAGTGGCTGCAGTATGTTAGCTCACCTTTTTGTTTTTCCCTTCTCTGGGATTTTGACCCCTCAAGTTCAGGTTGCCTGAACTGATGTTTGATGCTTTCAAAAAGGACTTTTAATAATTTTTATTGGATTTTCTAATTTTTCTCCATGGGAGTGACGGTCAGCTGCAAGTGACCCTAGTAAAGTCAGAAATAGAAATCTGATTCAGTATACTTTTAACAGTAATGTATTTGTAGCAATAGAGACTAAATTTGTATTTGAAGAGCAATGATGATAGAACACAGAAAACTCAGACATCATGAGCAAGTAAAATAGAAAATAACCAAGTAGTTTAGGTTTGTTCATTTTTCCACCGTAAATGTGATGCTTTTTAAGTTCCTACAGTTAATTGAAGCTTTTGTTACGTCTTCATTTTTGAGGAGCAAAAAATGTAATAGAATATGATAGGATTTGCAATTTGATGTATTTACATGGTAAAGGTGCTAACAGTAGCATAATTTCGCAATATAATGATCATCAGCACAGAAACAATAATTGGCAAATGGCTTAATTAGCAAATAATGAAAAATTTAAATTGAGCAATAAATTCACAGTTCTTTCTTCCCTAATTGGAAATGTCTTAATTGTAGGCACTGTGCAGTGAAAATAATATGTTAATGGATATGTATTTTTCCAGTGATAATTTAGGAACTGTTCATAGTTACTAGTCAATATGATATAGCAATTTGTGTAATTCAACCATTTTATTTAAGGAACACATCATTTCCAAAAATAAGCTCACTATGATATTCCCTTGCCAAATAAACTCTAGTGTCTTTTCTTCAAAAACACTTTGCATCCAAATTTCCTGCCTGATTTTCCTGACCATTTAGAAAAAGCCCAAATGCACAAATGATATGTAAGCTTAGAGATTGCATTAATGTATGAGTAATATATTCTTTTGTTAACAAAAGTAAAATTGTTTTTGTTAAATAATATTTAAAATATTACTTGACTTAGAAATATTTCATTTTTATAGTTTTGATACTTACATCTTTTCAGTAAGTTGTTCTGTTCTTCTGTTTCAATATCTATAGCTTAAAGGCAATATAGTACACATGACCTAGACATGAACCTTTGGAAATGTATACATGTAAGGGATACAACAATTTTTAAAAATTGAGAAAGAGTTGTTTGCAAGGTAAAATGAGAAGCAGAGACGTATGCTGTTCCAGAGGCAAAAAAAGAAAAGCAGATTTCACAAATGAAGGTAGAGTCAACAGCATCTAAGTGCAAAATGCCCAAAAGAGTTAAGGTAGACAAGGACTGAAACTTGAAAATGATGCCACTGGAATACTGTGACACTAGAAAAGTGGATCAGAAGCCAGATATCAGCAGATTATGGGAGTAACTGGGGTTTGAGGAATAAAGATATATATTCAATAAGGCTGGGAGAAAATAAATAATATAAAAGTAAGCCATATATCTCTCAAGATTTATAGAAAAATTATTTTTAAACCGATAGTCAAAAATTGTTTTCTCATTGAAGTAAAACTCATTCAAAGCCTTTGTGGAAGGAAATTAATCTGATCCTGTGTCCCAAATAAACCGGTGACTATATAAATAGAACAGACATCTCTTCAACCAGAAATCACTGAATTAAACATAAGCACAATATAAATTATTTTTACTACTCTTAGTTTCTAGCACATTCAGCTTTGTTTTAGAATCATATTTTCTTCTGCATACGTGATGACAGAGAACAGGACCCTCCAATGCCTGAATTATGTAACTGATATGCAGTAAGTATCTGTTTAATTTAATTATACAGAGTGTTAACCTTCACCTACCTATAGCTCCTTTCTATTTTATTCAGTCAGGTGGATTGCAAATAGAAATTAGGAGAAAAACCACAGCTGACCCAAATAACGTAGTACATTGGTAGCATTTTTTTGTCAACACTGCCTAAAACTACTTATTATCAGCATTAATACTGACATTTGAATTCAGTAAATATTTTCTATAGTAAAACTGAGGGACAGATAATTTGGCTGTCCTTATCACTAAGCTTTATTATCAAATTTAAAATACTGCTACCATAAATTATCTATATTTTTCATATTTGATTTGCCTGCATTCCAATATTATGTTGTGCCAGTTTCTACCTCAAGTAATGTTCAGAATGAAGGTATACTTAATAAAAACATAATTCCATGCTGAGCTTCTCTGCTTTCTAAAAGGTTGCAGTAATGAAATTTCATTATTGCTTAAATTTTTCTCTATATAGCAAACAGAAACATTATAATCAAGGCGAGAATTAAATGTGGCTTTGTTCTTTGGAGCAATTAGTAGTTTGTGCATCTCTCAATCTATTAATGACACATTATCAACACGATTTTTCCATCATGTATTATCCTAATTAGTACCCTCCTTCAATGGCTAAAAAATCACCCAAACAATGTACAAATTATAGAGAGTCCTTCATTAAGGAAGATTTATGTCAAGTCAAGATTAAGTAACTGTGTTGAAGTTCGGAAATGTCTCTTCACGCGTGCCAAATGCTGATCAAATATTAGTGACTGCCCATAGTACAATGTCCTGAATGATTTTGATATGTTATGCAGCCTGGATAGGAAGGACTAATGTATGATAGGAAGGATTAATGTATGATAATGGCTACAGACCTATGAAGAAGTAGGAAAGCAAATGTCACATATTTGACATGCCGAGTAGTCAACATAATTTTTTTCAAAAATTTACTTTTAAAAGATTATCTCCGTCATGAAAAATATGTGAGAGAAGTCATCTAAGGTTTTGTCTTAATAATTTCCCCTCAAATTTGAGAAGGAACAAACAGTTATATAGGTTGGGCTGTACTAACATCTAAATTGGATTTATATTTTAAACATTTGATACAGATGTTTTATTTTATATGTTGTTATTCTAAGGAGTTTATGTCATCAAGACTCTGAGCTAATTTAGGGTAAGCTTCTACTTAGCAGTGATTTTTAAGCTCCACAGTTTTTATGGGAGGCTGTCTTGGCTTAGCTGATTGTTGAAGCATCTGGCTCTGTAGTTGACTGTCAGTATAGATTGGTTGCCCTGAGGTTACTTGTCAGGGATTATGACCACAAATTTATTGCTGCTCAGTATCTTTCAGAATCTTGATTAAGAATATCAAATATATGGAGGAGTTCAGGTAGGCTGTTTTTCAACTCTTCCTTTAGGTCAGTAGTTTTCATCTCGATGCATGAATCAGAATCCGTGGTGTAGCCTACAAATGCAGATCCCCAAACTCTACCCTAAAGTAGCTTACTTGGAATCACTGGGGTATGTGACTCAGACATTGTGATTCTGATGCTTACTTTTAGTTAAGAACCCACTGGCTCAGTGCTCTAAAATCAGTCCCTAAATTGACATATCATAGAGTATTGCCACAACCCACACATATTAGAATCCTCCTTGCTGAATTCCCCTTGGTTTGATGTTTTAAGCCTTTACTGAGCAATCTTTTAAAAAGAAATAGCCTTCCAAAGTTGTTCCCTATTTGTCGTAAGAAACTGTTCAAAGATATTGTTCATTACTCTATCCTGTACTCTTTTTCTGAGGAGCATAGGAATGGTTGTACTTCTCTTGTACAACTGTTTTGTTTTTATTCTAAAGATACTGTCAGTTTTATAATTGGCTCTGTTTTCCTCATTATTTTGGCTGCTATAATGCTTAGTATATAATCTCTGTCTTGCTGTGATTGAGTAACTACATAGAGGTTTATTGTATTTTTTTTTCATATCAACTTCACTCTGGCTCTGTCTTATTTTCCTAACTTGATTTAATCATTGCTTCCTTGTTTCTTGTTGTTTTTACTGCAAGATGCAGTATATTAACAATAAATGTTGTAAGTCCCTTAGATCCTTCTTAGAATATGGCAAGGTATAAATAAGTAAGCAGCAACCTCTAAATTATGTTAAGTCCCACTATGTAGAGAGTGCAAAGTGATAATTACACATATACAGCAACCATACCAACTCAAAAGAACACAACTAAGAATTGAGATACAACAAAAGAAAACCCCAAAATAACAGAAAATATAACTATGGAAAGAAAGAGCACAACTGCATGCGATAAACCTCACATATATCTTTGGTAAAAGAGATGAAGTAACAAATTAGGAGAGGAATAAAAGTTGTTGCACTAACGTTTCTATGCTGATAGTGGAAATAAGAGTTGATAGTCATCAATAAAGAAAATGAGACCAAAAAGAAACTGACACAGACTAAAAATACATACCTGTCTGTAGCCTTTAGTAAAGAAAAAAAGTAATTCTGTCATAATTAGTAGTACTTAGTGTCTAACTATGAGTTAAGTAAAGTAAATTCCTGATGATAGCCCTCAAATTTTCAAGAAAATGCAAAATTATGTTTCAACTCCTTTCCTAAAAAAAGCAGGGACGTATGTAATATATTTTAGAGTAAATGCTTTTAAAAAGCTTAATGTTTTAAAGTTGTGGCCCTAAGATGATGTATTTTCAACAGAAAAACCTTTTTGTAAATCCAAAATGTTTTCTCTGAGTTTCCAACTGGATGAGTTTTAAGTTTGCTGTAAGAAAATGTTTATTTTTAAAAAAGGAAAGAAAAAAGAAAGTAGAATTGTGCAGGATGTTCAGGTAAGGAAATATTTTCCAGATCAGCTAAATTCAAATTAATCCTTTATTTTGTTATCATGTAATGAAACAAAACATATGAGGCTAATGTACTGCTCCATCACCTAGGTCAAAGGAGTGGATTCAGGAGAATAAATTTTGAGAGAATCTTTAGAATAACAGCTTCATAAAATTCTCATTGATTTGTTCCCAAATTTCATGTGGACCTCCAAATAAAGGTTCCTGGTCCATATAGTATGATCTCAAATATGTATTTCTCTTAATAGATTATATTTACAGAAAGCAAATAGTGAAAAAAAGGGGAGTCACACAGATATTCCTTAAAGTGGTGATAAAAGAAGTTTTAATTGAGGCCCATGGACTCTGAAGTGCTGCATCACATAGAAAGCTAGCAGGTGTTTGGAAATAAGCAAGTATAACTCAGTGAGGTGGGTGCAGAGGGTTTTACTAAGGTGGCATCTGTGCTGAGACAGAAACTATGGATGGAAAAGCAAGTTGTGAAGTGATAGTGTAGACAGAGAAGAGAAAAGAGGAGCACAGATTCAGGACAAAGGAAGCGGAAATAGAATCCATCTGACAGCTAGAAACAAATGGTCAACCGTTAAAAGTTGTGCTACTGGTGGGAATCAAATCTAATTGGAAGAGGTTAAAGGTGAGTGGTTTATATCTTAATGTTTTGACAGTGAGAAAACAAAAGAGAGTGAATAAGAAGTAACTCCCATGAGATAAAGAAGTTGAAGACAGGTTCTCTGCATTATTAGTTGTTGTTGCTTTGTTTTGTTGTAATTAACGAGGGGATTCTGATCATGTTTATAGATACAAGGGAAGGGCCTCAGGGGAGGGAGAATTTAAGAGAAAAAGAGAGGAGAAAATTGAAGGTGTGCGATATTCCATACAGAGCTGGGGCTGAGATCAGGAGCACAGTTTAAGACATTAGCCCTGAAAGGAGGACCAAACTTGTATCCTCAGAGACCGGAGGAGAATGGATGTGAATGGTTGAAATCACAGAGAAATACAATTTGTGGAATCATGAGAGGATTTGCTAGAGTTAGAGAAAGCTGAACTAGACCCAATTATTGGTACAGTAAAATTCTTTCTGAAATGACCTCTCAGCATCTTCAATCCCCTGTATTCCCTTTCCTCCCTAATTCTCAGGCTTTCCCTGCCTCCTTCATGTTAACTAACTTTTTTTTTTTAAGTGTTCCCTTCCATTATACCTAGTACAGTGAATCTTTGTCTTTATTGCTCTGTATATAAAATTATTTATTTCTATGCTTTTCTCCACCACTAGCCTCTTCATCTTTGCACTGTTTTGGCAGCAAGCAGAGCAATAGATGTGTTGTGAGTGCTCAGGTGACACTGAATAGAAAGCAGCTGACATCTACCATTTGCTTACTCAGTGGCGGTATCAGCATACTCAGAGCTTCATGGATTAATTTTATTATCATCTCCGTTATACAGATTTGGGAGACTGAGTAAATTACACAAGGTCACACAGCTAATAAAAGATGAAATCATGTTGAAACCTAGACAGTCTGACCTCAGAATACTTACTCTTCACTGTTACCTACATTGACTCTCTGAGAAGCCATTGACTCTCAGAAGAAAGTTGGCAGGCTATCAATCTCTCAGTCACAAATTATGAACATAATCATTTTTTAGATATTCCTACATGATATTTGGTTACATTCTTAATACTTCAAGAGTTACAATTTCTTAGGTAAAGAAGAGGAAGGTACTTTATATTGGCCACTGTTAACATCTTTGTCATTTTGTGAAGAAACCTAAAAATAATAAGTGCTTTTGTGAACCTTTCCTCAGGCTTTGGCTATGTGGAAAGGACGTAGTTACATGTTAAGCTGTGTGAGGTCAATTTAGACCTTGTTGTTATTGATACTTGCAGGAGCTGTTCCTTAATAATATTTCACATGTCATAATCAGGGTAAACAATTTCTTGAGGGCCTTATAAAGAAAAAAGATATGCTGTGGCCACTTTTAGCATGCACTTTAATAACTCAGTAATCCTCTGGATGAGCTGATGACACGTCTCCTTCTCTTCTGTCTCTGCATTTCTGGAGAATGGATGGACAGTTGTTTTCTTTGGGCGCACCACATGTCTTGCAGGATCTTAGTTCCCCGACCAGAGATTGAACCCAGGGCCCTGGCAGTGAAAGTGCCGTGTCCTAACCACTGGACTGACGGGGAACTCCCAAGGATAATTGTTTTCTAAGACAGTGGTTCTCAAACTTGCGAGTACATCGGAATCACCCAGCGAACCCTTTAGATGTGGATGGCTGGGTCCTACCCCAAGAAGTATAGTTTTGCTGTGGAGGGGCACCCAACAGACCAGCTGTTGCTATTGGTCTAGGATCCACACTTCAAATACTAATGCTCTAAACTATAGATGTCATAGTTTTAGTTTCAAATAGTAGGCATACCTTTAATATATTACTAGCCTTATTATCTAGTCATTTCCTTGAAGAATGAGTTAAGAGCAATTCTTCCAACACAGAAGTCATTGTTTCTGGTAAATGTGTACTAACACTGAACTGGCTTATATCCAACAATTCTCTAAGTAATGCAAACAGTTGATTTGATCTGGGAGATATATTGTGAAACCATTTTTTTCTTAAAGTACTCAGCATTTTTTACGTCTTAAAGTTGTATTTTCATTGAATTTCAGTACCATGTGGACCTTTGTCTTGTTCCTGTCCGTAGGTATCCCACTATCCATCTCTTTACAGAACTTGCATCCTAGTTTGGCTTTTCTCCTTTCTAAGAGTATGTGAATCTTACATCTATGTCAGTTAACACTTAAAGCAGATATTTCCATATAACTCTCAATATATAACATCTGCAATACCACCCTCCCACCATGACCACCAATGATAACCTCCCTGGGTCATTCTCATAGACTATAAACCTGTATTCGCTACTGCTTAATACTCACTGAAACACTATCTTTCGATTTATCTTTGAATTGAGCCTGAACACCTGTGCACCTGGACCATACTCCTTTGTTCCAGTATAAATTGATGTAATTAACAATCCTGTAATTGAGGGACAGATTGACAACTAGTTCTGTAAATTACATTGTTATGATCATCATAAGGATGTGGTTAAAATGCTGCTTGTTGTGTGTCTCATTTATGCAGGTTCAGGAGATAAATTCTACTCAGATCTCTGGACCAAGAATATTTTTTGTCTGTTGCTTGTTTGTTAGGAGTTGGGATATTTTGAACTCACAGGTACTATGAAACATGAAATTAGTATTTCCCTCTTTTTTATTCCTGTAAAGATCAGAGCCAATTTATGGCCCAGCTACCAATTTTACAGGATATAAAAACATTTCTATACCACCGTCATTTTGACCTTATCTCATCTGCTTATTTGCCAGAATTTTCTCATTAAAAAGAGAAAAGGAAAACTATAACATATATTTCTAAAATCTGCTTTAAAGACTTCTAGAGCAATGTAGGGTGTTCTTTTTAAAAGGGAAATATTACACATTTCTCTTTATAATATACATATTAAAGGTATTTAAGAGTCAGTCTCTTCACACTTCATTTTAGCAGTCCTGTCATCTTTTGGTTAACCCACAAACCCAGAGTCTTGTCCTGTGGCCTATTATCAGAAATTCTAGACCCACAGGGCATTAAAGATTAAATAGGGCTTACCACATTGGAGGAAACATAGCTTTATAAAGGGATTAAATTAACCTCCTTAACTCTCAAATACACTTGTACTCATGCAACATTTCATCTTTGAACAACATACTACAACGTGTGTGTGTGGTGTGACCGTAAGCATTATTTTCTTTAGTATTTGAAACTTTGTAGTAGTGAATTTCCTAGAGTTATTCAGTTTTCATCTATTTCAATAATGCACAAGACTATAATGTAAAAGACCATAATGATGTAAAAGAAAAATTACATCAGACACGTGATAAAACAGCAAAGAAGACTGTATTCAAGACTGTTGCAAAAGGAGTCACAACTCTTGCACTAGAGGAGAGAGATTAAATGTAACTCTGCTGAAACAAAAGACGGAGAATTTTTAAATACTAGGATGAGCTAATGGAAAAGTACTAGAAGACATTAGGGGAGATTGGTGAATGTGATTAAGCTGTCTGTGCTTGCTAAGTGGTCTTTTCAAACTTAGGTTCCTACCCTCCTATAGAAACTGGGATTAGAAGTACTATCTCTTCTGATGATTACAGGCATACCTCATTTTATTGCACTTCACTCTATTTTGCTTCGCAGATATTGTGTTTTTTTTAACAAATTGAAGGTTTGCGGCAATGCCGCATTAAACAAGTCTATTGGGGCCATTTTTTCAACAGCATTTGCTCACTTTGTGTCTCTGTATCACATTTTTGTAATTCTCATAATATTTCAAACTTTTTCATTATTGTTATATTTGTTATGGTCATCCGTGACGTTACCGTTGCATGGACTTGCTGAATGTTAGGACTTGCTGAAGGCTCGGATGATGATTAGCATTTTTTAGCAATGAAGTATTCTTTAATTAAGGTATGTACATTGCTTTTTTTAGACATAAAGCTAAATTGTGCACTTAATAGACTACAGTATAGTGTAAACATAACTTTTATATGCACTGAGAAACTAAAAAATTTGTGTCAGTTTATTTGAATATTTGCTTTATTGCGGTGATATGAAACTGAACCCGCAGTATCTCTGAGGTATGCCAGTACATTTTAGACGGATGGCTCCTGGGTCCTTAAGAAAACCATTTCTGGCTTGTAAAAGATTTACATCTCAAAGAGGCAGAGAAGGCATCTACAATTGAAAATTTTCTAAAGTTAAATGCTCTAAGAAAAGGGAGACCAGGGGCCTAGAGTCAGGAAGAAACCTGTCTAATGTTTAGTCACACTGACAGGAATGTTTAGTTGGTTTTTGTCATTGGTATTGACACTTGAGCTCCTCTCAAAATATAATAAGATAGTTAAGATAATTTTTATAAATTCCTAGTGAGTACAGATATTTTTCATTTGGTTGTTCAACATACCTAGGTTATTTTCCTTGCTCTTTAATATTAAAAATGAAATAATATATTCAAATGATTAAATCATTATTTTAATTTAAATTGAATATGTTGCAATCTTTTGTGTGTCAAGAAACAAGACAAACAATGATCACATGTCCCTAAACATGCGCAGCAAATTGGGAGGTAGAAGATTAAGTAAAAACTCTGTGATCTGCAATTATGACAAAATAATTTATAAAAATCCTTTCTTTCTCAACAAAGACTGACTTTACAACTGCTGTTTGAATGATGAAATTCAAATGAAGTAGGGAACTAGGAAGTGTGTCATGACAATTGTGATGCAAATGTGCAAAGTCAAACTAATTTATTTCCTTAAATATTACATTTTCCTAGTCATAGAAGTCTGTAGAAAGAATTTTCAAGAAGGAAGAAAGAATCAGTAATGGAAAGTGATATGAAGTGCAAAATGCAAGTGATATAAACATGGAGAAGAACTGGAAAATATCTTTGTGTTAACTGAGTAAGAGGTTATTGCTAACCTTTGAGACTTCAGTGTCAGAATAGCACCAGTGAAAACCAAGGTGTGAACTGTCAAATTGGATGAGTGCATAGTGACACAAGGAGGCAATTGGTGTTTCACTATTTTTTTTAAGAAAAATGCTACAAATAATTTGCAGGATTATTAGGGTTAAGGAATGTCTTCTAAGCTTAGATGTGACCTAAACAACTTTCTACTCTGAAATTAAATAGCATATGAAAGAGAAAATATTGAAACTTCAAAAGAAAGTGGATAACCAAAAGAATGCATGGCATCAGGATACAGGGAGAGAGGTTGGCAGATGGGCAGGATCATTTTGGAAAGGAGAAAGTCCACAGCTTTTGAGACAGAAAATAAGGAAAGCAAAAAAAGTAAAGAACGATTTTTAGTTTGTTAGTCTCATTATTTTCATCCAGTTTTCACTACTACATGATCAATTCCATAAATATTAAGGATGTACTATTTTCAAAAAGACTTCAGAAGAACTATGTTTAGCACAGGCTTTTCTAAGCTGCAGTTCATGTTATAGCTGTTTCTAGTCCTAAGTCTTTAAAAACTAATAAAAAATATAACTCATCCTGGACTCGTTCTTCTTCTCATAGTGAAGGGATATATTTAATTTGATAGAAAAGGTGAGCTCAAAATACCTACTGATTTTTAATGACATAGGATGCGTAAATTGTGCTGATGAATATTCTCCTATTCAAGTAACTAGTGCTAAGAAATACTACGTCAAATACCATTTACATAGTAGCCATACTATGAAAATGTTTGTTTCTATTTATGACATTATATGGACACTTAGATAATTTATAGCTAATATATATTTACTCCTTACTTAAGATAGGGCTGCAATAAGAATGGTAAAATAATAATGATGATAGTAATAATATGAATTTAGTCTACTTTTTCATCTCTCAAGGAAGGGCTTACATCAAAAAGCAAAATTTATGCCCCCCTAAAAGATTTTTTCTTCCTTTCATTTCTACTCAAAATACTTACCTGCGGTTATTCTATTGAGCAAGGACATTAAAAGACAAAAATTCAACCATACTTTGCTTGAACATTTTGAATGATTAACTGCAGTAATTAGCTTTGAGTAAATTCACAAAATAAATAGAGCCTTGATACTTGACAGTTAAACAGAACCCCAACTTCCTTTCAGCATTTAATTGTGCATTCAAAATATCAGGGGTGCTATTTTAAACTACTTTTAGGAAATGGGTGTAATGAGTTTTTGGTTCTTGCATTATTAATGAACTTTCATTCAGACTATAGGTTGGTGATTGGTGTTGTTAGATAAAGGGAAGTGAGTATAAGAATGCTGAACAGTATATAAGAAAAAAAAAGAACTTCCTCCTCCTATCCATCTTCTAGAAGTTTTAATACTTCTCATAATAACACTTTAAATACTTTTTTATAACAACATAAAATATAAATAAATAAATATTATTATTATTTCCTCAAGCAACTGAGCTAGATTAAGTCTTTCTAACTTATATCAATAATTGCAAATTATACAGATGCTAATACATTTAATTCCTTTTTCATGCTATTTGCATATTTCAAAATGTGCATTTCCAAGATAGGAACAAACTGTTAATTCAGTTTTAAGAAATCCTGGTTGTTTGGGAAAGGAAGGAGCCACACTGCTGTTAGTGCCGATAACTTTATTAGATGGCTCTGAAGTATGTTTTATAAATTCATTGTGCCATTAGACATTTCCCCTGTCCTTTAGTTTTTTTAATTATAAATTTTATTTTCACAAGAGAGTTGTATCTTGTCTATCATTTTGTGATGCTCATAATGGAAATGACTAAAACATCAAGAATGGAGTCTAATTTTAAAGTCATTTCAATGATTTTCATCAACTAATAGATTCTCTTACTTTATTCTGTGAGATACTAGTCCCGAAAGATGTTCCACAAATAAAGGGTTTTTTGTTAAGTATTATCAGCCCCTCTAGGAATGTTGCAATGTGCATATTAGCATGTTCAAAGCTCTGAAAAGTTCTGCAGAAAAGCGAACTTTTACTTACATTACACAGTCAATCCTCAAACTGTGTTCGTTCTGCTTTCTTTTAACATGATTCCTATTAACATTTTTCTGAAACAGGTTTTGGCAAATGCTGTTTTAGATAATATAACTATGTTTAGATATCAGTTTTCTTCCTTCTTCCATATTTCCTTAGAAATAATTATCAACTGAGCTCTAAAGCATGCGAACAAGCCCTTTTGCATGAAATTCAGTCTCCTTTATAAAGCAGGGATGAGTAACTGATATCTTGTTTGATAGCTGATGTCCCTGGCACATTATATAACTGGGACACAAAGCTAGCTAGTCACTAGGTATGATGGAATGATGTCTCCTGAGTTTTTCTGTACAGAATTCCCTTCCTCACATACATCCCTATGTTAATACTGTTAGTTCATCAAATATATTTTGCTCCCAAAACAAAACCCTTAAATCCTTGAAGACATCATTTTTTTTTCTTTTTTCTCTATCCTGTTTCCCCCCATGCATCTCAGAACATAAGACTACCAAACAGAAACAGAGTTAACACAGACATATCAGACTGAATGGAAACAATTAGAATCTGTAAAGTTAATGCTTTGTCAAGTTTAATTGATTTTAAAGAAAACCATTGAATACCAACTATAACAAGGAACCGGGTTCAGGATTAGGGACAAAAAAGAGAGTAAGGCATGGGCCCACTCTCCAGGTGTTCACAGTCCCCTTGAGGAGAAAGATAGGCATCTAATTATAATAGGACAGGTTATATCTATATACTATCATTTACTACCTCAAGTTGCTTTGCTGATGTAATATATTTCCAGCTCTTTATTCAGTTGGCACCCAGTACGACTAGCAAATACTTTTTTCACTCAGATATTTTTATTGTCTTTAACAGAGAATACATGAATAGAAAATCAATTTTTATTTCTCTGATTACACTATTAATTATTTCTAGATTCATTCTTCTTAGCAACATTTTGCCAGTGTTTCATGTTGACCAGAATCCTACTGAGACTGTAAGAAGTGATGTATTTGGAGATTTTTAACTAATTTATCTACTTGGAATGGTGGTCAATGGTCAGTCTGTGTCTCATCATCCTTCTGAAACAAATTCTTAGCAGAGTTTCAGAAGCTGACACCTGATATTTCTTCTCTCCAAAGAGATGCTTTGTCATTAAAATTTAAAACATTTAAAAAATGTCATTTAATTTAATGTTATTTTTGTTCCATCTACAAATTTTATTTTAATACGGACTATTATGTGCTGTATAATTCATGGAACATCTGACAGACAATCGGTGCATTTTATCATTTTAAATCTATAGCTATAGGAAAGATACAATCTCACAGCCTCCTCTTTGTCTTTATCTGCATATTGTATTCCTGGAAGCCATGAGCCTAGACTTCTCCAAAGCCAGTGGTCTTTAGCTCAAGGATAAACTCAAGAAGTAATCTAATTTTAAATGATTGAAGTGTGCCTTAGAACTTTAGTCATTCATAGGCAAAAATCCACTTTTCTGTCTAGGGAAAGGTCCGCAGCAAGCCCTACCCAGATCTTTGCAGTGGCCTTACATTTATATACTAGTTTCATTCTATTCGCAGAACACCTTTGTACATCTCAAAGTAGAGGGACTTTAGTGAGTGCAATTAGAATGTCCTGGCAAGTAACCTCTCAAAAGTGAATGTGAGCCAATTGCATTCAGTTCTCACAATATTATGAAAGGAGGCTATGGGTTATATTGCAGTGTTTCTAAGCTGATTATCCAGAACAGAGGCTCAGCTTGATGCCAGTTCTTTACATGCATTGCCAGACTAAACAAGTACCTTTTGAGGTTCATCCATCACAATTTATGATACATTAAGCTAAATCTAATGTTATCTCAGGCTGGTGTTACGGGATTTTCTATATTCAGGCTAAGAAATTGCATTTGGGGAAAGGGATTTCTCCTCTCTTTTTCCATAGAATTTCTTTAGTTCTATAGAGTCTTGCTATGCCTGTTGGACCCCCGTTATACTCTGGTACTAATTGCAGATTGATTTTAAGTATTTGAAATCTTAACTGGTAGCAGGAAATGACTTTAACATTGCATGAACTACTATAAATTGTTCACTGAAAAGAGTGTTGCTAATTATAAACGAAGAAACCTGCTTCCCCATTGATTAACTATATTAAACACTTCATATTTTCAAACCTCTACACTATTGTTAATAAGCTATTTCTCACAATGGGTCTCAGAGGGAGCGTAATACTATCACCTCCTATTTTTATAAATGATGCACTTGACCCATAAAAATTAGATTGCCCATATCGGACCACATAGAAATGAAAAACTAGAATTGGGTTTCAAGTTCTTAATGCACCTGTGCCTAGTTAACAGAGCTATGCTCTTAGTTTTCTGAGCAGCCAAAATAAATTAGAAAATTAAGTAAATTTAACTGTCAGATGGCTACACACACACACACACACACAGACACACAGACACACACACACTTTTTTTTTCCTTAGAACATTTCTGTTCAGTATGCAAAACCAGATATTTTGTTATGGAGTAACATAAAAGAAACTCAAAGAGATGACTCTCCAGTCAGTTGATCCATGCTACTTATTCTGATATTCCCTACCTTTAGCTCACTTGCCAGACTGACTTGTCCCTCTCTTCCTTTTCAGAATATGTCATTTGAAAGACTAATATGATTGACTTTGGCCAAATCATAGAATTGTCTGATACTGAGATCAACAAATATTTGTGTCAATGAGTTCGTTCTTAAAAGCCCACTTGCTTATATTGCCGTCTATCAAAAATATAGTTACATATCATATTTAATTTTATTTCTGAAATTATTATTAGATTTATAATATTTAAAATATTTTTACTTTGGATTTTAAAAGTTATTTCTCATGAATAAAACAGTCCATGATATGTAACATAGATATTGATCTCTTGTTTTTTTATCAGTGGCTTTTGAATTGTTTATTAGTTTAAATCTAATTTGTCTGATGAACTTGCAGTTCTCTCAACATCAGTATCACTTTAATATGTCACTGTACAGAGAACAAAGCTAGAAAACAATACCTGCCTAGTCAATAAATTTTAATCACTGAAACATCAGAGTTTTTTGTCATATTTGTATATGACAACCAACATATAACTTAGGAGTGGAATTTATCCTGAATGTACCCCCATATGAAACTATTACACATATATATATAAAATTTTTATCTTTGAAAAGTATGACTCGTCTGTTTAACTTTTTTTTAGCTTTATTATTTCTCTATAGAAACAGGATAAGGAAAATTCTTACCAAATGAAAGGAAACTTTCATTTAAATGTTATGAATGCTAACAAAAGTAAATGCTCCTTGACATACTGTTTTTTTAGGTCTGTTAAAAAAAGTAAAGGACATTCTATGATCTTATAATTTGCTTTGTGCTACAGAAATTTAATTGCATTTGAATTATATGTGCACAGTATATTATACTAAATATATAGCCAGATATGGACATTTTCAGCACATTTCCTTTTTTAGATATAAAGTCATATATTTCAGCACCCTATTAAAATATAAATATATGACTCTACATAATAGAATGCCATAATTTCTCCTGTTTTCATCCTAAAGTCATGTACTGATAAAATTATGGTTGGGAATAAATAAGTTTCATAAGTTGCATTTGGAAGATGTAACAAACAACAATATAAGAATGTGATTTAAATATTTGTCTTTCGGTATTTTCATTAAGACTGAAGCTTTGTGCATTTTCTAAACAATATTTTGGAGGATTCTCCTCTGAGATTCAGACTTCTTCAAACTTATAAAACATTTCATATCTTTTTTTAGACATAGGTATCATATGCATTGGGTAGATAAACTGGACTATAAGTTATGAGTACACAATTTGCCATACATGAGGGTCAAGTTTATGTCTGTTTTGTTCATCTCATGTTATAAGGTCCTTGCCTAGTGCCTAGTCCTGAACAGGAGCCCTATAAATATTTCTTGAATAAAAAGAAAGATATAAACGTTGCTTTTGATATTCATTTCTCTCTCCTTATTAAGATGCAAACAAGAAAGCAGATGAAAATATTTGAGGCTGAAAAGTAAAGAAAATTAAAATAATTTTTTTAAGATTTAAAAATGTATTAATCTCTAGTGCATTCTTAAATAGTTCTACAGATTTCCATGGTATTTCCTGGCCTTTATTGGACTGAGGAAAATCAAGTTAAATTCAGGAAAGTTTACCCAGAATGCAGTTAGAAGGCCTCCAATATCTGCAGGTCTTCTAAATTCACGTCACTTTTGCCAGTGTCATCATATATTTAGGTTTAATTGTAAAAGTGAATGAACAATATTTTATTCTGATAATTATGTTTCACTGCATATGCTACATTTCATCATATAGGGATGGTGATGTTAAAGGAGAGGGACATGAGTAGGATGTTGGAAAAGAGAAAGATGTGTATATGAGTATAACTGCCATAAAAAGGAACAAACTCTATTCCAAATTGAGTACACAGTATCATTCAGAGTTCAGAACTGGAGCCCTTAAGAAGCCAATAGATGCTCCCCCAGCAGCTTCTGGTAGGTATCATTACTGACACAGGTTGTGAGAACAGCACTGACCTTAGACTCAGAAAGCACTGCTGTTAGGATACAAACACAGCATGTTTTCCAAGCCATCTGCCAAGAGGTTCTTTTGGCCATCTGCATGAAATAGCCAGCAAACAGTTTCTACTGGAGACATCTATGAATGGTGGAATAGAGCCATCATAGCAAATTTTTTGAAAAAAATGTTTCTTTCAATTCAGGTTATTTCACTACTATTGAAAATACCTCATGAATATGAACTGACTGAATTTTTACCAAACTAGTTTTGGTCAGCATGTAGATACAACCTTAGAAGAATTTTCTTTAATATGAAATTTGTTCAATATTTGAGTTATTTGGGAAATTGTGCCATAATTAAAGTATGACATGGGTAAGGATTGGGCTTAATGATCCGTATAATTATTTTTAACTCTAATACCTAATGACTTTATATAAGCATGTTTCATCATTTGTTCAAAATTCAATGGCAACAATGTTTAAGTATCATATATAGATTTAAAGCATTTTTTATATTACTGGAAAATATTATCCAATTTATAAAAATCAGTTTTAGAGTGTCTAAGTGACTTAGGTCTTTAGATTATTTCTAAATTACCTAAATGAGGTTTATTAATATGCACACTACTTGGAAACTGAAGAAACATATGTACATTTTACTTTATTTTGTTTTACTTTATTTCAGCCCAGAGATGACTACCTAGAGTGAATGCATCCCTAACATTATGAAAGTAACACTAATAACTTATGAAATTTTTATGTTTTAGCATTAAAAAAAGGACGATTTTGGATCACACCAGATCCTTATCACAAAGATGACAACATCCAGATTGGGCGTGAGGTGAAAATATCTTGCCAAGTAGAAGCTGTTCCTTCTGAGGAGTTAACATTTAGTTGGTTTAAAAATGGTCGTCCATTAAGAAGTTCTGAACGGATGGTTATTACGCAGACTGATCCGGATGTCTCCCCGGGAACGACAAACTTGGACATCATTGATTTAAAATTCACGGATTTTGGGACATACACATGTGTAGCGTCTCTGAAGGGAGGAGGAATATCTGATATCAGTATTGATGTTAATATATCCAGCAGCACAGGTAAGAAGCATATTTATGATTCAAAAGACGTTCACATTGAGAATAATTTTCTTTTTTTACATAAAACAAAATAGTCTTCAGCCAAGCTAAGAACATTCTAATTTTCAAAAAGCTTCCTGAAACCAAAATCCTAACATTCTGAATGCCCAATAAATATCATGTTAAGAGACTTTGATTTTGATTAAATTTAGATTTACATTAGGTTTTGATTTAGACTTCGATTTGATTTAGATTTACATGAAGTTTTACAGAAATAGTGCAAATAAAGTTAATAGTGTCGTCTATGATAGGTATAGGCTTCTGGGTTAAATGGTACCAGTTTTTAAATTATTAACTAGGAACTCTGTAAAGCCTAAAATTATGTTAATTAATAATGTTAAACACCAAATGGCTAAAGAATTAGGACAATTTTCAGAAGTGTGAAGCAAGCAGAAGCTATTTAGTCCATAGAAGAAAATACCGAGAGATAATTTGAGTATTCAAATATAAGGAATATAAGAAATGTATTTTCCACCAACAAAAACCAATGATAAACATGTTAGTAATCAGATGTGACTCTTTCAAGACCTTATGATAGAATCTCTTCACAGTGAGAATGGCTAAATATAAAAATAGACTGGAGTGAAATTTCTTCTATTAAGGTTAAAACCAAAAATATGTTATCAATTTTCTCTCAATTAAATGAATGTCTATGGATAAGGAAAATTACAGGGTAATTTTGGTATGGGAGGACATATTAGCTTAATTCTTAGGATGTTTTAAAGCCCTGTGATTCTATGAACTGCAATCAGTATGCATCTGGAGAACTCCAACGTTGCTTTATTTGTTTTGCCAGCTTGTTACTAGATTGAATTTTAATTTAGGATTTTTATATAATCCTAGGGCGAACAATGTGTGTTGAAAACATAGAGCACAAATGTAGATAGCAGACATACTCTGTTTGTTTGTTTTTTTTAATTGGAGTATATTTGCTTTACAATGTTGTGTTAGTTTCTGCTGTACAATGAAGTGAATCAGCTCTATGTATACATATATCCCCTCCCTCTTGGACTTCCCTCCCACCCCCATCCCACCCATCTAGGTCATCACAGAGCTTTGAGGGAATTTAAATGGTTGGCTTCTCCTTTCCAGTCAGACAGTATTTTGACTCTTGTATGTTAACACATTGACCTGAGATTTTGTGTCGTTTCATGATTCCAAATTGCAGTGCACACTGGATTGATTTTACTCCTTAAGGGATATAGTCCATAACTCAGGCTGACCAAATGTGCTTACTTTTCACCATTCTGCATTATTTCTAAAAGATATTCCATTCTAGGGTGATGAAAGATACTTGTGTTTGGAAATATGTCCTTTTCTAGGTAACAAACAAACAAAACCACAATAACTATTTTTTATCTAACTTGTGTTCAAAATTAGTGCCATCCCTAGATGGACTCATTTGAGGATATCTAAGGAAAGCTGTTGATATGCTCAGTCAGTCATCATTCATTTATGTATTTATTCAATCAACAGATGTCCATTGAATGCCTGCATCAACATGCTAAGGACACCCATATATGATATTTCCCATAAGAGTAAGAACAATTTTGTAAAATCCATGATCATTTTTCCTTATTTATGAGAGACAATTTTCCAGATGGTCTACACTGAATTATGACCATTGCTTTGTTTGTTTGGTTGTTTGCCTGGTTTTGTTTGCTTGTTTCTTTTTTGAAACCAATGACAAAAACTTATATGTAAAGAATCAGTGCTCCTATCTAAACAGACTTGTCTGATGGGAGTGTAGTTCATATACCATTAAACTTAGACAAAAGAGGGAGCAGAGAATGGAGAGGAGAAAGGAGCATTATGTAATTGTTCACAAAATGAGTCCTAACATTTATTTTTATATACAGTAGTTAGTTACCTATTTGGAACTGTATTGTAAATGACCAGCATTGATTCATGAAATTTCCAAAAATCTTAAAAGGAAAATTCCAAAAGATGATCAGAAAAGCAGAAAATCCTCAAGAAATTCCTCTTATTAATAAAAGCTTAGTTGTAATAATTAACGTTTTTTAACCATTATTATTTGTCTGGTTACCAAAGGTGACAGTGCTCGAGATGAAGGAGATATATTAAATCCAAAACACTCCCCCTTTCTGTTCCCTACCCACCACAGACAGACCTGGTTGTGGTCTGTCTCCTCCCTAGAGTGGAAGCTCCATGAAGGCTGGGACTTTCTCTGTATTGTTCATTGTTGTAATATCAGCATCTGGAACAATACATGGCACTCAGAAGATACTCAATAAATTATAATTAAATCAAAAAAATGAGCTAATTTGTGCATGTAGCTTTCCTTTTAGGTTTCTTTCCTCCTCCTATTATTACCTCTGCAAGGTAGACATTTGGTGTCTCTCTTCTTGATCTTGTAATTCCCTGCAGACTTTAAGAAAATCATTCATAGACCAATTTATACTAGTATTTAATATGTTATCACTCTCAGGGGCAGGACTGGCTCCATAATTTGTGGCATCCAGTGAAAATTTTTAAAAATGTGTCCCTTGTTCAGAACTTGATAAGGATTTCATGATGGCAATATCAGAGCATTAAACAAAGTGTGGGACCCTTCTAAGCATGGCTGCACAGGTGACATGCTTGTGGGACTGGCCTGTGCACGGGATTGTATAGAGAGGTCTGCAGAAGGTGGTGTTTAACCCAAAGGATAAGTCACGAATGTGATTACATATTCTATTTTCATGCTGAAACTGGATTTGATGTTTCATTTTGCTTACAGTAGAGTTGAATACCAGAGTGCAGTATAAAGATCTGTACATCAGAGATTGTGTGATTCAGTTGGTATCAATAAAAATTATTTTTATCCCCACAGAGTAGGAGACTACACTTAAAGCAGTGCTTTTAATCTGAAATATAGAGATATTACTGGGGATAGAGTTTGAACAAGCTATAGCGTGGAGGAAAATCTTAAACTATATTAATTCTATGAACCATATAGAATTCAGAGGAAATTCCCACAAATTCAGCAAAGTCAAAAAGAAGGAAACTACTGTTAAGACATAAGTAAATATGTGGGGCCCTTTTAGATTTGGGGTTTTGCTAGTTATTACTATTTTAAGGAATTTAGAATTGACCAAGTGGTCAGTGGTTTTCTTATGTGTTAAGCATTGTGATTATGTTAAATGTAAGCAATTTTAGGATGACATTTTAAACTTAAAAAAAAATCTGAACCTTTTGTTTTTCATACAAAATCTTACATTGAATCTTAGTTGTTACTGTGTTTTAAGAGACATATATGAAACTTATTAAAATGAGAATGAGGTACCATAAGGCACTTCTGCCTAATAGTTTGAAAACTGTTTCTTTAAATGACAGAACTGCATCTCTAGATATGTTTTTGAGGACTTTAAAATTGAAATATAAAATATCTCAGGAAGGTAAATCCTAGTTTACAGAATTATTCATATTTTTAAAAGGCAGTGATTTGATTTAAAAAAAAAAACTTTGAAGAGAGAGGCTGCATGCATTTTAGAGTTTTCCTCATGCATCTGACTGAATAATAAAAACTATGATATATGTGATAATAGATTATGTCTTCTTTTCACATTAATTCAACATTAGAAATATTTTTTTTCCTCCTGGGTCTGCAAACATGCAAACTGTTTTATTGTGAGTATTTGTTGTTCTGTCAAGTTAAAATCATGTCCCTTGCAGGTTCTTTTACTGTGTTACTGCTCTGTATCTAGCTGTATGTCTCATGGTGACAGACAGTGGGCCTTGTCCTTAGGGAGCTTACAATCTAAGTTGTCAAATTACTTTTAGTTGTCAGATGATTTAAAAATTAGGCACGATATATAGTGGAATGGATGCTGTACTTAAAGTTTTATCAGACTTCTCTAGGAATCATGAATGTTTTTGTCAATGTGGGCACAGGAAAATTCCACAGAAAAACAATATTTAAGTTAAATCTTGCTGGAAGGAGCATTATGACAGTGACAGTGAAAGGAGAAAACATTTGGCAAAATATACAGGATGAAGAAAGTCCCAGAAATATTATGTGATTCTTGCTTTTTACTGTAGAATTAATATTAACTGATATTAATACAAGCAAGTTTTATTGGTTTATTTCAATTTTATTATTATCCTTAATGAAGCTATATTTTATGTGGCTAGACTGCAGGTAACTTGCATTGTAGTAATTGTAAAGTTCTCAATTTAAAAATTAAATATACTGAAATATTAATTGTTGCAGTTAATCTTGTAAAATGAAAATCCTTCACATACTTGCTGGAAAATGCATGTAAATTTTAGCCTAAAATTTTGGCAACAGTTAAAATCAACCCTTAAAATATTGTTTCTTGTTCGTTTACATAAGTATAATTGTTACAGTAGATTTTTAATTTTCAGAGGGTTGCTGAAAAATATCCCATTGCTTCCTCCAGTATTGTTATGCATAAAGTCCTTTGGTGCTCTTCAGCTTGCATGTATTCCTTTGCATGACCTGGAAACTCGTAGGTTTATAGTAAACTCTGAAGCATCTGCATCATGCCTAGAAAATATAAACAGTGAGCCTGGTGATCTGTGGAATTCCGTGGTGAGACATCTGGTAGGCACATATAGCAGAATACTCAGTACAAATTTGATGACTTTTTTTTTTCTCCCCTGTTTGAGTACAGGGACATTTTATATAGCAGAAAATGGAGCAAGATTTAGAGGATTAAACCGGAGGCAGCAATGTAAGCATAGGTACACAAAGAAGGTAACAAATTGAGAAAATTAGTTGGAAATTTTATCTTTGCTGCTGACTACCTGGCTAGTTACTATAATTATGATAGTTAATTGTCTGTACAAGTATTCACACCTGTGAAATAAAAGTTCTTGATAATAGAGGACTATGGTACACAACTAATAAGAATAGTTGATGAGCATGAGAGCAAAAGACAAATGATTGTCTTCTTAATTGGATTTGCTTCTTTGCCCTTTTCAAGTTAAGGAGGAGTAGAAACTCATGAAATTTTGCTGATCAGAACTGAAGTTTTATAGAATGACTATAGTGGGTGACAGGTTGTTTTACGTAAGAGGAAGTCATAAGTAAGACTAACACATGTAAGACCTGACAATGATTTGATCAGAGGAAGCTTCCATGTAGTCAAAAGTTATGTAATTGGTTCCTGAGTTACTGGACAAAGAAAAATTCATTTTCTTTCTTGACTCCAAAATTGTGAGGTTCAACCATGACATCCAAATTAATGATGGAGAACAGAGGTCAGCAATTTTTTTCTGTAAAGAGTCTGATAGTAAATATTTTAGTTTTTCAGGCTACATGGTTTCTGTTGCAGCTGTTCTTCTCTGCTAATGTAGTAGGAAAGCTGCCACAGACAATAAAATGAATGGGTACCGCTTTGTTCCAATGAAACTTTATTTACAAAAACAAGTGGTGGACCATATTTTGCCCATAGGCCATAGTGTGCTAACCTCTAACCTAGACTTCTGAAACCCTGTTAATTAAGAAATAAAATCATAACAAAGCTGAACTCTGTGAACTTACTAGGAAATTAAGTTAAATCCACATATAACTTATTAGTCTGTACAAACATCAATATATTTTCTAATGATTGAGGCAAAAATCTCAGTTATTCCTTATTCCTCATTTATGTGTATACAGTTGACCCTTGAACAACATGGGGGTTAGGGGCACCGACACCTGAGCTGTGAAAAATCCGAGTATATTATAGTCAGGCCCTCCATATTTGAGGTTCCACATCCTCATATTCAACCAACCCGGGATCATGTAGTGCTATAGTACGTGTTTATTGAAAATCCACTCAGTTCAAACCCATGTGGTTTAAGTGTCAACTATATTTTACTGGGCTCCTTGTTAAACTTATTGTTCTCTGCTAGGGTGCCCAAGTTCTAGAATTATGCTGCAAGGATTCCTGAGATTACTTTGCAATTGCTCGTCTCATTCCTAGCATATAAGATTTTCTGCTACTGTCTCTATTCTGTTTGTGACCTCTTTCACCTATCTTTTTATCTGTTTCTATATACATATATTTAAATTTTGAATGGCTGAGGAAACAATGAAAAAAACCCACAATTTTAAAACAATGAGATTTACTCTGAACTTTAGACTCTTCCTGGATATGGAGACAGTTTCCTCATTTCTGAATGGATGGCTGCTTTTCACACTGGCCTTAGGCAGGACTAATTTCATACAGATTGAATTTACTCTTTAGGTGTTGAAAATTTCTCTCTCTCAGTTGACTCTTGTGTTTATTGGAAGGGGTATTATAACTGTCCCTGATAAGGGCCAGAAAGAATAGTGTTTTAATCAGCGTGTCAGTAGGGAAACTATCCCCCTAAAAAACATTGAATTATCTCTTCTACAGCCTTTCCCACTTTCTTTTCATAGGCATTGAAAATGCCTCTTCACCTATAGCATTGGAACTGGAACTAAACGTGGCTAGCTGATATCTTTACTGTGGCTCTTAGACCCTTAAATTGCTATTGTGTTTAATGAACTTACCAGAGAAAAAATGAACTGCATAATATTGTTTTTATTGACCATGTACACAGAACATTCCTCAGGAAATATTGGGCTTACAGCATACTTGTAGAGATACCTAATTCATTAATTTGTGCTTTTTCAGTAAAGGATGGTATTAATGTCAGCCTACATGGCAGGCGTAGTTATAAAATTCATATTTAGGTATATAGAATTTACCAAGAAGAATATTTTATGGTTAATATTGCCTATTAGAAAATAGGTTTTACTTCTTATATTAAATGTTTTATAAAAATTTATTCAATAATTTGGAATTGTTTCTTCTGCTCACTTATGTTAGTCTTACATTGTTCTGTGGCTGATGCAGGTTATCTACATAGGAGACATGTAAACACAACAATCTGGAAGTCTTGGGAGTGGTTAGGGAGCTTGTCTGGAAACTGTTGGAATGAGTAATACAGTTTTTTTTTTTAACATCTTTATTTGAGTATAATTGCTTTACAATGGTGTGTTAGTTTCTGCTTTATAACAAAGTGAATCAGCTATACATATACATATATCCCCATATCTCCTCCCTTGTACGTCTCCCTCCCACCTTCCCTATCCCACCCCTCTAGGTGGTCACAGAGCACCAAGCTGATCTCTCTGTGCTATGTGGCTGCTTCCCACTAGCTATCTGTTTTACATTTGGTAGTGTATATTTGTCCGTGACACTCTCTCACTTCATCCCAGCTTACCCTTTCCACCCCCCATGTCCTCAAGTCCATTCTCTACTTCAGCATCTTTATTCGTGTCCTGCCCCTAGGTTCTTCAGAACCATTTTTTTTTTTACAGTTTTTATTCAGATTATATATTTAAAATAATGAAAGAAGGAGGGCAGACAGCAGAAGCAAGAAGAACTACAATCCTGCAGCCTGTGGAACAAAAACCACATTCACAGAAAGATAGACAAGATGAAAAGCCAGAGGGCTATGTACCAGATGAAGGAACAAGATAAAACCCTGGAAAAACAACTAAATAAAGTGCAGATAGGCAACCTTCCAAAAAAGAATTCAGAAGAATGATAGTGAAGATGATCCAGGACCTCGGAAAAAGAATGGAGGCAAAGATCGAGAAGATGCAAGAAATGTTTAACAAAGACCTAGAAGAATTAAAGAACAAACAAACAGAGATGAACAATACAATAACTGAAATGAAAGCTACACTAGAAGGAATCAATAGCAGAATAACTGAGGGAGAAGAACAGATAAGTGACCTGGAAGACAGAATGGTGGAATTCACTGCTGCAGAACAGAATAAAGAAAAAAGAATGAAAAGAAATGAAGACAGCCTACGAGACCTCTGGGGTAACATTAAACGCAACAACATTCGCATTAAAGGAGTGCCAGGAGGAGAAGAGAGAGAGAAAGGACCAGAGAAAATATTTGCAGAGATTATAGTCAAAAACTTCCCTAACATGGGAAAGGAAATAGCCACCCAAGTCCAGGAAGCACAGTGAGTACCATACAGGATAAACCCAAGGAGAAACACACCGAGACACATAGTAATCAAATTGGCAAAAATTAAAGACAAAGAAAAATTATTGAAAGCAGCAAGGGAAAAATGACAAATAACACACAAGGGAACTCCCATAAGGTTAACAGCTGATTTCTCAGCAGAAACTCTACAAGCCAGAAGGGAGTGGCATGATACACTTAAAGTGATGAAAGGGAAGAACCTACAACCAAGATTACTCTACCTGGCAAGCATCTCATTCAGATTTGATGGAGAAATCAAAAGCTTTACAGACAGGCAAAAGCTAAGAGAATTCAGCACCACCAAACCAGCTCTACAACAAATGCTAAAGAAACTTCTCTAAGTGGGAAACACAAGAGAAGAAAAGGACCTACAAAAACAAGCCCAAAACAATTAAGAAAATGGTCATAGGAACATACATATCGATAATTACCTTAAACGGGAATGGATTAAATGCTCCAACCAAAAGACACAGGCTTGCTGAATGGATACAAAAACAAGACCCATATATATGCTGTCTACAAGAGACCCACTTCAGACCTAGGGACACATACAGACTGAAAGTGAGGGGATGGAAAAAGATATTCCATGCAAATGGAAATCAAAAGAAAGCTGGAGTAGCAATACTCATATCAGACAAAATAGACTTTAAAACAAAGAATGTTACAAGAGACAAGGAAGGACACTACATAATGATCAAGGGATCAATCCAAGAAGAAGATATAACAATTATAAATATATATGCACCCAACATAGGAGCACCTCAATACATAAGGCAACTGCTAACAGCTGTAAAAGAGGAAATCGACAGTAACACAATAATAGTGGGGGACTTTATCACCTCACTTACACCAATGGACAGATCATCCAAAATGAAAATAAGGAAACAGAAGCTTTAAATGACACAATAGACCAGATAGATATCATTGATATTTATAGGACATTCCATCCAAAAACAGCAGATTAAACTTTCTTCTCAAGTGCGCACGGAACATTCTGCAGGATAGATCATATCTTGGCTCACAGATCAAGCCTCAGTAAATTTAAGAAAATTGAAATCATATCAAGCATCTTTTCTGAACGCAATGCTATGAGATTAGAAATGAATTACAGGGGAAAAAAGGTAAAAAACACAAACACATGGAGGCTAAACACTACGTTACTAAATAACCAAGAGATCACTGAAGAAATCAAAGAGGAAATCAAAAAATACCTAGACAAATGACAATGCAAACATGACAATCCAAAACCTATGGGATGCAGCAAAAGCAGTTCTAAGATGGAAGTTTATAGCTATACAAGCCTACCTCAAGAAACAAGAAAAATCTCAAATAAACAATCTAACCTTACACCTAGAGAAACAAGAACAAACAAAACCCAAAATTAGCAGAAGGAAAGAAATCATAAAGATCAGAGCACATATAAATGAAATAGAAACAAAGCAGTAGCAAAGATCAATAAAACTAAAAGCTGGTTCTTTGAGAAGTAAACAAAATTGATAAACCATTAGCAAGACTCATCAAGAAAAAGAGGGAGAGGACTCAAATCAATAAAATTAGAAATGAAAAAGGAGAGGTTACAACAGACACCGCAGAAATACAAAGCATCCTAAGAGACTACTACCAGCAACTCTATGCCAACAAAATGGACAACCTGGAAGAAATGGACAAATTCTTAGATAGGTACAGCCTTCCAAGACTGAACCAGGAAGAAATAGAAAATATGAACAGACCAAGCACAAGTAATGAAATTGAAACTGTGATGAAAAATCGTCCAACAAACAAAAGTCCAGGACCAGATGGATTCACAGGTGAATTCTGTCAAACATTTAGAGAAGAGCTAACACCCATCCTTCTCAAACTCTTCCAAAAAATTGTGGAGGAAGGAACACTCCCAAACTCATTCTATGAGGCCACCATCACCCTGATACCAAAACCAGACAAAGATACTACAAAAAAAAAGAAAATTACAGACCAATATCACTGATGAATAGAGATGCAAAAATCCTCAACAAAATACTAGCAAACAGAATCCAACAACATATTAAAAGGATCATACACCATGATCAAGTGGGATTTATACCACGGATGCAAGGATTCTTCAATATATGCAAATCAATCAGTGTGATACACCATATTAATAAATTGAAGAATAAAAACCATATGATCATCTCAGTAGATGCAGAAAAAGCTTTTGACAAAATTCAACACCCATTTATGATAAAAACTCTCCAGAAAGTGGTCATAGAGGGAACCTACCTCAACATAATAAAGGCCATATACAACAAACCCACAGCAAACATCATTCTCAATGGTGAAAAACTGAAAGCATTTCCTCTAAGATCAGGAACAAGACAAGGATGTCCACTCTCATCGCTGTTATTCAACATACTTTTGGAAGTCCTAGCCATGGCAATCAGAAAAGAAAAAGAAATAAAAGGAACACAGATTGGAAAAGAAGAAGTAAAACTGTCACTGTTTGCAGATGACATGATACTATACATAGAGAATCCTGAAGACGCTACCAGAAAACTACTAGAGCTAATCAATGAATTTGGTAAAGTAGCAGGATACAAAATTAATGCACAGAAATCTCTTGCATTCCTATACACTAATGATGAAAAATCTGAAACAGAAATTAAGGAAACACTCCCATTTACCATTGCAACAAAAAGAATAAAATACCTAGGAATAAACCTTCCTAGGGAGACAAAAGACCTGTATGCAGAAAACTATAAGACACTGTTGAAAGAAATTAAAGATGATACAAATAGATGGAGAGATATACCATGTTCTTGGACTGGAAATCAATATTGTGAAAATGACTATACTACCCAAAGCAATCTACAGATTCAATGCAATCCCTATCAAATTACCAATGGCATTTTTTACAGAACTAGAACAAAAAATCTTAAAATTTGTATGGAGACATAAAAGACCCCGAATAGCCAAAACAGTCTTGAAGGAAAAAAACGGAGCTGGAGGAATCAGACTCCCTGACTTCAGACTATACTACAAAGCTACAGTAATCAAGACAATATGGTACTGGCACAAAAACAGAAACATAGATCAATGGAACAAGATAGAAAGCCCAGAGGTAAACCCACACACCTATGGTCAACTAATCTATGACAAAGGAGGCAAGGATATACAATGGGGAAAAGACAGTCTCCTCAACAAGTGGTGCTGGGAAAACTGGACAGCTACATGTAAAAGAATGAAATTAGAACACTTCCTAACACCATACACAAAAATAAACTCAAAATGGATTAGAGACCTAAATGTAAGACCGGAAACTATAAAACTCTTAGAGGAAAGCATAAGGAGAACACTCTGACATAAATCACAGCAAGATCTTTTTTGATCCACCTCCTAGAGTAATGGAAATAAAAACAAAAGTAAACAAATGGGACCTAATGAAACTTAAAAGCTTTTACATAGCAAAGGAAACCATAAATAAGACCAAAAGACAACCCTCAGGATGGGAGAAAATATTTGCAAATGAAGCAACTGACAAAGATTTAATCTCCAAAATTTTCAAGTAGCTCATGCAGCTCAATATCAAAAAGCAACCCAATCCAGAAATGGGCAGAAGGCCTAAATAGACATTTCTCCAAAGAAGACATACACATGGCCAAGAAGCACATGAAAAGCTGCTCAACATCACTAATTATTAGAGAAATGTAAATCAAAACTACAATGAGGTATCACCTCACACCAGTTAGAATGGGCTTCATCAGAAAATCTACAAACAACAAATGCTGGAGAGGGTGTGGAGAAAAGGGAACCCTCTTGCACTGTTGGTGGGAATGTAAACTGATACAGCCACTATGGAGAACAGTAATGAGGTTCCTTAAAAGATAAAAATAGAATTACCATATGATCTAGCAATCCCACTACTGGGCATATACCCAGAGAAAACCACAATTAAAAAAGACACATGCACACCAATGTTCATTGCAGCACTCTTTACAATAGCCAGGTCATGAAAGCAACCTAAATGCCCATCGACAGACGAATGGATAAAGAAAATGTGGTACATATATACAATGGAATAGTACTCAGACATAAAAAGGAACGAAATTGGGTCATTTGTTGAGACGTGGATGGATCTATAGACTGTCATACAGAGTGAAGTAAGTCAGAAAGAGAAAAACAAATATCGTGTATTAACGCATATATGTGGAACCTAGAAAAACGGTACAGATGAACCGGTTTGCAGGGCAGAAATTGAGACACAGATGTAGAGAACAAATGTATGGACACCAAGGAGGGAAGCCCCGGGGGGGTGGAGGTGGTGGTGTGATGAATTGGGCGATTGGGATTGACATGTATACACTGATGTGTATCAAATTGATGCCTAATAAGAACCTGCTGTATAAAAAAATAAAATAAAATTCAAAAATTAAAAAAAAGAACAGATGAAAAGCCAAAAAATATATATTATGAAAGAAAAGTAGCAAAGTTTTCTAAAAATGGTTATACTCACACTAAATTAAGTTTGAGAAAATGTCAGTTGTCCACATCAGATATTATTGTTTGTATTATTATTGTTTTTATCATTTAGCCTCAGGTAGCATTGATGAAGACTGTTTGGAGCTAAAGTCTAGTGCCCTATTGATATCAATCATTCAAATAGTCAAAAATCCATGCTTGAATATTTTCAGAGTAAAGATACCTCCAGAAGGCTTACCAAATGCCCCATTAGAATATACTAAATGACCTAGGAGAGAAATTGCTAAAATTACACAAAATAAAGGTATGTTAAATCAAATGAGAGCAGTTTACAGAGACTTCCTAAAACCTCTGAGGTTTTCTTAATAAAAATAGGAAACCTACCACAAGAGATGAACACAGTATTTACAGCTTACGTCACTGGTATTTTTTTCCTTCCATTTGGTATATCTGACCTTTATTTCACAAGCCCTCAGCCTTAAATAATCTGTTCTTAGCGGAGGAAGATTGCGGTTGAAAATTTAAATTTGAGAGGCAAGGTTAACTGACAATTCAAGTAGGAATAATGCCAAGTGTTCCAATATGGTAAAGAGAAATTAGGTAGAGCTGTCATCCACAATTCTGGGATTAACTGATGAAATTTAGTGCACATTCAACCCCCCAAAATATTTATTAAACAACCACTATAGGAAAGGGACTATAGGAAGAAATAAAAATGTATAAGGTCTAGTTCATGGATTTTATATCCCATACACTTGAAAATTTTTATTAACAGATAAAGTCAAGTATTTGCTTTATAAACTATCAGAGTGATATAGAAGCATACAGGATGAAATTATTGAATCTATTCAGCAGGAGTTCCATAGAGCAGGCGGCATCTGAGCTGGATTAAGAATGGGGATTATTTGGCACTAGATCTTAGGAGGAAATGAATTAATTAGATCTCCTTCACACAGTCAAGAACGACCACAGAATTTTATCAAGGTAGCAGCATAATCAGATTGGTGTCAGGAGGGCCTATTCTTTGGATGAATCTGCAGTGTTCCAAAAAGAGACAGAGGAAAGACGGTGGACAAATAGAAGAGAGTTTCAGAAGACATTTCAGAAGCTTCGCAATCAGTCAGTTGGGCAAAGAAAACTTTTCCTCTGTTTTCCCAACATTATAGACTACCTTTGCATTGTGAGGAGGTGTTCAGTGAGTCAGTTAGTGATAATGTGAGAGAGGAGGCAGAAAATTTTTATTAGGAAGTAAATTAAGGCAGTGGAGATATGTATTACTTTATGGATGTGTCAGGTGAGAGAGGGAAAGATACAGAAGGCTTAGCTGGTAGAAGAAGCATGAGACTCGCTCATAAACTACATCTGAGAAGTCAGGTAACCTCTTTACATCTTAGTTCCTTTTCTCTCCACCACGGCTTTAGGATACTTTTAAGAAAGAGTTTGAGGAAATAGAGTGGAAAAAAAGGAATATAAGAAAAAAAGAGTCTGCCCATTCGAGTGTGTGTGTGGTGGTCAGGTTGGGGGGGAGACTATTTATTCAGCTGAAGAGGTTGATAGGAATCAGATGAGGTGCTGAGGGACACTCACAACCTCGTTAAGGGGCAGTTAAGTCAGTGACCAGTGCTCTCAAGTCAATTGGGAGAGTGCCTGATTGACATCAGGCAGCTTAATGTGTGCAGAGCCCTGGACTTGGGTCCAGGCCCAAATTTACCACTTAATAGCATTGCAACCTTATGTCTGGCTGGACCCCAAAGCTTTCCATCTGTAGAATAAAGGGATCAGCTAGGTAACTGATTTCTACATGGTGTTCCAATGGCAACTAGAGATTTTTAAAAACTATTCTCAGGGTCTACTGAACTGCGAGGGGAAGGGAATTAACCAGATGAGAATTTTACCCTTTTTTATTTCCCTTGCCATTTCACATAGAACAAAATATATCTCTCTTTTATATATAGAACTTCTATCTACGATTAAATTTGGACAGGGGATTCTGACTTAAGTTCACAAACACATACATGTGCACACAGTATTCAAAACATACAGTTGGGGCTTCCCTGGTGGCACAGTGGTTGAGAATCTGCCTGCTAATGCAGGGGACACGGGTTCGAGCCCTGGTCTGGGAAGATCCCACATGCCAAGGAGCAACTGGGCCCGTGAGCCACAACTACTGAGCCTGCGCATCTGGAGCTTGTGCTCCGCAACGAGAGGCCGCGATAGTGAGAGGCCCGCGCACCGCGATGAAGAGTGGCCCCCGCTTGCCGCAGCTAGAGAAAGCCCTTGCACAGAAACGAAGACCCAACACAGCCAAAAATAAATAAATAAATAAATAACAAAAATAAAGGAATTCCTTTAAAAAAAAAAGTCTTTAAAAAAAAAAAAGCAAAACATACAGTTGAAAGCCATTTGCTTAGATGAGTTCTTCCTCCCCTCCCAAAGTGTGTTACGCTTCTATGATTCCAAAATGTTATACTTCAGTTCAGAATATGGTAATGCCACATTCTGAGGAATGTTAGGTCTGAATGAGGGGCTGAAGGAAAGGTTTGAGAGGACAGATTGGTTTGGGATTAGGTGTACTTGAAAGGTTGGTAAGACATTCTCAAGTTTCTGGTGACCAATTAGAAAGTAGCGTTTGGGCTAAGGCTCAGGCAGCCTGGCCTGGTGGTGACACGATTTTGGGGAAGATCATTCACAAGGAAATTCCAGCCAAAATCATTTATGAGGATGACCAGTGTCTCGCTTTCCATGACATTTCCCCTCAAGCACCAACACATTTTCTGGTGATACCCAAGAAACATATATCCCAGATTTCTGCAGCAGAAGATAATAGTGAAAGTCTTCTTGGACATTTAATGATTGTTGGCAAGAAATGTGCTGCTGATCTGGGCCTGAAGAAGGGTTATCAAATGGTGGTGAATGAAGGTTCAGATGGGGGACAGTCTGTCTATCGTGTTCATCTCCATGTTCTTGGAGGTCGGCAGATGAATTGGCCTCCTGGTTAAGCGTGTTGTAGGGATAATTTTCCCTTCTCTATTCAGTGATCAAGTTTGCACGTTCCAATATGCTAAACAATACTTTTATTTTTTTGCCTGTGTATGGAGAGATTGCAGAGATAATTTTTAAAACGCATACATAATAAAAGATTGTTGTATGGTCCAAAAAAAAAAAAAAGGGTTTAATAATCGAGAGAAAGGTCAGAAGTAGAACATGGACTTCACAAGCAGTTGCCTTAATTAGAAGTGGATGAGCTTATCCAAGAAGAGAGTGTGAAGCAAAAACAAACAAACAAAATGTCCAAGGACATGGTGGGAAAAGCAGAAACCATGAAGAAAATGGAAAAAAAGAGTGGTCAGTGGAAACCAAATGAAAGAGGGGAATATCCAGTGGAAAACTTCCTGTATTTACAGCATCTTTAGAGCCTTCAGTACCTTTTCATCAGCATGTGAAGATTATATTTGTTTCAGGTACTTTAATATTGATGCATGGAATTTGATAGTGGAAGTGAGCTCTTATATTTCTTCAAGTGAAAGGATTGGGAATTGAAGGAGGGAAGGTGGGTAGGAAGGAGAGAGAAAATAAGAGAGAGAGAATGAGAGAAAGATTTACAGACGGTAACAATTACACTAATTCTCTTTTCAATTAGATCATTTACAAAAGTGAGAAGGATATTTGAAACATTTTTAGTTGGCCTTGTCAGGAAGTTATAAGTTGTTTTGAGAAGCGTAAATTATATCAGTATTTATACTGCTTATTTTTGGGGAGAGCATAAATGCAAAGATTGGCTGCATTAAATTAACTCTATTTTCTGTAGTAGTTGAATAAACATTAATCATGTTTTTATATTGAATTTTCTCATAAAACTGAATCTATCTAATTATGAAAATAACATTGGATTTTCGATTTTCCTCCAATTATCATCTTAAAATATCCAGCACTTTCTTCCCCAAATATCAGAACCAAGATTCTACCTTACAAGCCATAGTTTAACAGTGGTTAATTAGCTGTTGTCTAATTACTGTGTCATGTGTTGAGGATTTCCTTCACTTGGCAGAATTAAACACTTTTTGAAATTCCCAGATTACATTGAGATAAGAGCAGGTCAATGAGAAATAGGAAAGAATGCCCAATTTATGTTTCCTATACCCTTCATCCACTTATAAATGCAAGCAATGGGGACGTGGAAACTATTTGAATTTTAAATGACTGAATAGAGATTCTTCTAATCCAGAGGACTGAACACAATTAGTTAGTTCCATAATTTGTACTTAATATTATAATAACTAGCAATAACTTACACAAATTAAAGAAAGAATTATGAAAATTATATTCATTAACTGATGAAGAATAAATGTCTCCATCAAACTTATAGTTGAGAATGGATGTAAATCAAGGTATATTATTTAAAGCTACAATACCAGGACTCACTCTGCATCTCTTGACAAGAGGAGAAGATAGAGATGTGGCGAGTGGTATTAGATTCACTACTGATATGATTATGATAACACTTGGAATTTTTATGTCATTTTTAGATGACACTACCAAGCTACCATTATCAATTGAACAACAGAGAAATAAATAGAAGTAGCCGTAGAGACTAGATCCATAGACTAACGGTTTGATCGCCGTTTTGGTCTATGTGATAGCAAAAGATCTAGAATCCTAGATTTCTGGCATTAGATAGAACAATTATTATAGTGATACAATTTGTTTGTAGTGACTAAGTTTCATTTTACAGTTTGGAATGTCTTAAAGCTATTTCTTACAATAGCTCCAAAATAGAAGTTAGAACTACCATTAATGCAAATGACTTTCCCCTGAAAATCTGCTTACAAATGAATTCATTTTAATATATAAAAAGGGCCTCATTCATTTTTACAGTCTTAATTTTTCATCCTTCATTGTGGGATATCAGTGAGCTTAGCAAAGAGATTAAATAAATTTAGAAAATCATTACAATTAGGATTTTGGTGGCACAATTTGAGGATATTTATGAATTCTGAATATCTATTTTTAAATAAAAATAAAAGATTATTGGAGCAGGTCCCCATATACCTATTTTGTAAAACATTTTAAAAAGATTTCTAAATGTCTCAGTTATTGGCATCGTTTTTAAATACTGAGGACGTTTATAGATTACCTAGTGCCTTCCATTTATAGAGAGGGAAATGGGATCCCAAAGCTTAGGTACTTGTTCACTTCCTATAACCATAACCTGATTCAAGTTTACAGTCTCAGATTCCAAATTCAGTATAAGCTTGCAGCATCTTACGTTACATGGGTATGTCCCTTTACTATCGCAGGTGATTCTGATATTCAGTTATGGCCTTTGACAAGGGCCTTGCATCAAAAGATCACTGTAGGCAGGTATTAAAATATTCTAAAAGGAATTCAGGTAATATTCTAGTTGGTTCATGTGACCATGTGTTGGGTTGATAGTGGGGCACAACACTCTCCCCTACTCTGAGAACACCACTTCAAAGAGTGTTAGGATGTCAGGTCCCATTTGCCCATCTCATATTCCTCTCACTAAAATGGGGCATGGCCTTACCCTATTCTAACCTAGGTGCATAGATTGAGCAATATTCATTTCACCAAAGGAGACCACTTTCAGCGTTATGCTAGGTTAAAAATTCTCTAGGGCAACTCAACATGATGATACTTGTCTTGTTCTAGCTTCCTGAGAAGAGTGGACCCAGGGTTTGTGTCTTTAAAATGCTGCCTAACCACATCTAGGGATGTGTACTCCTGAGTGGCATGAATTCCATATTAAAGTAACCCTAGTCTATACATTAAAACTTGCAGCACGCAAGTGTAGATCACATTGTCTATGGTGAAGAATTTTTTTTTTAACTTTTATAGCATCGTAACAAAAACATAGAAAAATGCATGAATTGTAAGCATGAAGCTCGAATAGTTTACACACATATATAACCACGCCGAATTTGAGAAGCAAAGCATTAGCATATGCTGATGCATTTCAAAGTGTTGAACATAGGTCAATTCTGACTGCAAAACCCAGGTTCTTTACACAAAACACACGGCTTCTCAACGGAGCAAGCACACGTAATGAGATTTCAGACTCCAGGGATAAGCTGTGAGAAATGTAAATATTTTTGTTAAGTGAATCCATTTCAGGAAACCCAAATCATGGCATGTTTGCCTTCTTACCTCTCTGACTAAAGAATTGGAGCCTGGGTGGTCCTGTTGGGTGAAAGTCAGCCTAAGAGACAGCCTAGGCTCAGAACTGAAAGCTTTAGATAAGGAGACAAGACAATAGTTTGCAGGGGAAGGGAAGAACTGAGGGCACCAGATTCCTCTGAGTACATAAATAAATCAGGTAAATACATCAGAATTTCCCAAATTTTAGGGATGTTCTACCATAATAATGATGAGATTTAAAAAGATGTGAAATTAAAAGCATATCATTGCACTTTAAAAAAAGGTTCTATGCACAGTATGAAATATATTGGTAATTTAAATACGTGAAGTAGAAATAATAAAATGACAAGGAGTTGAAATGTCTGCACTCTAAAATGCATTTAGTATGAATTACAGTTCACTATAAATGAAACATAAGTAGTCCACTTTCACCAAGACTATCTAAATAATACTTGTAAACAGAATGTATTTAGTTGACATTTAAATGGAAATATCCTTGCTTAGGAATAAAATGGAATGTAAAACTATATTAATAAAATGGTACTAAACTCTATTCACACACTTATTAGCTTAGAATGAGTTATATATCATTCCAATCAATGACGTTATATGAGTTTTTATGTGGTTTTAAAATTAGGCCCATATTTTTACTGTAGCATTCTATACTTCTACAGACTGGCAGAATGGATCATAAAATACAATCATGCATTTGTAGAATATTTGTTAATAAAGTGTCCATGTGTTATAAGAAAACCCTTCTCCTATGTTTTAACTGACCAGTTCTCTGCTAATGGATCTGTTAATTAAACCTCATTTGCTCTAAAGAACATGTGGTCCTGATCTGTTGATGGAACATTGTGTTCACTGGTTATTTCACTTTGCTCTTGACAAAGCATGAAAGAGCCAGCTTCATTTTATGTCAAAATGTTTATTAAAATGGTGATAGTGTCTATTTCCACAGGATAAGGCATATTCAGTAGTACATAATCAGTGATTTAATTAGGGAATTTGTAAACCACAGGCATTGTTCAGAGTTATCATGTATAAGAGGCCAAACAACGTCAGATGGATTCTACAAGGAGACAAATGGCCTTTTTATTATAGAAGTAAATTGATTTTTCTAGCCATTAGGCATTGAAGAGTTTATCACTGTGAGCAACAGTTGCTCTAGATCAGCGGTCCCCAACCTTTTTGGCACCAGGGACAGGTTTCGTGGAAGACAATTACTCCACAGACTGAGCGTGGTGGGGGGAGGAGGGGGCCGGATGGTTCAGGCGGTAATGCGAGAGATGGGGAGCGGCCGATGAAGCTTCGCTCTCTCGCACGCCCGCTGCTCACCTCCTGCTGTGCGGCCCGGTTCCCCAACAGGCCACGGACCAGTACCGGTCCACGACCCAGGGATTGGGGCCCCCTCCTCTAGAAAATAAAATAAATTGTGGATTGCTTTAAAGCATCTTTCTTTTGCTTTGCTTTCATTGCACTTTTGATATATAATTTATAGCTTATCCTTTTAATTTAGAATTCCTTCACCCACAGGAAAGCAATCACATAATTAACATGATCAGACAGTTCCTTTTTACTTATTGGTTCCCAGTTTTCATGGCAACACCCTGACCTTTGTGAAAATGTACAGCAATGACATTTTGTCATCTTCATAAGAGAGAGAGAGATGTATTGAGGAATGTCCAAACCTCATTACTTCATAGGAATAGAATGGGCGCTAGGATATCTGTATTATGTGCCATTTTATAATACAGTCCAAACACACAGTTCAAATTATTATAACTAACGGCAGAAATCTGCACCTTCTTTCCCTGGATGGCTTTGGGGGATGCCTCTGACTACTCAGACTAAAAAGGTTCACTCCTGTCCTTTCCAAAATGTTACCTTCTTCAAATAGTGTCCTCATCGTAAATGAATGCGTATTTCCAAGACAGCTGTCAATGGTAATGAGATATATATATATCAAATTTATAAAATATTTTGTTGACCCTATGTGTACCCATGTTCAGTACTTGAGACATCACAGGTATGAATAAAACAAAATATTTGCCCTCAATATAGAAATATATTCAGAACAATAAAATACAGTCATTGATATCACCATAATAAAAGACATTGAGGAGAAAATATAATAACTAACATATATTGAGTGTTTACTATATGAGAGACCTTGTGTTCAAGATTTTATGTGTATTATACTGCTTAATTCTAAAAAAAGAAAATTGAAGTAGGTAATATTATATTCACTTTACTTAAACTAAGAGATACTGGCTAGATAGCTTTCCTGAGGTCATGCAGCTAATAGGTGGTAGAGCTAAGATCTGAATCTAGGCTGCAAGACCTGAGCCTTGCTCTTTACAAGTATATTACACAACGTGAAATACTTTACACTTCAGAGGATGCTCTAATGTGCATTATGCCATTTTATCTTTAAATTCTCATTAAATTCTCCTTTTCCTCAGCCTTATTTGCTGATGAGAAAACAGATTAAGACAATCCAAGATTGCACAGCTAGTAAGTGGTTAGGCCCTGTGTCCAAGTCAAATTTCTAATCTTGTACACTTACAACTCTTCCAGACTATACATGTCAATTAAAAAAAGGCCTTCTGATTTAAAAATGATTGTGAGCAGTTATCAGTTACTGAGAATTCTCCCTATTTATCAGCTTCCATAATGCATACTGACAGTTTTAAAGGTAGTTAAAGGTCTGATTTATCTCTCTTGCCCCCAGTCTTAAGCATATTTACCTATTTGAGGGGCTCAAAAATGTGTATTAAAATGAATCGGTAATAGCTCCAGCCTAGGGCATAAGTTTTCACACATGCAGTTCTGCTTTTGTTACTCCCATAATGTTAATTTAAGGGATAGTGCATTTATACACACATTTAAATATATTTGGATAAATCATGGCACCATTTTCAAGACTGAGTAGGCAAGAACACAAATGTGTAATGGAATATCAGGATTCCAGGAATTTGGGAATCTCTGAGCTAACTTTTAAGCTATAGGACTCTTTCCTGTTTGTTACCTTTAGTTTGTATAATGCATGTATAGAATGTGGTATTCAACTTTTCAACTTTAAATTCTTAATCAATTGTTTATACCCAATTAACTATAGTTTTCCACCTTTACTCTGCATTATTGAAAAAAATATATACCAAACATGAAATGGAACTTGATTAACAGTAGAGAGTTAAGTTGAGGAATTGGTCCCCTATTTCCCAGAAATGATTATAGATTGATTATCTTTTCATCAAATGACCTGGTCATATCTTAGTAATTAAAGATCTTAGCACTTTGAGGTTTTGACTATTATAGTATCTCCTTTCTTATTACAGAAAAAAGCAAGGTCTTCTCAGTCTAGTTCAGATTCCTAGCTTGCTAAAATGTTAACATAATTCGAGTCACTAGCAAGCAGAATTATCTTGGTCCTGTTTTTTTATTTAGTTGTCTCAAAGAAAACAAGTTTTTCACATGTGAGACTTTACATAATTAGTCAGTGACCGTCGTTCATTTCTGTACTTCAGTACATGAGAAACACATACAATAAGTCAGGAAAGGGAGGTTAAACTCAGAAAAAAGGTATGCTTTCACATCTTTTCCCAAAAATGTCAGTAAAAAATTGTCTTGTTGATATAGATTTACATTAATGATTCTAGAAAATATTTTACTATAAGCTCAAGTTAGCAAACCAAATTATGTGAAGATCATAGCAATTCAATACTTGAAAACTAAACTTAAGCAAATGCTACATAAGCAACCCCAGCTTAAGGTCCCCTTCATTTATCTGTTTATGAGGCAGCAAGAATAGAACCTGTATTTATTTGCAACTGGCCTTGTAGCTTGTGTAGCAGAGAAAATATGAATGCCACTCAAAGAATGATTTTCTCTTTTGCTCTTTCATCTTACACTTTATGTTCCACTGAATCCCTCAGAGGCTATTCTTGTGCCATAGCAACACCTGCTGGGAGAGGGAAATTGGAACAGCCATAACTGTTGCCTGCCAAACCTGTTTTCCTGATTGAATGGCACTGCATGTCCTCCATCTTCTAATACTAAACTCTCCAGAGTTGCTACGCTTCAGGATCCTGCCTCTCCCCATATGTTTCAAATAACTAACAATACCATTGTAATAAGATTTTCTATAACTCTTTAACAAATAAGGATTGTGCATGTGTGTATGTATGGGTGTGTGTGTGTGTGTGTGCATGCACGTTTCCCCTAAGAATTTCAAAATGCAAACACCGTGCTATTTTAACCTCACGTTTGTTTTTAATACATGCTTTCTTCTTTCTCTGTAGCTAGATTTGTAAAACATTGTCAATCCTGTTTTATTAGCATCTCCTCATTTATTATAGGTGAGTCAATAAAAAAAAGTGTGTATGTCAGTGCAGAAAAGGCAGTTTTTATTTATAGAGTATGATAAGAGATATATTTATGCTTATTCATATTATGGACAAAAACAGTAGGCTTACCATATGGTATGATGGCATGTTGAAAAATAAGTGCCTATTTCATGTATGATTTACCCACAAGACTGTAAGTAATACAAGTCTTAGAATATGGGTCCAAATGGTCTGTTGTAGAGCTAACTAGCCTTTTTTTAAAATTGATGATAGAGGAAAGCCATAGCATGGACAAATTACTCAATACTACCAAATACTTCCAATATTTTACCTCCCTGTTTCATTATTATGCCCAAATTAAAATCTAGTATACATGCTAACTTTATGAAAACCTATTGTTTTTGTGTTTTTTTAAACTAAAAATAGAAAGAGTTGATGTGTGAAAATGATCTTGAAATTTATATACTTTATAATTAAGCCTTTGATAATCAAGAGGTGATTATTCATTAATAGTTTTCTTACTTTGGTTGCTTAGTAACCTTGATTGGTGCTCCATCAATCAATCATGAATTTATTAAGCACCTCTAAAATACTTTAAAATATCACATGTTGTGGGAGCTATTTTCTGAGGAAATAGATAAAGCCTAGTACTGACCTCAGAATGTTTTGGCTACATATGTAAAAGAGTAGACATTTTGTCATGACATAGATAGAATAAATCAGATACACTATAATTCAGAGGCATGGAGGATGAATAAAAGTTACAGAAATCAGAAGACTTAAGAGAACAGGAAGTTTCAGTTGGGTCTTAGAAGAATGGGAAATTGGATGGGTATTATGACGGGAAAGTCATTCCTGGAGTGAAGGAAGGAAAGCAAGCAGTAAGGAAGGAAGGCAAGGAGTAGGGAATGAGCCAAGTGTTAAGCAGACCAAGAGACCTATCAAAACTGAATAACGAGCTTTTCACAGAAGCACTATGGCTTAATAAGGGTTGGCAGGTAAAACGGAAAATAAACAATGGGATTTAGACGTTCTAGAAAATGGGGAGCTACTAAAGCTATTTGAATGGTAGAATAATAGGATTTTTAAGAAAGATTAATTCAGAAATGGTAAGATTTTTTTAGGAGGAGGAAGAAGCATTTGTCGATTAGATTTTAGTGATTCATTTATACGGGGGAAGGTAATTCAGAAGGAAGTGCAGCAATGTAATATATTATTATATTAACCTTTGGCTCAGGGAAGTTCTGCATATTTTAAAACGACGACAATTGCAAAAATACTCTATGTGCTGCATATCATATAAATCACCATATTGTCTCTGTGTTTTTACAAAACAGGAAGTATCCATTGGCAACCTTCATTCCTTTCATGAGAAATGAGCTCTAGAGTGTCTCTGTCTTTCATCAAATATTGTTACCCGTAATGGTCTCTAAAAGAAAGCAAATATGAGCAAATCCATTAGTAAATGAGGAGTCTTTAGCATGTTGGATTTGTTTTGTCACCTTGAATATTTTTCAAGCACATCTTACTATAAATTTTAATTGACATATAATTATTAAGAAAATGGGTCAAGCTTATTAGTTTAGAAAGTATTTTGGAGATTTGGATTAGAATTATTTTTAAGTTGAAGGGAATTCTCACATTTACCTTATATCATCATATGAATATTTCTCAATGATCACTTATTCTTAAAAATTCCATGTATTAAGGCAGTTATTCCAAATCTTAGTGTGTGCTCATCAGATCAGCTATGAGGTGCATGAGAATTAGAATAGTTCCACTATTAGTGTATGGAGGTTTTAAAATACAGATTACAGTATTGATATTTTTCTCACTTACATTGAAGATACTTAATTGAATGGAAGAGAATGGAGTGGAGTTACAAGATGCTGACAATTTCACTTAACCAAAGGCTTATCTTACTTATCCCATAGTCCATTATCAGAAGGTATTACTGATGTGCCATTGATAGTGGTTGCAATTGCAAACTATGCAGTTCTTTACTTCCATGTAAAATTATTTTGTGATTTTTCAAAACCTCAAAATCTGACTATATCCATGTGCAAGTCTCATGCTTACAAAGCTAATCTGTAATGTGTTGGAAAAAAAAAATTGAGAACGGCTGACTCGGACACTGAGAAAGCACTCAAGTGTGATAGAGGTATCTTTCCTTTAAAACTATGTGGTCTACAATAAGGATATAGCTAACCTTGGAGTTTCAATCAGTAGATTACCAAGGATGAAACTCACGTCAAGTCTATCATAATTTTTTTTACCTCACCTGTTGTTTTTGAAGGTTAAATAATACAATAAATTTGGTTCATTTGGATTAGTTGAGTCTACAAATTCACTATTTACTTGAGTCGTAACTTTTTTACGTGTGTTTATATATACCTAGTCAGCGTGAGAATTATTGATTTCTGATTTCTGGGGTTCACTTTCATAAACACAATATTTTTGGTCTTATTTACTTATGCTTTAAATATAGATTATACACTCTACTCTAAAACATACATATGTGCTATAAAATACTTCTCCCCCTAAATTCAAATATGATTAAATTAGTGCCATACTTATTTTAAGATTCTTGAAAATATGAGTCTGGTTGTCCTTCTGGAGACAATTCTACTTATTACTTAGTTTATTATAAAAAATTATAATGTATTAAAAGAAGTATATCTTTTGTTTAAACATCTACTATTAAAGTGCACTATGCATATTTACATATTTAAACCAATAAGTTCATAATAAGCATATTCTTATGTCTTTGTTTCAAACAGCATGATATTTTCTCATGTAGTTGAGATGAACTAACCTTCCCCTGTATTCTTCTGAGTAAGGAAAAATAAGCCATCCATTTTCTGAGTAAAAACTGAAGATTAAATTTCCTCACCTTCTTTCCCAATGAAGAAATGGAAGCATTTATATTTTCTATACTTACTTTATTTTACAGTCTGTAATACAGTGGAAAAGTTGACAGAGACCCCATTTGTTCATATTACTTGTCTATTTTTTTTATGTTTGGAATGAGAAGTTTTGGTCATACCATGTTTTTTAAGTTTCTCTGATTATAGCATCTCCTACAGTAGCATTTCAGGTAAGAAAAATCAAAGCAAGGACAGTGTATAGACTATACGTCAAAGAATGTATCTTTGTGTTTTTATTAGGAGGGACTTTTTTCTAGCAAGTGCATTATGAATAAATCTCACAAGGTGCAGACATTTCAAATTTTTCTACTTAATTTAACGTTTTCATTGTGAGACTATTTTAAGGAAAAATAATTTAGTTGATTAGAGAAGAGCATAAAAACATCATGACAAAATTAAATGCCATGTCCTCAAATTGGCTCTTTTGTTTGTTTTCTGTTCGTTTGTTTTTTAAATTTACAACTTATCTATCCAAATCTTAAATGAAAGGAGAAAGAAAAGGAAAACTATACGAATCCCTTTTTTTACTCTCTTATCTCTCACACACCTTCACAAATTTGAAGATCTACTGCATCTGAAATCTATACTAACAATATATTTTAGAGGAGATTCTGCTAGTTGTATGGATTACTAATTATATAGAATTATTACGTTTCATTGTTATTTATTACTTTTTTTAAATGTTCATGATTTTTATCTATTACATTTATTTCTTTTATATTCACAGATTTTAATCTTTTTCCCTTCTTACCCTCTTGCCCTCTCTCCCCCTCTTCCTTCCTCAATTATTTCATGACTTCCTGGTCTGTGCCATCCAGGAAAGCAGGGCATCAGGCTTTAGAGATAGAGTTAGACACTCTGTGCCTTCAAGGAGCTATCTGGTCAGGGATATAGACATGGAAGAAGATACAGGGTGAAGCTTCGAGTACAGGTTAAATGGGTATATAACATAATATGTGGTCAAGAAGAGTGAGCAACAAACTCAGCCTAGGGGTAGGAAAAGTATCATCACATAAGTGGTAACTTTGAACTGAATCTCAACACACAGGGCAGGTAGGGGGTGCTAGAAGACAAGGGCCTGACTTGCCAAATACAGGAAAGAACTGCAAGGGCACTGAGGTTCACTAGTCAGTGAAACTGTATGTGATGAGTGTTGTAGGAGTGAGTGATTCTACAGGAGCATTTCTAAGACTATGTTTCTAAAATACCATGTCCGGAGTGATACACTTGTTGTTATTAAAAAGTGGAGTTTTCATCAAATGAGCTTTGGATAATAGATTGCATTAACATTTTAATTTTCTCTGGGCTTCTTGAAGACTATAATATGCTAATATGCATAGCACATATTGTACAAGAATGAAAAATGAACAATATACAAAAAAAAAAAAGTTTACCAATAATCCCACACTCAGAGAGAACCACTGTTAGTGTTTTGGTATAGTTCCTTCTGGGCTTTCTTTTCCTCTACATTTTTCCCCATGTAAATCTTGTTCTCTTCCATAAATCAGTGCTCAACTGCCTCACTGTCTTAATTTGTACATTTGGTATAAACATTTTTACTGAGTTCCTATTATGTGTAAAATAGAGTGTGGGATGCTGCAAGTATAAAGATGAATCATGTATATTCCCCCTTTAAGAAACTCTCTGTTATCAGTCATTAGCATATGTCTTTTTTTATATAAAAATGTGATACTGTACATACTGCTCAGTAACATGTTTTACTCACTTTGTAATAGTGGTTGTAGCTATTCATACTATTCACTAGCATGTTTTTCTTGCTTAACAATATAAATATCTTTGTCAATAAATGTGGGTCTATTACATCATCATTTAAAAAGGCTGCATCATAATCTATTATGTGACTGTACCACGATTTTTTTTAGTTAATCTGTCAGGCTGTTTTCAGTTATTATTTTTTTTAATTAAAGCAGTATTATGATGAGCACACTCATTGAGGATTGAAGTTTTTCATAGTTACAGGAACATAATTTTATTTATGATGATAAAGTTTATGACACAGAAGCAGGAGGCCTGGAAGAATTAAACTGGCAGCAGAAAGACCACTTAGGACACTGTCACAAGAAGAGATAAGGATGACTTATACTAAGAAAGCTACCTATAGCCATGAAAAGAAATAGGCTGATATGAGAGATATTTTTGATAGAGAAACCAAAGCTGCTGATTGGAAGTGGTGAGTTAGAAGATGGTGAAACAAAGAAAAGTCTATTGTTTTTAATTAGCAGATCAAGTGGTCTGATAATTAACTAACAACTAAGTCAAGAAATAAATAGTCCTTAGGTTTGGGGATTTGCAAGACTTTTGGAAAATAGTAGTAGGCTGCAATCACTGACTGGAAGAACCTTGGGGTAAAGTTACAATTCACATTATAAACATGCAAAACAGAGAGATATTCATGAGAACAAACAAAATCTCCTGACAGAAAAATTATGATAATAATTTAGAGCATTCTAGAGAATGGAAAATTTAATGTGGAGAGAGAGAGAGAAGTCTATAAAAACTATGACAAGTTTTAAGACCTTCTTGTCCAAGAAAGTTGCAAAGAAAGGGTTAACTCTGAAATCAAGATTTTAAAAGCCTCATGGAAAAGATGGAAAATAAACTTTATTTTAATTAGGCTTTGGTGTTTATTTTAAAATGAGCAAATTTATTAAAAAATCAACTTGTAACTTACCTAGATTGAAACTGAGGTTTACATTTCTATAATTTTGATTACATAGGGAGAAAAGTTTATCTAACAAATGAATAGCATACATTAACAAGGGAGTTTTTGAACTATCTAGCATGATAAACTTAAAAATATATAGCTAGTCAAGGATCTATTTTTGTTAGACTGGCCTAATGTAATAAGATCTTTGAATATTCGTCTTGTTAAGTTAGAAAATAGATACTTATTATTAACCCCGCTTCTATCTTTAACTTTTTACTCTTTGTTCCTATAGTCAGAACACTAATAACCTTGGAGCTGGTAAAGTATAAATTCTTAGTTTCAAAAATGAAGAAATTCATACTCAGAGTGCTTAAGCTTGGCCAAGGTCATGTGGTTTGTTTTTGGAAGATATGAAATCTTCCAATTTCAAATAATAACATTCCATTAAATAATCTTTTAATGTATAATTTCATTTATTTCATATAAATGTATCATAATTTGGATACTTATTTGGAGTGGTATATCTTATAAGAAGTTTTGACTTGTATACGGGAATTATTCTCATACAGGTAGATACAGATATTTAAAATAGACATATAAGATGTAAGACAGATAGATAAGGTAATTTGCAACATATGTGTTATTTACTCCCTCGCATTTCTACCTTGACTCTTTTTTATTGTCCCTGAGACAGTAACCAAGAGATGGGCAGGTAAAACTGGTCCAGTTTGTCCATAAGAACAGACTAATTATGAGCAAGAGGAGTCCAGTACTAACTCAGGTTATTCATTCCAGACACCATACTTTACTGGAGCCTGCTTCAGGGTTCATATCTCTGCATTGGCCACCTGCTATAAATTGGCCTCAATTTGAGTTCTGTTCAAAGTATTTATCAGCTCATTCTCAGTGTTCTCATTTGTTAAATTTTAATATTAAATATTTGATCCTAGGATTGTCATGAGAATTAATGAAAATGTAAAATCCCTAACTATGCCTGGCACACAATAGGAGCATAATTAATGTTAAATGCTGAGCTTATTGCTGTTATTCTGTGTCCTTTCTCATGGAGGGTGAATAAATACTGCAGCTTCTTTCAATCCTGTTGTTACTAGATGATGCTTATTTAGAATTGCATCATTCCCTGGTGGTTCACTTCAAAAAGAACAAATTATTTAACTAAATTATTTAGTTGTTTATATTTACAAGAGTAAATTATCTAATCATGTAGGTTTTAAAAATGCAGCCATTTTTAAACATGTTTTTTGTTAATGCCAATTCCTAGAATATATATATATATCTGCTTCAAGAAGGTAGTGGTTAGTGTTTCATATTTTCTGATTTCTAAGATGCTAGCATTATTTATGTTTTTTTTTTTAATTAGAAGTAAATGAAGGAATTAAAAAGACATGAAGATATTTAAATAGCAAGATAACTAATTCTTATATCACTTTGTACTTAAATTTATTTTTCTCTGTGTAATAAAGAGGAACATTTCAACATTAGTTGAAAAATACTTTAAAAATTAATTATATTTGTTTTTGTTCCTGGGCACTGGAGCACAGTAATGCTAGAAGGGAGAATAAAACCTTTGCCTTTTTGTCCATATTCAGTAATAACTCCAAAGAGGGGAAGCATATGACATTTATCACAAGGATAGAATTTTCATATATTTCTGGTTATTCTTATTCTGCCATTCTAATTTAGCCCATGCTTTTTTGATAGATGTCCTATTCCATAAATACTTTTTAATTCATACACATTTGTATGAGAAGTAAAAGTCTTCCAGTGGAACAGGTGATATTGTTTGTAGGAAAACCCATTGAGTAGTACTTGCCTCTTATTAGTTCATTTTTCACCAAACCCTAACATAAATATATTCCAGCACAGTAAGGTAAGTTCCTGTAAAATCAATCTAATTTTCTCATAAATATCTTCAGTAAAATCAGAAATTAGCTTTACTTGAGAAAATTAAATTCTTAGATTATTGAAATATATTTTTGAAAACTCACTTAAAATTAATTTTACAGAAATAGTGGCAGCATCATGACAAACTATTTACAGTGATCTCAAAATCTTAAAGTGAAATCATTTGAAATTAAAATGTCAAAAAATACTAAAAGTCAAAAAGAACAATACACTGGATTGTCAGAGTGTGGCATTGTAGTCAGTTGTTCCATTTCATTTCCTCGAGGGAGAGAACGAATCCTAAACCTTAGCAGTTTGGCAGCAGTTTCTAAACCAAATTTAGAACTTCTGGTTTTATATCAGAGGTTCTTCTTTTTCTCTTGCCTATTGCATTTACTGTGCCTGCTAAGTCTATAATGTCTCTTATCCCTTTCTTATAGCATCCTTGGATAAGAGATAACAGCATAGGAAGCAGAAGACTGAAAAGCTAAATCTTACCTCAGCAAGTAGGATCACTCTTCTGTGAAATGCAGATCTTAAAGACCCAGTTAATGGCTGATAATGACAAGTCATTGAGTAGATTGTTCTTATGTTGACCATTTGCGTTCCAATGTACTGCTTTATTTATTTTGCTAATGTTTGAAGACCTCATTTGAGAAAGTTCTACGAAAACAATTTAGAATTATTTTAAGTGAGGGTAAGTGCCACTTATCCCCAAGGTCTCTGTAATTTTTGTCATCTGAATTGTCACACATCTTCAACCAGCAGAAGTTGTTCCCTTATGATTTTCTGTGTTTGAATATGCTTTACCAGTATATACTAACCTTGAAAAATTTTCTTTTTCCCATTTCAAGTTCCACCCAATCTGACTGTTCCACAGGAAAAATCACCTTTGGTCACCAGAGAAGGAGACACAATAGAACTGCAGTGTCAAGTAACTGGAAAACCTAAACCCATCATCCTTTGGTCTAGAGCGGATAAAGAAGTTGCAATGCCTGATGGGTCAATGCAAATGGAGAGTTATGATGGAACACTGAGGATTGTGAATGTATCTAGGGAAATGTCAGGAATGTACCGATGTCAGACCAGCCAGTACAATGGATTTAATGTGAAACCAAGAGAAGCCTTGGTGCAGCTCATCGTGCAGTGTAAGTACATTTTTTTTCTATGTATTTCGAGATTGGGGGGACAAGGGAAGAAAATGAGGTGATTTTTGGAATTGGATTAGTAAACAATATTTCTACATTATTGCTACCCAATTTAAACTATAATTTCCCTAAGTCTGCCTATTACTTGAACTAATACACACTAATGGAAAAGAATTGTATTAGTGTGTGTGTGTGATGATTATGATGGTGTTATGTCATTGGTTAATGCCAAAGAATCAACAAGCCTAATGGTTAAATACTGGCCATGTACAATGAAGCAAAATGGAGATTGGAAGTAATTGCTAATTCAGATTATAATACTCTTTTGTTTTCATAGTTTATGTTTCTGCTTCAGCAATTGCGTGTCCTTTGCCCAAATTATCCACCTATTTCAAGGCATCCCTTTGCTTAAATTGTGGAGACCTAATCATTGCAATGCTGTGTGCAATCTGAAGTTGTAAGAGTAGATTACATAATTATCTGGTAATATATAGATAATTCAGGCAGATATTAGGAGCTAAAGTTTTGCTTGACTTTCTCCACAGATAATTGTTTAACTGTGAGAGCTGAATATGATAGATTTTTAACTATTTTCAATGAAATCACTGTTAGAGTGCTAACACAAAAAAAAATGCAGACATACTGTGCTTTGTATTTGCTTTTAGTATTAAAAATACCTAAATTCATGATATTAAGAAGTTTTAACAATGTCACTGGTGTTAGGTTATTAGAGGATGATGCCCTGCTATTTTGGATAGCAGGTAGTGTGGATATTGTTAAAGAGAAGAAGCAAACTAAACACCATCTGTTCAAACTCCAGGAGTGTTGCTGTCCATTTTAGTTGATGTATTATTTGTTAACTACATGGTGGCAAAGTCTTCAAGAAAAAGAATGAAGTAGATGAAACTATACACTTCAATAAACAATGATGTTGTTTTCTTTCTGTGGTTCTTCTGTAACTTGGAAAATAGCAATTAGTCCAAAATGTCTATTTTTATATAAGACTTAAGGATGCTGGCAGATTAGATTATCTGACTTTAAATTTGGAAGGTTAACTGAGATACGGAAGGATTACGTTTGGGGCAGGTAACAACACATGCGCTTTTGTATGAGGAGTATGAGTGGTGAGAGGAGCAATGTTCTGGGTGCTGCTGAACCATTCCCTGTCCCTGTTCTTTAGAAACTCAGATTTCAGTCTGCTGTGTATCCTGTAAATATGCAAACTTATATTTGTCAAATATCTTGGCTGATTTCCAATTGATTACTAGTTTTATCTCTAAAGAATGCAGCTTTTAGGTGGCAAGTTCTATTCCACAGTTTAATGTTACATTTTTTCCTCACTGGCCTTTATACTCATGATAATAAGCTCATGGTAGGAGGTTTACGTGAAAACAGGTTTCAGAAAGAAAATTTTTTTTTTTTTTTAACGAAACCTCTCCTTAATTCTCCAAAAAATAAGAGACACGCTCAGGTAACCACAGAGGAAATTGATACAGTTTGGAGCACCTCATTCGTATTGGTAATCACAGGATTGTGTGCTTCCTCCGGAGTTATGCACCAGGCTTCAGTGTTCCTACAGCCACAGGGCAATTCGTTGTCACCCTGCTCACACTCTCTGGGGAAGCTGTGAAACCCACTGGCTCTAGGGAATTTTAAATTAAAGGTTCAAGGGCCAGGATCTCTTATCTCCATAGAATATACTAACTTCCAGGATTCTATTGACAACCTAAATTTCCTTTTTTTTTTTTTTTTTTGCTTCCTAATAAATTTCATAGATAATAATAAGTTCAGCACAAGATCTTAAAATTCAATCCTATAATAGCACATGAAGATAAATACTGACACAGTTGTCTCTAGTGTCACAAGGATGTAATTGACTGAACGCCATCAATAGACATAGGCAAAGCCGAGTTCATTTAATGTAGATAAAAAGATCTGCATCCCAAGGTGACTGCAGAGCAGGGGGTATAATCTAATAGCACTTCGTCTCAGAGGCAACTTCCCTGGTCTACCCAGAAAGGTGGCTGGATGCCAGCAGTCTTGCCAGTTTCGGATGAGTATGCCATCATGTCTTTCCAAAAGCTTCATTTCATGGATTCCCAACTCTTCTGAAGAATCTAGTTATGTGTCTAAGCATTTGCCAGGTACGAAAACTAGTAAGAGCTCCAGAATATTTCTGAGTCAAGCATTCATTTTCCAGGCACATAATCCCTGCTAGCAGGTCCAGCTTGCAAGCCTACCTAAGCATTATTCCTGCAAAACTAGCCATGTAGGAATCCTGATACATTTTTAAAATCATAAATATTTTAGCTTTTATGGTGACTTCTTAAAAGTATGAAAATAATATGGTATTTGTGCTTAACTGAGATAGCCATACTACAAGTGAGAATTCATATAGAATATAAAATACTAAGTTATTTTCATACACACATGCACACAAATATACATATATATGTGCATGTGTTTATGTCATCCTCAGCAATTAGTTACATCATTGCAGCTAACAAGCTATGCTTTGTATATTTTGTATTCCCAGCATAATATATTTTACATTATGGCTATTCAGAAAATGTGTTGAGTAAATATGTTATGATAACAAATGTAATAAGAATATATATACACACACACACACACACACACACACATCTTGCTTCTTGCATAACTAGTCCTTATTATTTAGGTTTCAGGATTATCTGAGGACTTGTTGCATAACAGTTGTTTTTTATTTTTTAATCTTTACTGGAGTATAATCGCTTTAAAATGGTGTGTTAGTTTCTGCTTTATAACAAAGTGTCAGCTATACATATACATATACACCCATATCTCCTCCCTCTTGCGTCTCCCTCCCACCCTCCCTACCCCGCCCCTATAGATGGTTACAAAGCACTGAGCTGATCTCCCTATATTATGCGACTGCTTCCTGCTAGCTGTCTATTTTATATTTGGTAGTATATAATAAAGTCCATGCAACCCTCTCACTTCGTCCCAGCTTACCCTTCCCCCTCCCCATGTCCTCATGTCCATTCTTTACGTCTGCGTCTCTATTCCTGTTCTGCCCCTAGATTCTTCAGAACCTTTTTTTTTTTTTTAGATTCCACATATATGTGTTAACATATAGTATTTGTTTTTCTCTTTCTGACTTACTTCACTCTGTATGACAGACTCTAGGTCCATCCACCTCACTACATATAACTCAATTTTGTTTCTTTTTATGGCTGAGTAATATTCCATTGTATATATCTGCCATATCTTCTTTACCCATTCATCTGTCGATGGGCACTTAGGTTGCTTCCATGTCCTGGCTATTCTAAATAGAGCTGCAATGAACATTATGCTACATGACTCTTTTTGAATTATGATTTTCCCAGGGTATATGCACAGTAGTGGGATTGCTGGGTTGCATGGTAGTTCTATTCTTAGTTTTTTAAGGAAACTCCATACTGTTCTCCATAGTGGCTGTATCAATTTACATTCCCACCAACAGTGAAAGAGGGTTCCCTTTTCTCCACACACTCTCCAGCATTGATTATTTGGAGATTTTTTGATGATGGCTCTTCTGACTGGTGTGAGGTGACATGTCATTGTATTTTGATTTGCATTTCTCTAATGATTAGTGATGTTGAGCATTCTTTCACGTGTTTGTGGGCAATCTGTATATCTCCTTTGGAGAAATGTATATGTAGGTCTTCTGCCCATTTTTGGATACGTTTTTTTTATTTTTATATTGAGCTGCATGAGCTGTTTATATATTTTGGAGATTAATCCTTTGTCCATTGATTAGTTTGCAAATATTTTCTCCCATCCTGAGGGTTGTCTTTCGTCTTGTTTATGGTTTCCTTTGCTGTGCAAAAGCTTTGAAGTTTCATTAGGTACCATTTGTTTATTTTTGTTTTTATTTCCATTTCTCTAGGAGGTGGGTCAAAAAGGCTCTTGCTGTGATTTATGTCATAGAGTGTCCTGCCTGTTTTCCTCTAAGAGTTTTATAGTGTCTGGCCTTTATTTAGCTCTTTAATTGATTTTGAGTTTATTTTTGTGTATGGTGTTAGGGAGTGTTCTAATTTCATTCTTTTACATGTAGGTGTCCAGTTTTCCCAGCACCACTTATTGAAGAGGCTGTTTTTTCTCCATTGTATATTCTCACCTCCTTTATCAAAAATAAGGTGACCATAGGTGTGTGGGTTTATCTCTGGGCTTTCTATCCTGTTCCATTGATCTATATGTCTGTGTTTGTGCCAGTACCATAATGTCTTGATTACTGTAGCTTCGTAGTATAGTCTGAAGTCCGGGAGCCTGATATCTCCAGCTCTGTTTTTCTTTCTCAAGATTTCTTTGACTATTCAGGGTCTTTTGTGTTTCCATACAAATTGTGAGATTTTTGTTCTAGTTTTATGAAAAATGCCATTGGTAGTTTGATAGGGATTGCATTGAATCTGTAGATTGCTTTGTGTAGTATAGTCATTTTCACAATGTTGATTCTTCCAATCCAAGAGCATGGTATATCTCTCCATCTATTTGTATCATCTTTAATTTCTTTCATCAGTGTCTTATAGTTTTTTGCATACAGGTCTTTTGTCTCCTTACATAGGTTTATTCCTAGGTATTTTATTCTTTTTGTTGCAATGGTAAATGGGAGTGTTTCCTTAATTTCTCTTTCAGAGTTTTCATCATTAGTGTTTAGGAATGCAAGAGATTTCTGTGCATTAATTTTGTATCCTGCTACTTTACCAGATTCATTGATTAGCTCTAGTAGTTTTCAGGTAGAGTCTTGAGGATTCTCTAGGTATAGTATCATGTCATCTGCAAACAGTGACAGCTTTACTTCTTCTTTTCCCATCTGGATTCCTTTTATTATTTTTCTTCTCTGATTGCTGTGGCTAAAACTACCAAAACTATGTTGAATAATAGTGGTGAGAGTGGGCAACTTTGTCTTGTTCCTGATCTTGCTGGAAATGGTTTCAATTTTTTACCATTGAGAACGATGTTGGCCATGGGCGTATCATATATGGCCTTTATTATGTTGAGGTAAATTCCCTCTATGCATACTTTCTGGAGGGTTTTTATCATAAATGGGTGTTGAATTTTGTCAAAAGCTTTTTCTGCATCTATTGAGATTATCATATGGTTTCTTTCCTTCAGTTTGATAATATGGTGTATCACATTGATTAATTTGCATATATTGAAGAATTCTTGCATCTGTGGGATAAACCCCACTTGATCATGGTGTATGATCCTTTTAATGTGCTGTTGAATTCTCTTTGCTAGTATTTTGTTGAGGATTTTTGCATCTGTGTTCATCAGTGATATTGACCTGTAGTTTTCTTTCTTTGTGACATCTTTGTCTGGTTTTGGTATCTGGGTGATGGTGGCCTCTTAGAATGAGTTTGGGTGTGTTCCTCCCTCTGCTATATTTTGGAAGAGTTTGAAAAGGATAGGTGTTAGCTCTTCTCTAAATGTTTGATAGAATTCAACTGTGAAGCCATCTGGTCCTGGGCTTTTGTTTGTTGGAAGATTTTTAATCACAGTTTCAATTTCAGTGCTTGTGATTGGTCTGTTTATATTTTCTATTTCGTCCTGTTTCAGTCTCGGAAGGTTGTGGTTTTTTAAGAATTTGTCCATTTCTTCCAGGTTGTCTGTTTTTTTGGCATATAGTTGCTTGTAGTAATCTCTTATGATCCTTTGTATTTCTTCAGTGTCAGTTGTTACTTCTCTTTTTTCATTTCTAATTCTGTTGATTTGAGTCTTCTCCCTTTTTTTCTTGATGAGTCTGGCTAATGGTTTATCAATTTTCTTTATCTTATTAAAGAACCAGCTTTTGGTATGATTGATCTTTGCTATTGTTTCCTTCATTTCTTTTTCATTTATTTCTGATCTGATCTTCATGATTTCTTTCCTTCTGCTAACTTTGGGGTTTTTTGGTTCTTCTTTCTCTAATTGCTTTAGGTGTAAGGTTAGGTTGTTTATTTGAGATGTTTCTTGTTTCTTGAGGTAAGATTGTATTGCTATAAACTTCTGTCTTAGAACTGCTTTTGCTGCATCTCGTAGGTTTTGGGTCATCGTTTTTTCATTGTCATTTGTTTCTAGGTATTTTTTGATTTCCTCTTTGATTTCTTCAGTGATCTCTTGGTCATTAAGTAGTGTATTGTTTATCCTCCATGTGTTTGTATTTTTTATAGAATTTTTCCTGTAATTGATATCTAGTCTCATAGCATTGTGGTCAGAAAAGACACTTGATATGATTTCAATTTTTTTAATTTACCAAAGCTTCATTTGTGACCCGAGATATGATCTATCCTGGAGAATGTTCCATGAGCACTTGAGAAGAAATTGTATTCTGTTGTTTTTGGATGGAATGCCCTATAAATATCAATTAAGTCCATCTTGTTTAATGTATCATTTAAAGCTTGTGTTTCCTTATTTATTTTCATTTTGGATGATCTGTCCATGGTGAAAGTGGGGTGTTAACGTCCCCTACTCTGATTGTGTTACTGTCGATTTCCCCTTTTATGGCTGTTAACATTTGCCTTATGTATTGAGGTGCTCCTATGTGGGTGCATAAATATTTACAGTTCTTATATCTTCTTCTTGGATTGATCCCTTGATCATTAGGTAGTTTCCCTCTTTGTCTCTTTCTAATAGTCTTTATTTTAAAGTCTATTTTATCTGATATGAGATTTGCTACTCCAGCTCTCTTTTGATATCCATTTGCATGGAATATCTTTTTCCATCCCCTCACTTCCAGTCTGTATGTGTCCCTAGGTCTGAAGTGGGTCTCTTGTAGACAGCATATATATAGGTCTTGTTTTTGTATCCATTCAGCCTGTCTGTGTCTTTTGGCTGGGGCATTTAATCCATTTACATTTAAGGTAATTATCGATATGTATGTCCCTGTTACCATTTTCTTAATTGTTTTGGGTTTGCTATTGTAGGTCTTTTCCTTCTCTTGTGTTTCCTGCCTAGAGAAGTTTCTTTAGCATTTGTTGTAAAGCTGGTTTTACGGTGCTGAATTCTCTTAGCTTTTGCTTGTCTGTAAAGGTTTTAATTTCTCCATCAAATCTGAATGAGATCCTTGCTGGGTAGAGTAATCTTGGTTGTAGGTTTTTCCCTTTCATCACTTTAAACATGTCCTGCCACTCCCTTCTGGCTTGCAGAGTTTGTGCTGAAAGATCAGCTGTTAACTTTATGGGGATTCCTGTGTATGTTATTTGTTGTTTTTCCCTTGCTTCTTTTAATATTTTTTCTTTGTGTTTAATTTTTGATAGTTTGATTAATATGTGTCTTGGCGTGTTTCTCCTTGGATTTATCCTGTATGGGACTCTCTGCGCTTCCTGGACTTGATTAACTATTTCCTCTCCCATATTAGGGAAGTTTTCAACTATAATCTCTTCAAATATTTTCTCAGTCCCTTTCTTTTTCTCTTCTTCTTCTGGGGCCCCTATAATTTGAATGTTGGTGTGTTTAATGTTGCCCCAGATGCCTCTGAGACTGTCCTCAATTCTTTTCATTCTTTTTATTCTGCTCTGCAGTAGTTATTTCCACTATTTTATCTTCCAGTTCACTTATCCGTTCTTTTGCTTCAGTTATTCTGCTATTGATTCCTTCTAGAAAATTTTTAATTTCTTTTATTGTGCTGTTCATCATTGTTTGTTTGCTCTTTAGTTCTTCTAGGTCTTTCTTAAATGTTTCTTCTGTATTCTCCATTCTGTTTCCAAGATTTTGGATCATCTCTACTATCATTAGTCTGAATTCTTTTTCAGGTAGACTGCCTATTTCCTCTTCATTTGTTTGGTCTGGTGGGTTTTTACCTTGCTCCTTCATTTGCTGTGTGTTTCTCTGTCTTCTCATTTAGCTTAACTTACTGTGTTTGGGGTCTCCTTTTCGCAGGCTGCAAGTTCATAGCTCCCGTTTTTTTTGGTGTCTGCCCCCAGTCGCTAAGGTTGGTTCAGTGGGTTGTGTAGGCTTCCTGGTGGAGGTTGCCTGTGTTCTGGAGGATGAGGCTGGATCTTTTCTTTCTGGTGAGAAGGACCGCATCCGGTGTTGTGTTTTGGGGTTTCTGTGACCTTATTATGATTTTAGGCAGCCTCTCTGCTAATGGGTGGGGTTGTGTTTCTGTCTTGCTAGTTGTTTGGCATAGAGTGTCCAGCACTGTAGGTTGCTGGTCGTTGAGTGCAGTTGGGTCTTAGCGTTGAGATGGAGATCTCTTTGAGAGCTTTTGCTGTTTGATATTATGTGGAGCTGGGAGGTCTCTGGTGGACCAATGTCCTGAACTCGAATCTCCCACCTTGGAAGCACAGGCCTGACACCCAGCCGGAGCACCAATACCCTGTCAGCCACATGGCTCAGAAGCAAAGTTAGAAAGAGAAAGAAAGAAAGAAAGAAGAGAGCAACCAAACCGAAAAACAAATCCACCAATGATAACAAGTGCTAAAAAATATACTTAAAAAAATAATAATAAAATAAAAATAACGGACAGACAGAACCCTAGGACAAATGGTAAAAGCAACGCTATACAGACAAAATCACACACAGAAGTATACACATAACACTCACAAAAAGAGAAAAAGGAAAAAAATACATATATCGTTGCTCCCAGAGTCCAGCACCTCAATTTTGGGATGATTCGTTTTCTATTCAGGTATTCCACAGATACAGGGTACATCAAGTTGATTGTGGAGATTTAATCTGCTGCTCCTGAGGCTGCTGGGAGAGATTTCCCTTATCTTCTTTGTTTGCACAGCTCCTGGGTTTCAGCTTTGGATTTGCCCCACCTCTGCGTGTAGGTCGCCTGAGGGCATCTGTTCCCCACCCAGACAGGACAGGGTTAAAGGAGCAGCTGATTCGGCGGCTCTGGCTCACTCAGGCCGGGGGGGGGGGGGGGGGGGGGGGGGGAGGGAGGGGTACGGAGTGCGGGGTGAGCCTGTGGCGGCAGAGGCCAGCATGACGTTGCAACAGCCTGAGGGCCTGGTGTGTTCTCCTGGGGAAGTTGTCCCTGGATCACGGGACCCTGGCAGCGGCGGGCTGCACAGGCTCCTTGGAGGGGAAGTGTGGATAGTGACCTGTGCTTGCACACGGGCTTCTTGGTGGCTGCAGCATCAGCCTTAGCATTTCATGCCTGTCTCTGGGGTCTGCACTGATAACTGCGCCTTGTGCCTATCTCTGGAGCTGGTTTAGGCGGCGCTCTGAATCCCTTCTCCTCGCGCACCAGGAAACAATGGTCTCTTGCCTCTTAGGCAGTTCCAGACCTTTTACTGGACTCCCTCCCAGCTAGCTGTGGCGCACTAGCCCCCTTCAGGCTGTGTTCACTCACAAACCCCAGTCCTCTCCACGGCATCTGACCTCCGAAGCCCGAGCCTCAGCTCCCAGCCCCCACTTGTCCCGGCGGGTGAGCAGACAAGCCTCTCTGGCAGGTGAGTGCTGGTCGGCACCGATCCTCTGTGCAGGAATCTCTCTGCTTTGCCCTCTGCAACCCTGTTGCTGCACTGTCCTCTGTGGCTCTGAAGCTGCCTCCCCACCACCCGCTGTCTCCGCCAGTGAAGGGGCTTCCTAGTGTGTGGAATCTTTTCCTCCTTCACAGCTCCCTCCCAGTGGTGCAGGTCTCCTCCCTATTCTTTTGTCTTTGTTTTTTCTTTTGCCCTACCCAGGTTCGTGGGGAGTTTCTTGCCTTTTGGAAAGTCTGAGGTCCTCTGCCAGGGTTCAGTAGGTGTTCTGTAGGAGTTGTTCCACATGTAGATGTATTTCTGATGTATTTGTGGGGAGGAAGGTGATCTCCACGTCTTACTCTTCTGCCATCTTGAAGGTCTCTCGCATAATAGTTGATAGCTGAAAACATCCAAGTGTATGAAGGGAGAAGATGTCAATTATTCTAACCCTTACAAGACAGTTTTCAGCACTTGAACTCTATCTACACTTTAGTTTATTAAGATCTCCTTTCTTAAAATGGTTATTACACGGGCAAATTGTAGGACAGTCTATTCTAGGACAAAATATGTGTATATATGCACACACAATATGTATACATAAACACATATATATTTATATATAATTAATCAGTTTTGAAATATAAAAGAATGAAACAGAGATGGTCATAATAAATAAGAAACAAAACCAAATGTGTCTCTAAGGCATTTTTTTTTTCTCATTAAGTTTTAGTTGTGTCCAATTAAACAATAACCAATCGAAAGGATTAAAGGACCAAAGAAGAAATTGTATTAGGCCTTTGATGAGTGTAGGTTTAAGGACCTAAATATAAATAGCATAAATGCTTTCATATTACCTAAAAATGTTGAACAGTACATTTAATTTAATGTTCTGAATCTTCAAATGAGATTTATTCTTAGCCCATGTGTTAAAATAATAGAGCAGTTCTTTCATTAAAACTTTTTCAATTATTTACTATCTCCAATTAATTTTCTTCTTAAAATGTGTGGATAAAGATTTAACAAGTGACAGAAGCCTAGAGGTATTTTACAGCATTTTATATCTTATTAAGAGTAGCTTAATCACCGTAATGAAATGGTTTAAATTATTAAATTTTTGTGCACATTGCTCATTCCTTGAAAGCTGAAGGTTTATTTTATAATATTTTTAATTTCTACGATTGCCAATTACTACAAATGATATAGACCAGAATAGGAAGTTGCAAATATAAGATTTTGAAAAATAGTGGTTTAAAATTTATCTATATTTTTTTAAAATGCTAGATGAAATTGCAACATATATTGTAGAGTTTTTAACAAACCTTTGAACATTCAGCCTCTATTTAATTTAATTTCATTTCCATGTTTTTGAAAATGTATAACAGGTCTTTTAACTTTCTTGCTTATATTTATGTGAAGCAGTATTAGGATAGAATCATTGAAAATAAAAATGTTGGATAGGTTAATTGATTAATATCATTTAAAAATTACAGTATGTATAGAGCTTATTGAACAAAACTAGAACAATTTCCTAAACAAAATAGCAGTAGTAAAAGCTATTTTTAAACATCAGTAGAATACTGATCATTTGAATATTGATTAAATAAAAATGCCATTGGAAGAATATATTCAAATATTAAATGAAGAAACTAAGATATGCCTATTGTCTTCCTAAAAGAAATTATTGCTCTTTCTTATATTTGTGTTATAGATGTATACATATTGCATACTGTGATTTTAATTTCATAAACTGTTACATTTTATTTTTAATAAAAGCTATACTTTAAATGATTTTATCTCAAAGCACTAGTAAAATCTTTTAGAGAAGTGAGTGTATTTTGAAGTGCATTTCCTTGATAATCAGGTGAAGAAGATAAATACTGTATTGGATGTTAGTTTTATATTAAAAGCTTTATTATCTATAGACACATTTATTGTACCTACAAGTAAAGATAAGATATTTCTGTCATAAAATATAAAATACGCACTAAAAACCAAAAACTGACAATAATGTTAAAATGTATTAACCATCTTTCAGCTGCCTTCAAATGAGATTTCATGCACCCTTTACTTACAATTTCTATTTACCAAATGAAGAAAAATTATGAAAGAAAATAATCAGAGCTATTGAAAGACCCCATGTTCCTCACCTATTTCCAAAGTAAGACCGAATTTTGTGAAGAGGAGGGAGCCATAGATCAGAGCTTTATCGCTTACTCTTTTTCTCAAGTAATTTAGTGAAGTGTGTATGATTATTACTTTCAATCAAAATGAATATTCAACCAAAGCAGAACACCATGGACCTTATAAACAGAAAGAAAATTAAAGATAGATTGGAATGTAATGTAACAGATATGCTCACTGTTGTTAGATGAATTACTGAGTAATTTTCTGTAGTGTTGAGATATACAGAATGACTGTGTTGAGCAAGTATAACTACTTTTTGGATTTTTTCAAAAGCAAAATTGCTCTGCAAATATTGTGACTAGAGATTGATCTAAAGCTAATATAAGAGACTAATATAAGCTAATAATATAAGAGGTAAATATTGATTAAAGAGGAAACAAGGAAGCAGTTTGCCATATTCACACAGGAAGATGTTAAAGGCTATCCAAAGGAATTTATAAGTGAATGGATAAGAATTTTAACTTAAAAGAACAATAAAATGCCTTCTAGCATAGCCTAGAATGCTCTACTTATTCAGATGTGTTCCTTTTTTTTTTGTATTAATTCAGCCCATCTCTTCTTAGCCTCATAGACATGGTAATTTGGTGTTGCCTCTGTAGTAGATTCCTATTCCTCCCTTCTCCTGTTCCCACCAACTCTTCAATTCTTTTTCACCATTTAAGTCTTGCCTCAGTCCTCCCTCTTTAGGAAGCCTCTTGGTGACTGAGAAGAGGGCCCTCCTTGATAGGCCTGTGGACACTGGCATTTCGTCTGCACAAGTTAGAACTTCAAAGCAAAACTTCATTTTGAACATATATATTAGATGATAAACTTCTTTCAAAATCATTGGTTATTATTTCACTGTTGCCTTCATCAAAACTCTCTTTACTATTGCTTATAGAATTAGTTTGAGTGTTAATTTAATACTATATATATGGCCCTTGTCCAATATCTTAATTTCTCTGAGCTTTAGTTTTCTATTTCCAAGAAAAGAAAAATGTTTTCCATTTTCAATTAACATTTATTTGAAATAATTTTGCAAAGCAACTAGAACATTGCTCACCATGCAGCACAAAATGGAAATTATGATTATCATTTTAATATATCATTTCTGGTATATTTTAATGTAAAGAATCCATTTTCTTACTTGTAATTATTGCTCCTATACCCCATTTTACTGTTTACTATTTTCTTTATTTTTTTTTTTCTAAAGACTGTTGATCCATTCCTACTATAACTTAAGCGCTTTGTGGGCCTAAGCAACTGTTATATTTCTAGCACCACAGCAGTTGTAAAATTGGTAGATTCTTGATTAACTGATCCATTTCCAGGGTCTCTGTACTTGGGAAAAGTTTAAAGCTAAACCTCTACTCATAAGAAATTTTAAATTTTATCTTCTCAACTGAATGTAGGTTGGGGAAAGCTTTTACGTTTACTAAGAAAATACTTAATATTTTAAGCATTCATTTTTCATATTTTAACATTAATGATTATTAAATAGAACTCAGCGTTTATTACACACTGTTCCTTTATTTGGATTAAGTGGTCATGTTTGTTCTTCTAATGTTTGCAGCAGTTATTAGAAACATTAATCAACTGAACCTTGAGGCAGTGTTAATATTTTGAAAACATTAATATTTGTGCTATTTTCTCCCATCCTACCTTCCCCACCCCCAGGTAGTTAAGATCTTTTCTTTAAAAAGAAGAAACAATAGCCGTATACGATGGTGTATAATTTAAACTGTATAAAATAAACTCTAAAATTTTTATTTCAAGTCAATATGTCATATAAATATACTCCACCTCATTTCCCAGCGGATTTAGTGAGAAATTATAATGGAGCTGCATTGAAAACAGATTTGTTGAAATATTTTATTTTTATGTTCCTCTTGAATATTTGAAATTTGAACTTCCCAAGTGAATATGATATTTTGCAGAGTCTTTATGATGAATATACTTTAGCTGAACTGCTCCTGCCTTCCTGGGCTATCCCCTTTCTCCCTGTTTCTCACTCTTTCAGAGAATACAGCAGGGTATTTAATCTAAGGAAATTGTCAAAGACAATAGAAACTCTCCCATTCTAAAGAGCTTCTCAATGTAGAGCACAGACACGATGTCATTACTGAGCCATGGATCACAGATTACCTGGAAAGAGGATCGGTTTGTCAAGTATATGCATCTTGTAAAGAAAATACACGCATAATTTTTCCCCTGGTTCCATCTCTGCTTCTGTCTTAATGTAGATACAACCATAGTTTAATATTTAGAAAAGAAACCTTTCATTAATAGTTTTATTTTCAGCATCTATGCAAAGAAGTGAGATAGGGACCAGCCAGCTTAAACAGAATGATTAAAAGTATTGACAGCTTAACTCAGACAAGTTTTTGTTTATTGATGTTGTCAGCTAAGTACTTCTGCCCACCCCTGTTGTGCAGAAATGAATTTAAGATGATTGTAGTATTTCCATGATACTGAAAAGATCATTTTCTCCCTTGAAAGCCTTCAGATATGTGATTAGATTAAATGTATTTTGAATGAAGAAGGTTTATGTTGCCTATTTCCCTGGGTCTTCTCTCCTTCCCCCTTCCTCACTTTATGGAAATATATTCTCTAAGAGAGGTGAACATAAACACGTTTGTAAATATATATGTGTAACGATAAAAACCTGTGCCTTTTTAATCTTTCTTAGTTAAAAAAGGATTTATCTCTCATCCAAAAATAAATGTATTCTTCCCAAATATAGAATTTATTGTCTATAAATTGTCTAAACACTGTGCTTTTCTCCCATGAAAATAAAAAGGTAATAATAATAAACCATTAAAATAAATCACACATAGACGTTTACAATAATATATCCCATGAATGTGCTTGTGACTTGATCAATTTATTTTATAAATATACCCCCCTATGAAATGTTTAGTGCAGAGGAAAACATAAGGTATGCAAAAGACATGACTCTCCTGTTAGGAAAAAAAGCACAAGCACTTCAGAAGTTAGGTAACAATGTAAGAAATTGAATGGCAAAAAGGCACTTCAGTCAGTGCATGATAAAATCATCAGGAAGTGAGAAATCAAAGGCCAGTATTGTGAAAGGAAGACATGACTTCCTATCTCTCCAGCAAGAGAGACACAGTTACCAAAGTTTAATCCATTTACAGACATTGTTCATATAGAATTTTAGCTTACATGTTGTTGTTAGCAATTTTATCTTTATTTATTATCAATTGTTTGATCCAATATCATATTTTAATATTTAATACCAGCCAAAGATTTTTGCATATATTATATTATTTGGGGTTATATTATATTATACTATATTATGTTATGTTAATAACTCTTAACCTAGTAGTGAACTCCTCTATTATATAACCTACCAGAGGGTCTTCTTGGTTCAACTACATTCAAACTCGTGGCGTTACTGTAGACACATATGGAATCAAATTCACTTTGCAGATATAAGACAGGAACCACAGCTTGCCAGCATGTCCTCCCATCCCTACTTCTGGGGATGCTTGAAAATTCTGAAAACATTTTTGATTGTCATAATTGGGGAAGGAGGGATACCACTGGCATCTGCTGCGTAGAGGCCAGAGGTGCTGCTAAATGTCTCAAACGCGTAGAACTCCCAACAGGGAATTATTCTGCCCAAAATGGAATTTTCTGTTGTGTGTGGGGGCTATCTTGTTAACGTTAGGATCTTTGGAGGTGTCCCTGGCCTCTAATCTTGAGATGCCAGTAGCACGCCCCTCCCTCATGTCATGACAATAAAGAATATCTCCAGATGTTGCTAAGAGTTTCTGATGGGCAAAATTATCCCAAGTTGGGAACCTCTGCCTAGACGATGGCTCATATATAAGGAGACAATATCTATGTAATTTGGGGATTGGAACTCTGACAGAACCCTCTGCCCCACAGGAACCAGCGTCTCTATGTCTCTTGTAACAAACCTATAGGTATAACTTCCAGAGTCCCTGAAGCTACAAGAGTCACTAACTACACTAAGCTTGAAGTTAATGTCTTTCTATCCAATATTAACATTCCTCTCAATCCAGAAGCAATTTAATACAGAAATGTTGCCTAAAATCATAGCTGACATTCTTCACTTTTCACGGAGAGCACAGCTAGAACTTTAATAGGTCAGATTCTCATGCAGGAGGGAATTTTTTTTTCATTTTTTCAAATTCATCTACTCTCTTCATCTGCCATGTTAAACTTTCTTAGTAGTTCTTTTGCTCTAGTATTTTTCTTCATTTGGTTGTAATAATTACAGTTATGTATATTACGCAAGTATGTTTCTAATATACCTTACTTTTTTTCTCTTAACTTGCTTTTTGTCTCATTTTCTGTGTACTGCTGTGCTTATGTTCTCTCTTTGTTGGTCTTTCAGCTTTGTATCTGGGTTTGGGAGGAAGTAGCTGTATTTTATTCATGGATCATTTTGATCATCTTTTGAATTCCTTTCTTCTGGCAAACGCGTATTTCCTTGAAGCCCTAAAGATTCTAGTAGGCAAAAGCAAAAGTTCTTCAAAAGGAAGCTTTGAAACTTAACGCTGACCACGCACTGTGAATTTGAAAGAAATTCTCCATTGATTTCACACTTATTAGACTTACTTTAAATGTGGAAATTACTTTCTTCTTAATTACAAACTATTTCCAAAGAGAAAAAAGTCAAATAATGTTCTTGAAAATTAGTGAATACATGGACTTTGTTCTTTAATATTGTTTCTCAATGAATTAAAATTATTGTTTTTCTTGAGAAGAAAATTATGTAGCTTGAGTATCTTTCTTAAATTTAAGAGGGATTTAAACATACAAAATTAATAAGGGGAAGAAAATGTTCAAAATTAAGCAGAAAGTTGAAAAATATTTAAGAAAAATGAGACACAATTTCTTAGCATTTAAATTATTTGCATTGAAATGTATGGATGAAATGGCAGAAGTAATCTGACATTTCTTCAGTTGTTCTTAGTTTCTTTCTGCTTGTCAGTGTCAATATTTTCCCTGGTGATCCTAGTGTTTGAAATATATGTTCTTAAACATAAACTAACTGCTTTGTGTACAATATAAGATGATAAATATAGCACTTTTTTATTCAGTTAAAAATATAAGTAATCTGAGTATATGAAATTTTTGCTTTAAGTGCTGACTTCATACCCTAAGGTACAAATGTATCAATCAATCACACGTATAAATAGATATAGATGCATATTATGCAAATATGTAGAGAGAGATAAATACATATGATGCATATCTATCTAACTCAATGTTGGCTCCATGAAGAGAGCATGTTTATTGAGTGAACACTCATTACTGTTAAGGCATTCTTCTTCTTTGTCTTTTATGATGCCGTACATGCTAGTTTTGTTTTTACCTTCCAGTCTTGTCTTTATTGCTGTTTATCCTTCCTTTCTCCAAATCAGGCTTTGGTCCTATTGTTTTCTTACTCTGCACTCTCTAACTTGGCAATATAATGACTTAAGCCATCACTGTTGTGCAGATCTTCCCCACATTTATATCTGAGACATTCAGCCAGCTTCTGTGAAATTCCCACTTAGTTTCCTGATGAATTCTAAAATCTAATGTGACTGAAATTAAACTTTATAATTATTCCCCTTAATTATTTTTCTCCTCTTGAATTCCCTGTCCCACCTTAAAGGATCTCTCTCCTCTCTGTTACCAATATTAGAGTCACTATTCTATCTTCCCTTTTTCCCCATATGCATTTAAAAATTAGAATATTGGATTCTGAAATTAGACATGTGGTTTAAATTCCAGCTTGGCTACTTTAACCATAATTTCTCTCAATATTTGTTTTTTATATCTGTCATAACGGAGATTTATTTTCATTGTATCATAGATTTATCTGAGGATAAAATTAGATGATGCCTGAGACGTCTTTAGCCCAGTGTTTGACACATAGATAGTACTTCCTAAATATTAGCTGTTATTTCTCAAAACATTCTCTGAATTCATTCCTGCCCCTCTAGTCGAACTGTCATTTTCAAAGGGAGGCCCTTTTATCTCCTGCAAGAAATTCCTACTATTTTTCCCCACCTCTGATCTTCCCTTTCCTCTCAGAACACTGATGTTGGATGAATGTTTCTTTATGAGCAGGAACACTGTCAGATGAAAGTGACAGAAAATTCTTGTCTTTTATGGGCAAGAAAGTATAGTGGGTTTCAGGAGCTTAAATGTTGCCTTCTTCTCAACCATTAGCTCCATTCTCTGTTTGCTTTATTTAGTGGTTATTATTTCCAGCTAAACCTGAAACAAACAAACAAACTTGCCCTCTTTTGCCTCTCATCAAGGATTAACTCCAATGGGACATGATTTGCTTGGCTTGGATAACCAAGCCAAATTCATGCAAAAGCATGAATGCAAGCATTGATTGTTCTCTCTCTGTTCAAAGACTCTATGTGACTACTCATTACCTGTGATTCAATGTGCAGACTCCTAAACTGGAAAACAAGATCCTTCACCCTTCTCTGAGATCATATACCATATTCCAGTCAAGGTGAACAGTTCATTATCCTGTGCACTTTTGAACTTGGTGCTTTTTGTAATTTCATTTCCTCTGTCATAAATATCCTTAGAGTCACCTCTGTGAGCTCACTCTTTACCACCTTCAAAGCAACAGTCAAATGCCTTTTCTCTAATGGTATCCTCCAAAACCTCCAGCTATGTGTAATCTTTTTATGCTGTAAATCTGACCCTTTTTCTGTTCTTAGTAATGTCAACCTTCCAACTACTAATTGATATAGGTATAAATATAGATATAGATATAGATTTTATCTGTATCTATCTGTTATATCTATACATGCATGTCTCTGTTCTCTCTCCCTTTTTTTCTGTCTCTTTCTCATTAGAGTATAAGCTCTTCCCTTTATGAATCATAATTACTTCTTCCAAAAGAGCCTAGATCAGTAAATGCATTAGTTAATGAATATTTGAAATACATACTCCTGACTTTAGCCATGTTTTTCAGTTACAGTTTTGTTAATGAAAATATAACACTACACATAGTTTTTACCATAACTATGAATATGGGTACTCTCTGGAATAGGGGAGAAATAGGAGACTATAAGTTGTAGGATAGATTCTAAATCTGGCACTGGGTTCTAATTCTAGCAGTAACATTTTTAATTGTGTGACTTGTCTCAGTCTCTACCACCAGTTTCTTTATGCAAATGAAGAACTTAGTAAGATGTTCTCTTAGTATTCTTGAAGTTTCAAATTGTTACCAACAAACCATTACAGTAGTATTCTTGAAGTTTCAAATTGTTACCAACAAACCATTACAGTAGTATTCTTGAAGTTTCAAATTGTTACCAACAAACCATTACAGTTTATGCATATATCACAGAAAACACATATTCTAGTAACCATTTCAGGAATCTCCTAGAAACTACATACTTGAATTAAAAAGATACATGGATTAAAACATTTCATCACATAAATACCCAGGATTAAAATAATTCAGATGTCTATTCTAAGTGAAAGACGAGAGTAAAAAATTTAAAAAAAAGATAACTTGGAGACTAGAGGCACCTATAATTATATGTGCCTGGCTGTTTTGCATCTCTTGCATCTAGAGAGTACAATGTGTTTGAAATCTTACTGAAAAAGCATTCGTGGTACATATAATTACAAGATTTCAGTGCCTGATAAATTAAAATTTAAAAAGTTTATTAAAGATGTTGCCTTGTGAATTTTACCTGAACCTTTCCCCTTTTTTTTATAAACTATGATTAACTTCATTTTATAATAACAATGATCACTAGGTACAGTACTGGATGCATATACTAGTCCAAACGTCGTGCATACAAATATGTGTTATTTTACAATTACTTATATTTACAGACTTTGGATGTACTGTCTGGTTCCTTCTTGAAAAAAATAACACCAGAATACTTGGTAAATCAAATTAAATCATTTTATTTTTGTGTGTATGTCTGTTTCTATGTAGATATCCTTTGCAGCTTATCTGTAAAGAAGATAAATAAAGCAATGAAAAGATATGATAGCTTGAAAATTAGTACTTCTCTCTCAAAAGTGATTTTATGTCAAGTGCCAAATTTTAAAATTGGATTACCTGTTGGCTTTAGCAAGTGTATTTTTTTTTTTGAGAAGTTCCCAAGTCTTTTTTAATAGAACAATCTGTTAAAAAGAAGTTCTGCTTCCAGTATTTTAAATATATGACTTCATTTGGGTTAAAAAAAAGAAAAAACAAATTTCTTCAGCATACACATTGTATTTGTCTGGATTTGAAAAATATTTTAATTGAAATAGTCATTTTGACCTTGGGCTACACCCAAAGTAGCATGTAATAAATCATGTGCCAACACTACAAGAGGTGTGTCAAGTTTCCTCCAATAGTCTTGGGAAAACATGATTATTTTCTTAGGTAGCTTTGGAAGAGTCTTACCTTCAGAAAGTCTGTCTGTTTGTCTGTATTTTCCTCCCCCACCCCTTGTAATCTTCTCTCCCCTCCCCATATGTATATACACACACACACATACATACATATTTACTTTTAGGTGATTATAATTTGAGCCTATTGCTCCTTGTTTGAAGATGGAACATATATTGCCACTCTCTGTTTTAAATAATCAGACTGGTTTTCTCTAGAATTCTACATGAAAAATTCTTGATCTTTTCCTTTCTTCATACTCCTGAAGATGAGCATGAAGCCATCCCATGTTATGGAATACACATGGTCCCAATTTGTAGCTTGGCCATAATTCTTGGGTTTTCACATTGATGACTAAATAAACCAGTGTTTCTTAAGAATCATATTTGATCTTATAACCCCCAACTATAGGCTCCAGTAATTTAATATTTCATATTTTAATTAGTTCATCTACAGAATTACTTAACACTGATGTGTTTATTCATGTGATTGTTAGATAGATTCTCCTAAATGAAAAAAAAATAGATTTGATTATCTGAATATGCATACTGTTTGTTCACACTTGATATCAAAATATCAGTGCCTTGACTTTTCAGCTTTAATGTTGAATGTGGGCCTGAAAAGTTGGGGTTAATCTGTCTATAAAATTCAAATAAAGATTCTGTATTCACCTGAATATACTAAAACTAATAGGAATAGAAGTGTATATTCTCTCCCTTTTAGCAATAGTAATGCTACATAAATTCAGTGTAGATAAGTTGCTAGTTTTTGGAAGTGTTTCATCTCTTTTGCCAAATAAATAATTTGACTTTATTTCTCCATATAAAATATTCATTGTTCCAAATCCCTTTATACATTGTTAAAACAAAAATTAAAAGATAACAATAACAATGAACTGACATAAAAAAATAAAGCCAAATTACAGAAGAACATTTACTTGTAGTGTATCTTTTATGCCTCACCATGACTTTTGTATACTTCCTTTTTCCTCTGTTTTGCTCAAAACAATGACTATTCTTCCTACATTATAAACTCAAACATTGGCATTGTTTTGACTCCTGGCTTATATATGTTTATTACTAAATGCTTCATTCTTTTCCAAGGTAATGAAACTGTTTCTCTTTTCCTTGTTTTCACTTTAATCGGTATTCAAATGGGGAAGCTTTAATCCAATTCAGTCAATAAATATTTACTGATAACCTATCAATTTTTGTGCTAGACTAAGGGAAGTTTTCAGATAAGAAAAAAAAGTAGTCTGTATGCCAAGTAAGATAATAATGTAATGTAGAACCAGACAAAAACGTTTAACGTAAGTTATATAACAGGTACCATATGAGCACAGAAGAGGAGGTGGTTTTAGCTAATTATGCTTTGTCCTGACAGCCATATATGTTCAGTATATATTTTTACATTTGAATTCACCAATATCGATAGATATAAATATGAATGTATAAAAGTTTTATTTCAATTCTCTCACTTCATTTTTATTCTCTCAACATAAACTTTATAAAATGATTTGAGCCCTACAATTAATTATGGGATGTTTCCTAGCCTGCCTCCCTAATATTTCTAAGAATTTTGGGGGTTCTTAATTCTGTGAATCTCTCACTCTGAATTCCTCCTGTGTTCTCAGCATTCCCTTCACCATCATCCCTCCCTTAGCAAATCATAATTTTCCCCTCACATAATTTAATTTATTGGACATAATCCCTCTTCCTAATTTCCCTCAAACAGTATTAATCTAACGTTGAGAGGCAGAACAGATTACTGAAGCTTTCCAGGACTGGGGGACAGAGTAGAATGAATTATCAGAGTTCCCAGATAATCATCATCAGCATTTCCCTCTGTAAGCAGTCACTCTCTGGTTGGTGTTTCCTTAATTCCCTCCTAGGTGACATCTTTACTTCCTACCCGTGAGCCACTAATAAAAGGCACAATTCACATATATCTTACTTATAATGTATAGAAATTTAGTTTTTTTTCATGGTGGTGCCCTCCTATTTAGACTGTTCTGTTTAGACTAGTAAAGATATTTCTTTAAAAAAGAAAAGAGAGCCAATTACCCCAGAAAAAAAAAAAAAAAAGACATTTCCACGGAGTATAGTCATTTGGGGCTTTAAAACAGTACATTTTTTACTTTCCTTCTCTGTGTGGTGTGTGACTGTATGTTTCTGTGTGTACTGGTGTGTTTGCATATGTGTGTGCATGTGTGTGTGAGTGTGAGTCTGTATCTGCAGAGCACATATCAAAGAACAGGTAGTGTACACTGGGAAAAGAACAGAGTAATAAATACCACAAGAATTGAAATGAAAATTCAACAAAGTGACAAAAAGGGATAATACCAAAGCAAATGTCCACATTTTGCTTGGGGGTCCTCTCTAACAGCTTGACAGCATATACGTCCTACTTCATGCATTTTGTCTTAAAAATCATTATGAACAATATTGAAATTTAAAGGAACACAAGATGGTAGTGTTAATCCATTTATGTAGAATCTTTCCCTTAAAATTTGAGAACATATATTTCCCACATATCAGAACATGAAAGTAGGGCTTGTCTCTCTAATAAATGAAAATAAAAGAAAAAAATTTTAATAATTATGTTTTTCAGCTTTATGTGGTATTTTAAAACTATTTTCTTAAGAAATCATGTTAGGGTTTTCTTGTCCCTTCTTTTGTCAAGATTCACCATTTCATATCCTCTGATTCCATTTTAGATTGAAATCCTTTTACACGTTTTTCCCCCTAAATGTTGAAGATTGCATGTATGTATATAAATGCTAGAGCTCTCAATTTAGGGTTTGGTTAAATCCTGAGACTCTGTCACATTTCTTTCTCTGGTCTTTGCAGTTCTCTCTTTTTGTTTTTGTATCTCTTTCACAGCTGGACATAATATAGAATTAGAATGCATTTTACTTCTTATTATATATTTTCCTACTTGATTTAAAATATTGATTAATGGAGTATTTTATATTTATCACTCAAAAACTTTGCAAAAAAATAAAAACTAGATTTGAATTTTATTTCTTTTCTTTATATGAGCTTAGATTAATTCTTTTTGACCCTTTGGGTGGTGGCTTTTAATGGAACTAGGTTTTCCTAACTCAGTCTAAAATAAAACCTGTCTCTATGGGCAGCAAGGGAACATGAAGTCAGGAAAATGTTTTCCTTGAGAAGCTTGAAAAGTCAATTTCAAGGATAAAGTACCTTGATAAAAGTGAATCAGACTAGATAAACACAAATGGAAACCAGGAGAAATAGAGACATAAATAGGTACATAATATCTCGTTTTCCTAAATAAGAAAGGTGGTAACACATAAAATGCTGGTACTTTGCAACATGGAAACATTTTGTAAAAAAAGAAAATAGAAAAAAGGATAGAATATGGAAGAAAATAATAAAAACTACCAAGAATGAGAGATACGAAAATATTTTAAGTAAGTGTTTTAGAAGCATTTGTCTGTGAGTTATGTAAAATTTAAATACTTTCCTGTTAATTTTGAACTTATCCTAGATGTATTAACAAATATATCAGAAATTTAGATTCATATGTTCATATTTACAAAAAAATAATGATAAAGCTTCACTTAAAATGTACTCATTTAACTATATTCACTATGAATTTGCTTGGTAAGACAGTTTTCCCAGCTCCAAGGTACATCATTGCAGATTCCAAATTAATGGAGTAATAATGAGAGTTTCAGCCTCTTTTCCTTTTCCCAATGGAAATTTTAAAATATATTCCGGGTAGTCATTGAAATACATATACTGACATCTCCAGTATGTTTATTTTCTAATTTCATGTAAACTGATAAATCTATGTTCACTATACAAAGTGAAATGTAAATAAATTTTGAATAACAGAGAAATTATCTAGCCGAGTGTGCTATGTAAACCTTGAAAATCTAACAGATTTAAGGAAGTTATAGAATGATGATTATTTGAGAAAATAATATTTTAGGTATTATTAATAATATACTTTTGATTGTATAAATAATTAATTGTAATTACTCACCAGATTAAATTGTCATCATTAAATCTAGTAATTGTTATTATCTATGTTTGGTTTTATTTTTTCTTGTTTTCCTTCACAAAAATAAGAGTTATATACATGTTTATACTCCTTGCTCTTCTTCAGAGCTCACAATGTAGGTTGTTATAATTGTTATACAGTATTAGAACTTTCAGTCCCACCCCAGACCTCTGGGGAGGGGAGAGAAGCTGGAGATGGAGGTTTAGTCACCAACGGTCAATGATTTAATCAATCATACCCATATAATGAAGCTTCCACAAAAACCCAAAAGGATGGGGTTCAGAGCGCTTTCATGTTGGTGAATCTGTGGAGGTGCTGGGAGAATGGCTCACCTGGAAGGGGCATGGCAGCTCCCTGCCCTTTCTCCATACCATACATTGTCCGGTACATCTCTTCCATCTGATAGCTCTATTCCCAGAACAGGCCTTTTATCTAAATTCTTTTAAATAGTTAAGGGAGAGGTAACAAGAAAAACTTCCTGAACCTTCTTTTTCTAAAAAAGATAATCAGCCTGTATTAATCCTCATGTCAAAAAGAGATATTTTGTGGTGGTAAATTTCACTCCCCTAGAAGTAGTATGTACATTCTTAAGACAGACCACAGATACATGTAATGTTCATTTCAAAACACCACGCTTAATTAACACAATATTTAGTTGCTTAACAAAAGGAAGTTGGACATTCTAAGCACTGAGTGAATTAAGTGAAGACATTTCTGTGCAGTCTTTATATTAAATGACTAGAATTATTGACTGCTCATCCCCACCTAATATTCCAAGTACTGTAGGAGGCAAAACAGGGTTTTGAAGATACAGTTATGAATTGAGGTAATCAGTTCCATAATATGCAGATTTTAAAAAAATTGATTTATTTATTGAGATATGTCAGAAAGGTGAATTCTACCCTTATTTTAAACAAGTATGTGCCTCAATATTCAACCTCAGAGTGTATACATTCAGCTTTAATGTCCTGGAAATTTCGATTTTTTTTATATCTAATTTACATTTCTTTTTAAGAAGATCTCAAAAGCTTCTCTGATTAGCTCTAAACTATTTTTTCAGATAAGTTCAAAGAACATATATTGAGCATCTGCATGTCAGCAGTTGGACTAAGTACTGAGAGCACAAGGGTTATTAAGGTCTAATTCCTATCCTTAAGAATTTCCAGTGTGGCTGACTAGTCAGAATAGCCATGGATCATTTCTGTGCTAGTCACAAAGGGAAAGATTCTTCAGGGACTTGATAGTCAATGGAGAACATCAATAAATGGAGATTCAGTGTTGTCTAGTAGAAGGGGGAATCAGAAATCTTTCTTAAGGTGTTGTCTAAGCTAGGATTTGAAGGATGATCAGGACTTGGTTGGGAAGAGTGTACGGAGCACAGAAACCAGCATGAGCAAAGGCTCAGAGGCCTAGAAATAGCATGTTGTTTATGGTGACAAGAGGAAGTCAGTATTGCTAGAGTGAAAATTGAAGACAGAAAAAGGCACAGCTATGGCTAGAGAGGTGTGAGGGGATGGAGTCATGGTATGCTCCCTCTTGTGGCTGGCTGCAGACTTGACTGTCTCTTACTACTGCTGTCCTCTTTCCCTGAGAGACTGAGTTCAAAATTCTTACCTGCACTTAACAGGATTTAGTAAGTATGTCCAACAGGGGAAATTAAATGCACTATCTTACCAGGAAAGATGGAATCACAATTTAATGTACAAATAGGGCTCACTCATTATATCACATTGACCATAGCAAAATAATTCTGAAGTCCTAGTCACTATAAGTCTGATTATTTTTTCTTTAACGTTGTATTTCTGACAGAACTTAAAACATTTGCTATGTGCTAAAGAAAAGTGGATATTGATCAGGTTTTAAAGATTAGGAAGCAGAGGGCCAGAGAGGCCAGTTAACATGTCAAGATTCCATAATTATCAAAGGAGGTAGAAAAGGGTCAGGGGATCTGATCCGTAAGGCACACGTTTAAAGAGTGGTCAAATTGAAGTCACCTGTATTTACGATTTTTTCCCCTCATAATAGTGACCTTAAGAAAAACCACAGTATATTAAAATAGCCAACTTCATTAGGACATCTAATCATTTTATTTGAACATTTCCATAGTACATTATTGCCCCGTGCTTATTCCAGAAAAAGAATATTCTTATACATAAGTAAAAAAAATTGTTATGCATCAACTTGATTAATGTGGGTAATGCAAACTAATCTGTAGGACTGTTTGAGTGCCATACTATACTATTTTATTGTTCTATGAAATAAATATTGCATTAAATTGTATTGCCTGATTAAACAAAGTTAACCTGGTGATATTTGCTAGGAAGTTTAATTTTGAGTTGGGTAATGGAAATATTTTCATGTAGTTCCATGTTATTAGGTTAAAAATAGAAAAGACATTAGTGTCATTTGCTGAATAACATTTAATGATTAAACAGCTAAGATGTGCTCAGGGAGAAATAAACATTTGAATGAATTCTTAATAAGGATCTTAGATATTTTTAAATAACAGGAATATTATTACAAAAAGAATAAAGACACTTTATTGAAGGAACTGTGAGATCTGATAGAATGATCTACAATTATAATTATGCAATGTTTTAATTTTTAAAAACTCCTTTAAGAACATTTTATTTCATCTTTACTTCCAGAGAAGATATTTTATAGATAACGACATTGTAACTTAAGAGGTTAAGTAACTTAACTAACTCATACTCCTGATTAGTGGCAGATCTGGGGCCAGAATTTGTAGTCCAGTGTTATTTTTCACTTCATTACTGCCAAATTCTGTAAAATATTTAAATATTTAAGTCTGTGCTGGGCAGAAACATAAAATACACCATGCTTTTTAACTGTAGAGCTCAAAGGATATGATAGAATTAGTACACTCAGATCAGTCCTAGGAATTGGAGACTGATTAGCAAGGTGGCCCAGGGAATATTTGTATTCAAAGACTTACTTCCACATTCCAGATACAGATGGGAGTTATCACTGTTTAGCTGCTTGCATGAGCCAACTACAAGAACAATAACAATTAGACATTAGCTAATTTCTCCAACACTGTCTGTTAGGAATCTTTTGATCTACCTTTAGCTTTGAAATTTTTATTTAAACTTTATGTTTTTGTTTTTTTCATAATCCTTCTTCATTTTTATCCAGAGGAGCTCTGAATTGTTTTTGTTCCTCTAATGCACGTATGTCCAAAACTTACATCCTGCCCTCATAAAGTACATATAGAATGATACTTCAGTACATATATACACTATGGAATATTTAAAGGTGTGATTATACAGTAGTTGTTTCACATTTGCCATTTTATAATAAATAAACTTGAAATTTGAATTGTAGACACAAATAAAGGTCCCAAATAAAACACATTTGGAAATTGGATGCTTTCCAAAATAATTTTCATCATGGTAAAATTCACCCTGTGCTTATTTTATTTCCATAAATCATAATTGGAAATGAATATAATTGAATATTTTAAAAATTTGCTTCACCTAAACTTAATTCCAGCAGAGAAAGCAACCCACAGCAAAAATGAGCATGATTTACACAATAGACAAAACAATCTAGTACTTATTTATATCAGTAAAAGTTCTACCCAATCAGCATAATTGGGGAACAAGAGTAAAGATCTAGAGATCATTGAAAAATATCAGTGCTTTTAAACTGTATTACATTTCCCTACTTGTCTTCTTTCATTTTCTAATCATAGAGGAGAAACAGACTTTCTACCATCAAGATGGTAACATTCTGAACAGTCTATGTAAAGTTCCTTAATTCTCAGTGTAGCTGTGTTGTTCACTGTAAATACCTCTAGTAAGTGGTCCACAGTGCCCTCACAACTAACAGGATACTATGTAATCTTAATGTTGACTAAAATAGCCTTTATGTTTATGTGTAAGTATATGGTAAGCTCTTTCCAACTACCAAACTAATTTCTCTCACCTTCACTCACCAGACTCATCAAATCCTATAGCAAATACATCATAACACAGAGGAAATACAACATAAAATCTCAACCTTCGATTAATTAATTAGAATTGATCTGAAAAATTACAGGGCAGCAATAATTTTGACTGGATATTTTTCCTAAAGCATCTGTGTTAGATGTGTATAATTCTGCTTGATGAATATATGTTGCTCTGCATCATCAGACACCTCTGTGAATTACTCCATCCTCTTTATAAATGTCTTGACTCAGGAGTTGAGTTTCACTCACCAGACCAGAATTTCTACTTTCATATGATACAAATCCTATAGGAACTCCTCACTGGTCTTTCAACCTGTTTTCTTTAATAAAGTATCAGTTATCCAAAATGCTGAACTTTGTATAGAAAATGTTCCTTCCTGAAAATTTCTTGTATCTATATAAATTTGAAGAAAAATGGTTGCATTGAGAAAGAACATTGCCTAAATTACCCCCCAGAAAGCTTATCTAAGTCTCCAGCCTGCTCCAGGCCAAATAAGTCTGTTAGGCTATTCTCCCAGAATAATGCATACTTTCCTCCTTTACATCTACATAGCTGAAAGGAGCCACCCAGGTGATTATTTTCAGACATAGGAACTCTGCTTAAAGATGAGTTTGAATCTCCCTTTTTAAAGAAAGAAAAAAAATGGCAAATTTTAGATGGCAGTCTTCTAGCTTAAAAAAATAACAGAAAAAAAAAATTTCCATTCCCAGGTCATCATTAGGTGATACCCCAAGCAAGTCATTTCTGGGAAGGAGCAAAATATTAGACATCATCAGCTTCCCTGACAATGGAATAATAAAAACATTTCATTTTCCTTTTCTAAAGGAAAAAGTTTTTTTATAAAATATTATTTAAATTTTCTCACGTGATAAACAGTTGATTGAGTACTCACAAATTCACATTTTATATTGAAACTGAAGTGATGGTCACTCTGTATATTTAATGATGTTCTATATTTTAAGCACATATATCATTATCTTTTATATATCAATATTATAATAAACCATTCTTACACCATCATTCTATTTTTTGTGAAATGAGGATTGGAGATTATTTCACGTTTAGTTATTGTAAATTTATTAAAAATCTTGAAAATAACTTGGCTTGAAATGAATTGTATCCTGATAGCTGAAACAAACCTGAGGTTTACTGACCAGAATAGTCCTTGCAATGCATGCTCAACCCTTAGGAATATAATGGTTATTAATAAAATAATATTTTTTGAAAACAGTTACTAATCTACATTTCAACTTGGTAAACATAAGTGAAAATTTTGAATTTACTGTTAATCCCCAGAAACAATCATACTTACTGATGACCACTTTAAAGGACTCAGAATAATTCGGTGATTCTCAGAAAACATGTTGAAAAATATGGTTCCCTAGTAGTCAATGTAAAGTGCTGACAATATCCATTTATTTAATTACAGAATATAATTTTAGAGACTTTTTAAGTCCCTCATAGCATTTATAAAACACACAATCAATGCGTAAACATATGAAAAATAGAAACAAATCACCTGAATTCCTAACACCCATCAATTAGTATCAATATCTTTAGATTGATATTAATGTATATATGTATTAGGAGATGAAAAGAGATAAATATATGTTCATAAATATTTAAATCAAAATTAGATCATATTTGCAAATATTTTCTCCCTTTCAGTAGGTTGTCTTTTTGTTTTTTCAGTGGTTTCCTTTGCTGTGCAAAAACTTTTAAGTTTAATTAAGTCCCACTTGTTTATTTTTTTGCTTTTGTTTCCTTTGCCTTAGGAGATGGGTCCAGAAAAATGTTGCTAGATTTGTCAAACAGTGTTCTGCCTATGTTCTCTTCTAGGAGTTTTATGGTTTTTGGTCTTATATTTAGGTTTTTAATCCACATTGAGTTTATTTTTGTATATGGTTTTAGAGAATTTCATTCTTTTACCTGTAGCTCTCAAGTTTTCCCAGAACCCCTTACTGAAGAGACTGTCTTTTCCCCGTTGAGTATTCTTGCCTCCTTTGTCATAGATTAATTGACCATAAGGTGTGGGTTTATTTCTGCGCTCTCTATTCTGTTCCATTGATCTATGTGTCTGTTTTTGTGCCAGTACCATACTGTTTTGATTACTTAGCTTTGTAGTGTAATCTTAAGTCAGGGAGCATGATACCTCCAGCTTTGTTCTTTTTTCTCAAGATTGCTTTGACAATTCAGGATCTTTTGTGTTTCCATACTAATTTTAGAGATATTTGTTCTAGTTATGTGAAAAATGCCATTGATATTTTGATAGGGATTGCATTGAATCTGTGGGATGCCTTGGGTACTGTGATTATTTTAACAATATTAATTCTTCCAATCCATAAACATGATGTATCTTTCCATCTGTTTGTGTCGTTTTCAATTTCTTTCATCACTGTCTAATAGTTTTCCAAGTACAGGTCTTTTATTTCCTTAGTTAGATTTATTCCTAGGTGTTTTATTATTTTTGATGTGATGGTAAATATTATTTTCTTAATTCCTCTTTCTGTTAATTTGTTGTTAGTGTATAGAAATGCAACAGATTTCTGTAAGACACATAAGGGATAATATCCAAAATATATAAACACCTCATATAACTTAAACGACCCGATTAAAAAATGGGCAGAAGACCTGAATAGACATTTTTCCAAAAAAGACATACGGATGGCCAACAGACACATGAAAAGATGCTCAGCATTGCTAATCATCAGAGATATTGCAGATCAAAACCACAATGAACTATCACCTCACATCTGTCAAAATGGCTATCATCAAAAAGACCACAAAAAACAAATATTGGTGAGGATGTGGAGAACAAGGAACCTTTATATACTGTTGGTGGGAATCTAAATTGCTGCAACCACTGTGGAAAACAGTATGAAGGTTTCTCAAAAAACTAAAAATAGAACTATAATACCATATAGTCCAGCAATTCCACTTGTGGATATATATCCAAAGAAAACAAAAACACTAATTTGAAAAGATAAATGCACCCTAGTGTTCATAGCAGCATTATTTACAATTGTCAAGATATGAAAGCAACCTGTATCTATCCACTGATGAATGGATAAAGAAGATGTGGTGTATATATGTGTGTGAGTGTGTGTGTGTGTGTGTATATATATATATATATATATACACATACATATATTGTATATATACACACACATATACACACACACACACATACACACACAATGGAATACTACTCAGCCATAAAAAGGATAAAATTTTGCCATTTGCAACAACATGGAATGACCTGGGGGGTATTATGCTTGGTTAAATAAGTCAGACAAAGAAAGACAAATGCTGTATGTTTTCAGTTATATGTGGAATCTAAGAAATAAAACAAACAAATGACTATAACAAAACAAAAACAGACACAGATATAGAGAACAAACTAGTGGTTATCAGTGGGAGAGGGAAGTGGGGAGGGGCATGATAGGGGTAGACAATTAAGAGGTACAAGCTACTATGTATAAATTAAATAAGCTACAAGGATATATTGTACAGCACAGGGAATATAGCCAATATTTTATAGAAATTTAAATGGAGTATAATCTATAAAAATTTTGAATCACTAACTTGTATACCTGAAACTAATATAATATTGTAAATCAACTAAACCTCAATAAAAAATTAGATCATGTTATACACAAGTTCTTTCAGAAAACTTAAAAGTAAGGGAATTATTTCCAAGTCATTTTACAATACCAGTATTACTCTGATACAGAAAACAGACTATATTTATTGTTTGCAGATTTTTTGATTATGGCCATTCTGACTGGTGTGAGGTGATACCTCATTGTAGTTTTTTTTTTTTTTAATTTGACTATTATTGCTTATATTTCCAATGTACACACCCATTTACTCCTAGACACTGCATCTTCTACTGGCTTTTTTTTTTTTTTAAAGCAAGTGATTTTGTAAATTTATTTATTTTATTTATTTATTTTTGGCTGTGTTGGGTCTTCGTTTCTGTGCGAGGGCTTTTTCTAGTTGCGGCTAGCGGGGGCCACTCTTCATCGTGGTGCGTGGGCCTTTCACTACCGCGGCCTCTCTTGTTGCTGGGCACAACCTCCAGACGCGCAGGCTCAGCAGTTGTGGCTCACGGGCCTAGTTGCTCCGCGGCATGTGGGATCTTCCCAGACCAGGGCTCGATCCCACGTCCCCTGCATTGGCAGGCACATTCTCAACCACTGCGCCACCAGGGAAGCCCCTTCATTGTAGTTTTGATTTGCACTTCTCTAATAAGTAGTGATGTTGAGCACCTTTTCATGTGCCTCTTAGCTATCTGTATGTCTTCTTTGGTGAAATGTCTATTTAGGTCTTATGCCCATTTTTTAACTAGGTTGTTTTTTTTTTTTTTGATATTGAGCTCCATGAGCTGTTTATATATTTTTGAGATTAATCCTTTGTCCATTGCTTCATTTGCAATTATTTTCTCCCATTCTGAGGGTTGTCTTTTCGTCTTGTTTATGGTCTCCTTTGCTGTACAAAAGCTTTTAAGTTTCATTAGGTCCCGTTTGTCTTTTTCTTTTCATTACTCTAGGAGGTGGGTCAAAAAAGATCTTGCTATGGTTTATGTCAAAGAGTGTTTTTCCTGTTTTCCTCTAAGAGTTTTATAGTGTCTGGTCTTACATTTAGGTCTTTAATCCATTTTGAGTTTATTTTTGTGTATGGTGTTAGGTAGTGTTCTAATTTCATTCTTTTACATGTAGCTGTCAGGTTTTCCCAGCACCACTTACTGAAGAGGCTGTCTTTTCTCCATTGTATGTTCTTGCCTCCTTTGTCATAAATTAGGTGACCATATGTGCATGGGTTTATCTCTAGGCTTTCTATCCTGTCCCATTGATCTATATTTCTGTTTTTGTGCCACTACCATACTGTCTTGATTACTGTAGCTTTGTAGTATAGTTTGAAGTTGGGGAGCCTGAATCCTCCAGTTCTGTTTTTCTTTCTCAAGATTGCTTTGGCTATTCAGGGTCTTTTGCATTTCCATAAAAATTGTGAAATTTTTTGTTCTAATTCTGTGAAAAATGCCATTGGTAGTTTGATAGGGATTGCATTGAATCTGTAGATTGCTTTGGGTAGTGTAGTCATTTTCACAATATTGATTCTTCCAGTCCAAGAACATGGTATATTTCTCTATCTGTTTATGTCATCTTTAATTTCTTTCATCAGTTTTTTATAGTCTTCTGAGTACAAATCTTTTGCCTCTTTAGGTAGGTTTATTCCTAGGTATTTTATTCTTTTTATTGTGGTGGTAAATAAATATAAACTCTTATTGTTACATTAAAACCATTTTATGATAGTTTCCTTATAGTTATCCTTGCATTATTTTAAAATATGTGAGGAAATAAATTTTCACACTCATACAATTATATTAAAGATGTTTCTGCTGAAAAAAACTCTAATTTAAATATTGTCAAAAGAAGCTTTAAAACATTCAGAACAACTAGCAAGAGTTTTTTCTGATAATGAATTCAGCAAAAGATACTGTCAAACAAAGCAATTGTCATAGAAATAATTTAAACACATATATGACCTGACAAAAATCACAAAAACTATGTAAACAATCATAGTTAATTAAATGGTACAATGCTGAAAATTTTAACGCCTAGAATGCAATTAAATTCCATAAACATTTATTTAGTGCAAAGCAATGTGCTAGGTCCAGTCTTCAAGAAACTTTATTTAGTTGATCAGTAGTCCTTAAATTTTGATATTCAAGAGAATCATTTATAGAGCTTGTTAAAATATAGAAACCCGGGATCCTACCCAATCTGCCAATTCAGAGTATCTTGGGTTAGGATCTGGGAACCAAAAACTCACCAGTGGTTCTAAGGGACACTGATTTGATCAAAGTCACTGCAGTAGATGATAATGCAAGAGAATATCAATGGAAACAGAGTAAATAGAATTTTTTTGTTTTACTTTACTTTAAAATTCCAATTTTAATTCATCTGTTTTAATGCTGACTCATACTTTTCATAAAATGATATTCATAACCATTTAATGGTATACCTTCTCTTTCTGATTAGAGAAATATCATTCTACTCTGATCAGGTTTCAGAAATATTGTTTTGTTCTGCACTATATGAGCTAAATTTGGAATTATGAATTACAAATACTTCATTTTAATGTTGGTGTTGATAAATGTGGATGCATCTACAAGAATAATATTGTAATGAGGCAAGGTCTGAAAATGATGTCTTCAGAGAACTGATTAAAGAAACTATCCTTTGTGTTTTAAAAACATGAAAAGATTATAAGGAGTTACATTTAATTGCATTTTCTACTTTGCTATGTATTATTTCCTTTGCATCAGGACATGAAATTGATGCCTTAATGCTTTCCATTATAGAGGCTTTATACTTAAGGGTTTTGCTCTTATATTTAAGATTGTTTTGCATGAACACTTGAATTAACTATTAAAATCTATTTATAGTGTAAGAGGCATGAGAGCAAACATACATGGCACTGACAGTACGTTACTGAAATATATTTGTTGATCTATAGTTTGTTATGATGTTCATTTTTATGTTGAGACTGAGTTTCTGTGCGGTGTTTTCCGGTGGTGTGTGTGTGTGTGTGTTTGCCTTTTAGTTAATGTGTCATCTAAACACTTCTGCCTGGGAGTTAACCAAACGGCAAAGTTTGAGGACACAGTTCTCTGCAGACGGCCCTTACTTCTGACACCGACCGCAAGGATTAGTTCAAGGGGTCTCCTAAACCACCCATAGATTCCATAGTTTGCTAGGAGGACTCATAGAATTCATTGAAAGCTATGTATTCAAAGTAACAGTTTATTACAAGCAAAGGAGACAGATTAAATAGGAAGACAGAGAAGACACACAGAGGGTTCCAAATGTGAAGGTTCTTCTGTCTTCCCCAAGAAGCCAGTATGTGTTACCCTCCCAGCACTGATGTTACAATATGCACGGAGTATTGCCAACCAGGGAAATTTATCCAAGCTTCAGTGTTTAGAGATTTTATGTACCAAGCATGATTGATTGATTGATTGCCCACATGGTTGAATTCAGTCTCCAGGTCACCTAATACTGCATGATCCAAAGCTCCCACCCTAAATTACATGGCCTTTCTGGTGTGACAAACCCAAGACTGTCTGGTGTGGCCAGCTGCCGCCCTGAACAAAGACATCTCTGTCAGTTATGATATAGATATCTCCTAGAAACTGAGAGTGAAAGCCAGACCACTCTTTGGGCAAGGCTAAATTCTTTACTTTTACTCCACAGCTTTTTAAAGCAGAAAGATAAAAAGCTTGAATGAGTTAAATAGAGATAGTCAACATGGACCCTGGTATAAAAGAACAACATAGGAAAAAAAGTGATATTTGTGTGAAATTCATTATAAATACTATTTATTAACAGTGATTTAAATGCACAGGATTTGGAATTGATGATTCAGAATGAGGTATTTTAGGATGAGAACCTAACTAGGGAGTGAAGGAACCTTCTGGAAATAAAATGTTGATAGAGGGAATAAATAGCTTTTAGGTGTTTTTTGAATAATTTATATCAATTTATGGATAACTGGGATGCAATTTGAAAAATATGCTTAATAAACAGTGCTATTTTATTAAAAAATGCTTCACATCATCATATTGCCAGGAAAATAAATTTTTTTATTTTTTCCTAATAACCTGTTAACATCTTTTTTATCAGGGGTGACTCTTTCTCACAATTTCATGAGAAATTGTGTGTGTATAGATAGATACATATATTTATATTATATATGTATTTCCACACTAAATAACTAAAGAGACAAGTAAAGCTCAAGGTATAGTAATTGAGTTATTGGGGAAAGAGGTATACAATTTTGGGACATTTGGTTGAAAATGTTTTCATATCACTCATTTTCTCTTGTCAGTATTAAATATTTAAGTGATTAGGTTAGTCAAGGCATATTGCTGTGTCATTAATCAACTTCTTGCATGGCTCAGGAATCACCGGGACAATTCTGGAAACTATTTTTGTCTCATAATTCATTTCTTAGAGCTGAGCTCAAAATTTAATTCCTCTGACATATCAGAAGTGACACAATTTACATAGGTATGCTTATTACATAGACGCTTTTAGCAAAGTACAAATAAGTATATGATTGCTGGAAAACTCAGGTGTCTGTCTAGCTACTATGAAAAATGTATCAATAAATGATAAGAATGATATGACAGAATATTCTCTTCTAGAGTGAAAACTTGTACAAATGAAAATAACTACACTAACATTTGTAGTGTGTAATAAATTTGAGCATTAATTTTTGTCACAAGCTACTGTAGTATATAAATTTTTAGTAAATTGTTCTGTAGCACTTAATTGTAACAAACATGGAATTGTAAGCAGTTATCCCCTCATAGGAAGAAAACAACTGTAAGATTTTTAAAATATTGTTTAAAATTCTAAGCTAATTGCTTAATTTTTGTAGAATTTGTCTATCATTTATCTATTTCTTTTGAATAAAAGTATGGATTTAGCTTCACAGTAGATATTTTAACTCCAATTACTTCCAAATATGAAATTCCAAGTTAGGGTTACCATTAAGCTATTCTCCTTTCCTTTCTTTGCTTATGCCCACACCAAGGATTTGAACTGTGCAAGAATTTCTTAATCATTGTTACTGGAAGTAGTTTCGTTGTCAAGGTGTATACCTCAACTGCTGATAGCAACTGTTAGTTCTACTCTGACAAAAAGATTATAGTTAAAACTAGCTTTTCTCACCAAATCATGGAATATGAGTTGGAAGCAATTATTTTCCTCCTATTTAGATCACACAATTATGCGTTTTTCTGAGTCCATGACAAAAAGCCAACATACAACAAGGCTCTTTTTGTATTTCAACCTTTGAATGGGATCCAAGAGAGTCTTATACTAAGCTCTATGGTATGATGGATCGTGATCTAGCAAAGTTCCAGGATTTTGAATGAACAAAGATATTAGAAAGTTTACTTTTAATTTTAGGAATTTATTATGAAACAGAGTTGCATTAACTATTTCTTTCTTCTTGCAGTCATAGGGGAAAATAACTGCCTTTTAGTTTCAGTGGATAAATGTTCTCTTAGAAACATTCAAGCCTGAGAGGAGAAAAACTGATTAACTGTTGATAGAAGTTATATGTTTGGAAATGTCCTCACAGGCATCATTAATTTTTTCATGAAAAGTATTGTATTTTCATTTAGTGGGTATAAAATTGCCGTATAATTTAAATATTAAAGCAATCGATGACTAAACTTTCCTGCTTCAAATCTTAGGACATAAATTTAAAAAGAAAGGAGGCATTAGGAACTATTAAGGTAAATTATTGAGCGATGGCTAGTATTGCTATTTGACAAGTGCTCTGTGTGATCAATAGTCTGGACAACTCAATACTTAAGAAAATAATGTGTTCTAAGTACTGAGATGAGGATACTGTTTCTTTTCTTTCTGAAACCTATAAGATTTTCTTTACTTCATGAAGGATTTAAATAATCCTCAGGAGATGACCTTTCTAAAGAAGAGGATGTCTTCCTTATTATTCTGTATCTTAAAGTTTCTTTTAAGTGTATGACATTTCCACAGAACTTTAAATAGAAATATTAAAGGACAGAACAGGAAGTACATTCATTGTAATAAAAAGTATCTGGCTATATGACCCCAATAAGACAAGTTAAATATATTAACACTACTTATTCCATATTGAAGGGCCAGATGGTAGCCAGAAAAAAATCACTGAGCATACAGCCTAATTCAGTGTGTGCTCTGACACTTACAGCCATTATCCCATAATACTTTATGGAAGTGATCAACAACCGCTTGCTCCTGTATTTCCTGGCTCTGTCTTATGCATGTGCATAATTGATTCCATATATGAAGAGAAGTCAATAACTAGAAGCTTGATTTTTATACCTTTTCTAGCACTTAAATTATTAAGCATATTACTATATATAACAATGTAAAATTTGATATATTTTACAAATAAAATTTATATTTTATTATATATCCATACCTAGTATCCTTACTAGAAATTATTTTAAATCTTTGATCTTATTTTTTTTTAATACAATATTTCAAAGACACCATTTTCCAATGTGCATTGCATACAACTCTAAACATTAGCAGAAACTCAAAAATAAAAGGAGTAGTTAACATTTTTGGAAACTGCTTAACAAATGACAGCAGGTTTTGTTACCTGTACCTGTTTATAGTACTTCTCAACACCTTTTATTTGTTAAAGTATATCATGGATTCCCAAGAGAAGAATAGAACCTGCAGCATTTTCCAAACTAATTTTACTTTAAAACTTTGTATCTTTTAATTTATTCAGGAGATGTTTGATGACTGTGTGAATCACCGTAGTAAACAAACCTGAACAAGTCCCTACTCGCATGGAGCTTATGTTCTAATAAACTAGTCTCATAGGACTAGTGTGCTACAGAGCCTTTACAGTAGCTATCAAACTGGGAGCAAGGAACTACATTAAATGCTTCATATATATTATCTCATTTCATCTTCAGAACAAACCTGTGAGTTAAGCACTATTATCATTCTCATTTTACAGATGTGAAAACTGAAGCCTAAGAGAAATTTAGTTCACATATTTCAAGGTCATATGTCTAGCAAGTGATAAAGTCTGGGTTCAAACCTGAGAGCTCTTAACTACCCTATGTTATATAAAAGACTGATCCTTTATAATAGTCTGCCCTGCATAAGACATGACAAGGCAAATATTTTGTCATATTTATTAAATTTGATGCTGTAATTTTAGTTTCATAAGATAAGTAAACTGAATGGTAGAAAGTAGTAGCAGGAATTTGGGCACTAATGGGCTGTTGAACTTCTAACTTTTAATGTTTCTTCCAATGCTGAGAATTCTGTGATTTTATGAAATATTCATAATCCGTGTGATGAGTCACTCTTTGTGATTCCTGCCACCTTTCTCCTCTGCCAACTGGTGTGGTCCTATGTAGCTAATCATATAAAGCATGCATAGTTGCTTGTATGTAGTTCTATCTCTGATAAAATGCAATCTAAATGGAACCTATCTTAAAAGAAAAAGCAATCCATTATTTATATTATCTCTATCTTTTGCTCTCCTATTGGTACAGTCACTCAGGAGTTAACTGGATGTGTTTTGTGTAGCTCTTGCCAATAGACTATTTAAGTTGATGTTATATTTAGTCTCTCCCCTCATAGTACTAATATTATGTAATTCAGGCGATTTTGGAAAAGATTACTCACGTACTGTCAACTGCCAAAATTAAAAAATATAAGCTTGCCACCTTGTGTTTTTATTTACCTTTAGTTCATTTTCCAGTAAGAATTTTCTCCAGACATGTCTATTTTATTGTCTTTACATGTGTGCTTTTATTTCACTGTCCCAATATTTTAGGGAAGTTCCATTTCCCCATCAATTTCCTGTAAATATTTCTAACCCATACAGATGTAAAAGACCACTAAGAGCTGCTAGTGAAATTAGGGCAAACAGAACACAGAAGTTTGTAATGACATTGGAATTTGGAGAATTTACTGCACAGATACAAAGAAAAGTGAACTGGGCAGAGAATTATAGGTGCATGTGATGAGTAATTCCCTATTAGTATAAGGAACTGAAATTTGTGACTTTTTAAATATAAATTAAAAGAAATTAGAGCAAATCTCAGGTTATGCCTTGGATATGCTTTCTTTAAAATGAAGGGTGGAAGTAATGCTAGCATTCCAGGAATTGCATATATCATTTAGTGTTTTAACAATCCTTGCCCCTAATCTGAGACTACATGGGATCGTATTGTGCCTGACAACACATTATCCAGGTGTCATGGTAGAGAAACAGTTGAAAATCACTCTTCTAAAGGGATCTGTTTTGCAATGCATCTCATTCCCACTGGCAAAATCATAGAACATGAATTTCAGTTCTACTGAGAAGAGACAGGTAAATCAGATCTTCCTGAGATTTCTTTCTTAAAGCTCTGCTCCATACATCCCTCTTTCCAACTTACATATGGCATCCTTGCTAGCATATATGAAGGCTGTACCTGTTCATTCTCTTTATTAGCATTTACTTTTCTATGAGTGCTTCTACCACTGTTTAGCTTCTTCATGTGCATAATATTCTTATCCTGGTATCAAACTGCTACACTGGGTCTCTTGAGAGCTGAGACATTGCTGTCACCACACACAGCATCAGCAGCCTTTCTATCAGCCAACCTGTCAGAATCTAACCTTTGCTTCCCTGGTGTCTCAGGTTCTATTGAGTCGTTTATGTCCAAATTTGACTTTGTGGCAGAAGCTGTCTGAGTTGTGGACTCAGAGTTATGCTAATTTACTTGATTTTTTTCCATCAACTCCTCCTTCCTAGCCACTCCATAAGGTATATAAAAATCCTCAATTATTCTGTGTATTTTTTTATTTGACCCTACTTTTTTATTCCTATTCTTTATGATTTATGGAATACTCAGCACAATTCTCCCATTGTGAATCTGAGGACACAATAATCAACCCTACGGAACGAGGACAAAAGACAACCCTTCTCCCTCACTCGTATATGGCATTGCTAACCAGTACCATCTTAAAAAGCTATCTTCACTATGATAGTAGTGAGAATATGTCCTAAAAATCTGAAATGTACTCTTTCTTGAAGAGAGTTAGTAAATATCATTTAGGACCCCAGTTCTTACTGAGAGCGACCTCTTTAGATGGTCCTGCTGTGTATTCCTCCCTGTCCTTCTGTTTTCATGATTATGTTCAGAGGAATGGAGAGGAAAGAGATAACCAGTGTTTAGAGTAAGTGATGCCAAAGACAGGAGAACGGGAGTGTTCAAATGAATGAGCTTATTGATTGGAGGTACTGGGATACTCAACTTGCATCCTTTGAATGCTTATATCCCTTTGATGCCAATTTATGCTATAATTCCTATTTTAGAACTTTGAATAGTCTATTTTTCCTTTCAAAATTAGTTTTGGGCAAATATAATTTGTCTTTATTTGTGGTTATCATAACCTCTTTTATATTTTTAACTCTTGATAATTATCTTCTTATTGGCTATAATGTCGTGTTGATGATATTTTGCTTTTCTCCGAAGGGCTATGAGATGTATTCTTGAATAGACTTTTCCAGAGAGCTGATTGGAATGTTATGAAATGGTTTATTGAACAGATTCAGTCAGATTTCTACTTTTAAAGTGGAGACATTCATCTTAGGCTTCTTCTCTTATCCATCTCCATCTCCATGACTTACCCTCAGCTCCCACATAACATCAGAATTAAAACTTTACAGTTTCTCTCTACTCTGGTCTCTACTTTGTTCTTTTTCAATGATGGATTCTACTCTCTATGACTTTTTAATAATATATAAAATAATATTATGTTAATGATATTAATTTCAGCACTATTATTTATATTTCCTATCACCATCACATACTATAATCTCCACCCTAAATAACTGTAGTATACTTCTACAGTAAATTATTACACACACACACACACACACACACACCCCCCCCAGAGTATTCTAAATCAGCATCCTTTTCCATACATATTTCCCTTACCTTATAAGACATAATAATTTATCAGTAAAGAAGTCCTTTTTTGAGGCCCTAATGGTATATACTATATTTTGACTTCATTTAATCCAGGTTAAAATGCCTAACATGTAGTAGGAACTTAGTAAATGTCACTCGCATTCATTTGCCTTGATTATCAAAGCAGTATTCTAATATTTTTGTGAATCTTATGCATATTTAAGAGGTTAATTAAACAAAAATTTTTATATACACTAGTGTTGCTCCTTAAAGTGATTTTCTGTTTTCAACTCATCAAGGTAAGTTTCTTCTCAATTTATCAATATGGTGAGTATCATGTTGCTTCTTCTGTGTGCTGGAACACTCAGAACATAGGCCTTATGCCCATCTGCATAGGAGAGAGAATCTCTTAAACTGCTCCATCGTTCCTGAGAAGGAATAGGTCTTATGGATATTATGAATAAGTGGTGGATAATGACATTGTTTTCCTTGGATATTTTAACGTCAAGTTCTCTTAGCAGGGCAGATCACAAAAATATTTTGTGACATTGTCTCAGTATTAATGAGGAGAGTGACTCATCACATGGACTAACACATTAGCAATGAGAAATTCAGCCCTGTTTGCTCGGCCAGCTTTTTATCCAGAATTCACCTTGATCATATTAGTACTTTAATCATTCACTTGAGAAAACTGTCATTTTGAGAATGATAGTTCAGATAATGTTTGTGTGAATAAATTTCTTAAAATAAGTTGAGGTAAATGCAGATTCTATGTCAGTTATCTTAGTGTTTTACTATCATGAATTACTAAAAGATAGATGTCAGACTAGATAGATAAGTAGATAGGTAGGTAGATAGATAGGTAGATACATAGGTAGGTAGATAGGTTGGTAGATGACAGACAGACTGGGACAGAGTTGTAAGCATCACTGTAATAGCTTGAAATCAAACCAAGGCCACTTTGGGTAAATGTGAGAAGTTGCATTTAAGAGTCATAAAGTTCTTCCCCCAGAATGGTCCTGAAAATCAATATGCATTCTTAACCAAGGTTTCTAAGTAATTTCTGATAGAAAATCAGACACTCTTGACAGGCTATGCTAAGAAGTGTAGAACAAGTTAGTTCTACTGACTTCAATAATTAAGTCAGTCCTAGGCAATCAAATATAGCTCACTGCCGATGCTTAGGGACAAACAATGTGCCAGTGTATTGGTAAGAAAACTAAGCATGCTAAACAGCTAGTTGTGCCTTTTGGGTAGATGATTTCTGTTAAACCTTTAATTTTCTTAAGAAGTTTCTCTTTTGGATATTTCCTCAATAGCCTGTTTCCTCAATAGTATCCCACAAAGTTAAACCTGAATTTAGTCAGCCTGTAGATGAGAATCAGAAAGAAAATCTCACATCAGTATTTTCAGGGAAGGTGGTTGGGATATTCTGGGATCAGTGTTGGCAGATGCTCAGGTTGTCAGCCTTCAATATTGTTCTTCCATTTTATGTGGTCATTAGTGTTGAGCAAACCACCCCAGGGTTTTATAATTAAAGGGAGTAGCTTACCTCAGAAAGAATCCCTGAAGAGGTTTTGTTGGTACAAATAATAAAGGCACAGATGTGGAGGTAGCTGATAAAACTTCTGTACAAAGGGCTTCTGTATCCATTTGTGCATAATTGAGTTCTGTATATGACGCTGTTCTTGAATGGAAAAAAATTGATATCTCTGTGCCATCTGTTATCTTGTGTCTGTGCCAAGTGCTAGCACCATAAGGTAAAAACAGTGGTTTGTGAGCACTGCAGTGTTCTAACACTCACTTGGAACCTGATATTCCAGGAAGGGTTCCTCAGGCTGTCAAAACTAACAAAATACAGTGATGCTTTTAAGTAGACAAAGGTAGTACTCAGTATTACCTTTTGGTGAATCACATTTATGGAGCAATCAGTAAAACCCGAGAAAGCTTAATTCTTTTTTTTTCCTGGAAAAATGTCTCAGTTGCAGATAGCTAATGGTGATTTGATAAGGTGGAGGACACCAGTGTTGATGCTGTAGGATAAATTGATGAGATCTGTGATTCTTCTGTCAAATGTCTCCCTTTTCACTTGAATACCTGATTATTGAAATAATGCAGGATTTACGGAGGTGTTCCTTGACTCTGTTATTTCATGATCAATGTATGATACCACCCCAGATCCAGTGCTGGCCAACTCTTTGTTAGCTCCAGGGTAAAACATTCAAGTAAAGGTTTGCTTAGTTGTAGGAGAGATGCCATATTTCACTGCTTGACACTGAGAGTGGATTTTCCCACTGTGGTCTGATTTTCTTTATAAGTGCATAGTATCTTGTTGCCAGAGCATGCTATTTTGAGTAGCAGTACATCAGGGAGGGGATGAGTGTGCCTTCAAGAAAACTGACCTTTCTCTAAAACATTATCTGTCCTAACCATACTATAAATCACCAGCATTACAAAGAACTGAAACATTAGTAGGAACTTTAATAGGATAAAGCAAGGTACTGACTTATCGATTTAGCATCCCGTGGCATCTAAATACTTACATGTATAATTACATATAAATGCATACTCCTCTAGGGTCAGTTCAATCTTTGTCAATGTTTTTTCTAGGAGAAACACTTGTTTTCAAGAAACTGTACTGGCTTTCTCAAACAAATCAAATAAATTAGTAGAAAATAATGTTAATAAATTATTGCCTGCCATTGTATTATCTTACATTTTTTATTACCTCTTTTTTTCAGTTTTCAAATAAAAATTTATTCTTTATTAAAACAGCTAAATTTGAATAATACAACTGAATCTTTAGATTCTTTTCTCATATAGGCCATTACAGAGCATTGAGTAGAGTTCCCTGTGCTATACTGTAGGTTCTTATTAGTTATCTATTTTATATATAGTAGTGTGTATATGTCAATCCCAATCTTCCAATTTATCCCTTCCTGCTTACCTGTGGGTAACCATAAGTTTATTTTCTACTTCTGTAACCCTATTTCTGTTTTGTAGATAAGTTAATTTGTACCCTATTTTTTAGATTCCACATATAGGCGATACTGTATGATATTTGTCTTTCTCTGTTTCCCTGCAATTTAAAGATAAACTAATAATAGCCTTTTTGGGTTAATATTGAATGATAACTATTACTAAACAAGGAAGAGAATGTGGTAAATACTAATTTTGCACAGTAACAATGGTCATCATTTGTTGAACATTTATTATGTCAACAATATCGAAGGTCAGAAAATATCTAAATATTGGCTCTAATGCTTCCAACCAGTGATCTCTGTAGTTTTTTATTGAGTGTTTCTATCTATAAAATGTTTCTGAGTATGCATCTCCCATATGTGCTCATCTGTAGAGTATGTATATGCTTTTATTTTTTATTACTTCTTTTTAACCACTTTCACATCTGTTTCATTCAGTCTTCATGAGAACTCATCGACAAAGATGAGTCTATACTTAAAATTCACAAAATGAAGACTAGAAAATTGAATCTGATCAAAAGTATGTGGCTGGGTCCCAGTCACCTAGACCATCAGCTTCAGTAACAGGAACAGACTTCTGGTTCCTTGTCTATAGCTCTTTGTACTTTATTCTTTCCTTATTTCTTTGTAATAATCTTCAGAAGGCCCCAAAGGAGAAAATGAATGAAAAAAGAAAGAAAATACACTACTGAATATTGAAGAACAATTCCTATTTAAAATAAAATTGGGGAGGGAAATTCAGCAAATGCCTACTTAGAGATTTCAGTACTAACTATAATTTAGAACGACTGTTACTAAGTTTATTGCTAAAGTTTTCCTGGTGACTTGGGTATTAGAGATGAAAGAGCAAAATAGAAACTTCAGTTTTATATACATGTCGTATTTCTGTTAACAGAAAATTAGAACATGAAAATAACTTCTACTTCTTTTGCATATTGGCAATTGCAACCATTTCTCTATTGCAGTATTTTGATATGGTTGCCAGAGCAGATACAGTTCAATAGTTAAGGAGAAACCATCGTGTCGTAAATCAGCTGTGTAAGATTTTAACTGGTGAATGGATGGACTGTGTAAATATTCTTGACAAATGTGATGGAGATCACTGGATACAAGTATCCACTGGAAATCATTGTCCTGATTTGGACATAATGGCACTGATTTGCTGATTATAGATGTGTGAGCAGGAATCATTTATTTTCTATGAGGGAATTTTGTGATTTTATTGATTATATTTTGCATATTTGTATAATAAATAAACTTTTACTCAACATTCTTAAAGAATAGAATACATGTGGAAAAGGGAGGAAAATTAGTAGAAGGTATATCTCATGTTGCATCTACAAACCTTCATTGAGGCCTTTCCTTGTAGGATAATCCAGAACCCAGGCCAAAGTTATTTTTGGAAGATTATAGTTAGATAAAGGTGAGCAAAGGATCTTGAGGTTACCATATAAAATTATTTATAAAAATTCGTTAAAAAGAGAAAATACTTATACATTAAAAATGGAAATAGGATCATTAACTTCCATAGAGACTACAATTCCTGATTAATTTCCCTACTACAGTCTGATGACTCAGAAATGCATGTCAGGTACTCTTTTGAAATACCAGGAAAATTAAGTAGTGGGTATAGTTTGTTGTTTTGGTAAGATAAATAAAGAAACAAGGCTCAGGATGTAAATGCTAGTAGCTATGTCTGGAAGTTTAGAAGTCAAGGATCTAAGTTAAGATGTTCATTAGAACCATGCAAAATATTTTTGTGTATCCTTATTAGAATAATATATCTATATTGTTACTATTATGCTTATAGTCATATTTATACTAATATTAGTGATTTATTAATTCTACATTAATAATAAGTTAATATTCAAACTAATTTCATTGAGCACCCAGTAGGTATTATGAGGTCGTATTTTGTTGGATGAAGAAGAGAATTAGTCAAAACTCTCTTCTCTGTTTTTTTTCAACTTTTATTGAAATATAATTGATTTCTCACAGTGCTTGACAAACTGATTTGCATTTGGTAGTATTATGAAGTATATGTAACTTATATTTTTTATTTCTTATCTACTAGTTCAGACTCAGAGTTTCTTAAAGGTAGAAAAAATGTCTTGCGTGGTGCTTCACATGATTCCTCATCTCAGTATATTTATTTACTGGCTTAAATGTGTACAATTTTCCAAGGATAATTAATAAAGATACTTTAAAATCAGGGATGGTCAGAACTTTTCAAAATTTTAAACATAGACATTTTTATGAAGTCGAATACTAAACCAACTGTGTTTATGTTTCAGTCAATGCATCTATATAGGGAAAGTCTAGGAAAGGGCCTATTTTGCAAACTCAGTATTTAATATAAATGTACAGTTTCCAAAATACATCCTATAATGTTTGAATGGAGATACAAATATCATCTTGCATCTCTGAATCACTCTTCAGGAAAGATATAGCACTTTTTAGTAGGGCTTCTGTAATATTTTCCCAATGTTGCAAATGTAGCAACTATGATTTGGCAGAGGCAATGAAAGCATTTCTTCCTCTGTTACCAACAATGACTCCCAGAAGCTGCAATTTCAGATTTATAGTTACATGATATACAAGAATTTACAGCAGATTAATAAGTGCTTTGCTTCTTCTGTCATTACCACTAAGTGAAACATAGTGAAACGGTAGGTGGGTTTTTTTTCATAGTTGTTGTCTGTTTTGAGGTATATCCTGAAAGCTCCACTATACGGCCCTATAATTAATGTAAATAGCATAACACATGGCTATCTAAATCACTACCTATATCCCTCATTTCTACACAAACGTATTTAATGTACTTCTTGACTACTAGCATGTATGCTAAATGTTTTTGTTAAATTATGATAGATGGAGAAGCCATTTTTGATACCTAAATTAGCATAATATATTAATTGAAATATTTTCTCCATATGAGTGGTTCATAACAGTCTTTTTCATCAGACTGTTTATCTTTGTTATAAGTCAAACAAGTAAAATAAAACAATGTGATCACTATATTTGATGATACAATTTTGCAGCCACTGGTATTATAATCATTTCGGTTTTGTTTTCTTGCTTTGTTTTTTTTGTTGTTTTTGTTGAAAATATCTTATGTATAAACAAATAGTACATGAAGAGTCTTTAACCTTTAAAGAAAATAAGGTAACTAAAGCATCCACTAAATACAAAAAAAATACTTTGAAGGAAATCATAAGCCAGGAGCAAAAACTAAAAAACCATACAACTTCTACTTTGTAATATTTTTGGTGATGGAGTTCATTTTTTATAGCTCCTTGCTGCCAAGACTAAAGCAACACATCATCCACTATGATTGACATAAGATTAGACTTCACAATTTCATAACAAGATTTTCAAGGATAATAATTTTGCTGAGTTCCCCTCTTCTGAAAATTTCTACACCTACTAAGTTTACTATTGTGTCAATGATCCATAGTATCTAGATATACGATTTGTAAAAGATGAATGAATTAATATTTCATTTGTCAAAGTAGGAATCTATTTTCTTAAATATATTCCTTTGACTTAGAGCAAACATGTAAAATGGCTATATATAACAGGCTTCTATATATAAAATGCAACATTTAAAATATATTTTTGGCAGATCTACATGGTTCCATGTGTTACCTAATTGGGGCTATATCAAATAACCATTTCATATTTGGATGTAGAAATATGGGCTGAGATAAAATAAATGGATTTTCTAATTATGAGTTTTTACTTTGAACATAGAAAATGAGCAGTCTCTCTGTTTTTTATTATTAATATTTGTCTATCCGTGTGAAAGGAAGAAAGTATTAAAAATTTAACTCATTCTCATTTCAACCACTTTCATTTAACGTTTTCAAAGATACTTTACATTATCGTTCAAGAAAAAAATGAGGGTCTTGGACTCTAAGCTGACTACTAAAAGTAAGCCATAAAAAGGATTTCTGAGGATGGAATTTGAAAATTGACATTTTTTTTCTAATATAAAAGTTCTAGAATTAATTTTTGCTCTTTTTGAGCTTGATGATAAACATGGCATGTGATCATGTTAATCCTAATATTCTACCTTATTAAATATAATTTATATAACACAGAATTGAGAATTTGGTCCCCTTGTCCTTAGTAGCATAATTTGGATTGAATTTCTCTCATCTTCTATCCTAAATTCCAAGGGAATGATGAAGTTTGAAAGATATAAAGCAATAGTTTGTGCATATTCTAAGACCTAAATTTATTAAAATTACAATCAATCTCGAACTAGCTACACATTAGCTTCAGTAATGACACATATAATCTTAAAGAGCAGATGAGTAAGAAAAGTATATTTCCTTCCTAACTGTGAAGTTATTTGCCAGCATCTGCCATTGTAGAGACTTTTGGGGACCAACCTTGCTTATATTGTCAAAGAATTATTTGTAAATTTGTTTACATGTATTGCAGATTATATACATAAAGCAAACTTCTGCCTGGCCCTCTAACCAAATGTTAAGCTGCTTTTCTTACTCTCTGATTCAAATTATAAAGACACACCAAATGCAACCATTGGTTCCAGAGGAGCCAATTAAGTGACTGTTCTGTATTTGTGGGTGAAAAAAAAACTTTGATGTAATCTTTATTCAGTTTCCACAGTGGTGGTACATTGGTATTCTTAATCGACCCTATTCTCTTTTTTCCATACTCAAGGAAAATATTAGTCTCTCTTTACTGTGCCACATACCTTTCCTTCCTTAAAAATGCAGGATGTCTACTCTACTGAAACCTTAATTTTCCTGTTACCTTTATCTTTGCCAAAATACATTTTCATAAAACTTGTTCTCTTACTTTGCCTTTTGCTTACTTCACATTCCTATTTCCAATGTCTCATCTTTTTTCTAAACATCTCCAATAGGAATTGCATTTGCTAGAGGAATCCCTGAGTCACACCTATAAATTCATGTTTCTTATTCCTATATCTTATTTGCATATTGGAACCACAATATTCAACAATCCTTTTTTAACTTATTCAAAATTGAATTTTCTATGTCAAAACTACTTTTTTATAGACCTCTCAATTCCTCTTTAATTCCATCAGAAACTAAATTTTCTTGGGAATGCTTTTTCATGAAACAATTAACTTAATCACTTCCTAAACTTAAAACTTAATATAAAATGTAAAATTTCTTGTCCCAAATTTTCAAGAATTGGTTCTATGATCATTGGTAAGCTACTGCATCTTCTAAATGCAGATTCTTCTGTGTTATAGATTCATCTTTCATTATATAAAAGGCTGAACTAGATGATTACCACAGTTTGTTAAGTCCTAAACCTGTTCTAAGGTGATAGGTTAATGAGTCAATTCTATTTATTTTCAGTTTTATTTTAAATTGAACTAATTTTTAAACTGGAATTTTATGGCATGTATCAATTTCCAAAACTCAAGGACAGTTACACGACATCATAGTCTATAGACCAAATTCAAAATTTACTGTAAAATCTAGTATGTTACTTTTCATTTACTGTGTGTTGTAAAATCAAACATGAGCACAAATAGAGGCTATTGAAATTTCATTTTCTGAGAAGGTTATTCTGCTTAATTGAACTTCTTGGTTGACTTAGAGTTAAGTAAAAGGCCAGTTTTATTGAAATGATCCTTACTGCTTATGATTCTGAAATATTCCTTGCATTGATGAATACAAAGATAGAAAAGGTTGAGGTTTTGAAGATTTAGTTTCTTCTGGTTCTTCTGCTTCTTCACTAAGGACTCCATCTCAGATATTGTTTGACTTTGTTGCTAACAAGTCAGTTTTCCAGCTTTCATCTAAGCCTTTATTTTAGCTTTGATACCAGCTTGTTGAGTTGTATGGACACACAAGTAAGCTCTAAGAGGCTTTAAAGGGACTGGATTTTTTTAGCTGATTTCATCAATAAAAATATATTGCATAACTGCTCTTACCAACCTCCTAAATTTCCCACTCAGATCATCAGCTGACTTTAATAATGTGCTGTGATGTAATTAGTTTACATTTTGGTACAACCTCCTTATCTTGTCACAGGCATGTAACAGTTTTTGAACCAGACCTGGACCTTAGACTATACATTAAATTGTGCAACACTAGATAATTGACCTTAAAATATTTTCTGAATAATAATATTGTGAATATATTTTCTTTCTTTTCGTGTTGCCCTTTTTTCTCATAAAACAAAGGGAGGATCTAGTTAGTTGAAGATTTCTATAATGTCCATGTTAAATGTGCACTTCCCCCAAATTAACAAAGAACTAAAGCATAAAAAGTTATCCAGAAAGAATAGGTATTATATTACTTATATTAAAAATTCCTTTTACATTGAGATTATTACCAAATCTATGTTGCCAGGAGTTCCTTGGCATTATTTTAAATATATTTTTAATTGATATATAAATGACATATAACATTTTATTAGTTTCAGGTGTACAGCATAATGATTAGATATTTGTAGATATTGTGAGATGATCACCATAATAAGTCTAGTTAACATCCATCACCACACACAGTTACAATTTTTTAATAAAAAAGTAAGACTATTTCAAAGTAATCATCATTTCAAATGTAAGCACATATGTAAATAATTTTGAAGTAGAAATAGCTATTTTAAATACTCAGTCCTATGTTTCATTGCCTAATATTAGAAAAAAGCACAAAGACTCTTTCTTTGGATACACTATTATAGTCTAGTTAGGCTTGTGCCCACTTTTAAAGAGTGATATTACAGTAGAATTTTCTTTTTTGTATTTGCCTTTTTGACTAAAAGAGCTATATGTTTAATTAAAAAATCAGGAAAACAGTCTAATATAGTGTTCTCTTCTGACTCAACATTTTTTTCTTGTGTGTTCAAGAAAGAACACACAAGCAAGAGAATTTTATTAACTAAAACTTGAGGTAGTGTTGGAGACAGGGAAGCAGTTGCACTGATTCTCCTGAGCAAAGCAATGGAAAGGGTAAAGAATGCTGCTTCCCAGGGAAGCCATACATAATGAAAATGTTATATGTTGGGGACATTTGGTCACAATAAGAAGAATGTAGAGAATAGAGTAGCAGAAGCTAATGTGTACAATATTGATGGAAGAAAGAAAAAGAAGTTTTTATAGTTTGAGGAAATTTAGAAGAGAAACAAGGTTTTGACAAGATGAGCTGCTTAAGATGCAACTCCTCAATTTTTTTTGTTGTTTAGTTTGTTTCTGTAAGTCATTACTTAGTAAAGATTTAGCGAATTCTTTAGACAGATGACTGAATGTGAAATTTAGCGAATTCTTTAGACAGATGACTGAATGTGAAATTTAGCGAATTCTTTAGACAGATGACTGAATGTGAAATCATGACGCTACTGACCCTATGGGTGATTTAATTATGTATGAATTGTATTCATTTATACTGTTTCACCCTCATTAGATTTTTAAACAAAAGATCAAGTCTGAAACTCTGCAAATTCATGAACAGATATAAATTTTTGTCATTTACGAATCTTTAGGAGAAAGCTTCAGAGATTTGCTGTGATGAATGCTCAAAACAGAAGGTGTTCCAGTCAAATCAGTGATTATAATCATAACTCTTGATCACTAGTGTAACAAGTTTAATATTTTACAATTTTATCATACTACTCCACTAAAATATCTCTTACACATACCCATGTGCATGTATGTAAACTAAATAACTACAAGAGACTGTTTTTTTTTTTTTTGGAATGTCTCTTTTTTTGTTAGTAAGACATATTGCTCATACATTTAAAAAAAATGTATAACTATTAGCAACCATTTTTCTCAAGCATATAGCATATAACAACTTAATTGCACCACTTTGCACAAAGTTGACCATTATAACCATTTAAACAACAAGAAAAATATAAATAAGGCAATGAGGAGGGAACAGGAACAAAGGACAGGAAATATATTTTTTCAGCTTTATTTGGGTATCATTGACAAATAAAATTATGATATTTAAGGTGTAACATGATGATTTGATATATGTATACATTGTGAAAAGATTCTCCCCATCGAGAATTAACACATCCATCACTTCAGATATTTGCCTTCTTTGTGTGTGTGTGTATGTGTGTGTGTGAAAACATTTAAGTTGTTCTTTCTTAGGAAATTTCAATTATACAGTACAGCATCATCTACTATAGCCACGATGTTATATATTAGTTCCTCAGACCTTATTCATCTTATAGCTGAAAGTTTGTACCCTTTTACCAACTTCTCCTTATTTCCTCTATCCCCCAGGCCCTGGCAACCACTTTTCTGCTCTGTTTTTATGAGTTTGACCTTTTAAATTATAGATGCAGGTATAGATATAGGTATACTCCATCTATAAGTGATTCCATGCAATATTTGTCTTTCTCTTTCTGACTTATTTCCCTTAGCATAATGCCCTCAAGATCCACCCATGTTGTTGAAAATGGGAGGATTTCCTTTTTTTCTCATGGCTGAATAATACAGCTCATATGTTTTGAATATTAGCCTCTTATCAGATATGTGGTTTGTGAATATTTTCTCCCATTCCACGGATTGCCTTTTCAGTTTGTTGGTGGTATTTTCTGTTTGTTTGGTTTTTTTTTTTAATTGTTTTTTTGCTGTGCAGAAGCTTTTTAGTTTGATGTAATTCCACTTGTTTATTTTTGCTTTTGGTTTCTTTGCTTTTGTGTTAAATCCAAAAATAGCACTGCCAAAACCAGTGTCAAGGAGCTTACCCCCTAAGTTTTCTTCTAAGAGTTTTATGGTTTCAGATCTTACGTTTAAGTCTTTAATCCATTTTGAGTTGATTTTTCTTCTATCAAGTAAAGTTGTGGGACACAAAATCAATATATAAAAATAGTTGTGTTTCTATACACTAACGATGAGCTATCAGAATAAAAAAGAAATTAAGAAAACAATCCAATTTACAATAGCATTAAAAAGAATAAAATACTTGGGAATAAATTTATCCAAGGAGTTGAAAGATCTATATACTGAAAACTATGAGACATTGATGAAAGAAATCAAAGAAGACACAAATAAACAGAAAGATATTTCTTGCTCATGGATCTGAAGAACAAATATTGTTAAAATATCTGTATTGCCCAAAACAATCTACAGATTTAATGAAATCCTGATCAAAATTTCAGTGGCATTTTTTACAGAAATAGGTAAAACAATCCTAAAATTTTATGGAACCAAAAAGACTCCAAATAGCCAAAGCAATCTTGAGAAAGAAGAACAAAGCTGGGGTCATTATGCTTCCTGATTTCAAACTATATTACAAAGCTATAGTAATCGAAAGGATATGGTATTGACATAAAAACAGACACATAGTGTTACCAAACCAAACTGGACTACTCACTGGACTACTCACTCGACTAACACATGTGTCAAAGCCAATCTACTGACACTGGGTTGTGGTGAAGGAAAGTACAGTGTTTACTGCAGAGCACCAAGCAAGAGCGTGGATAGCCAGGGCTCAAGAGACCCGAACTCCCCAATAGCTTTTACGGAAGGGTTTTTAAAGACGTGTGAGGGAGAAGGTTGCTGGGTGCCTGATAAGCTCATGTACAATTCTCTATTGGTTGATGGTGAGGTAACAGGGTGGTATTTTAGGAATCTCAGTTATCAGTTATCTGGCTCCAACCAGTCTGCAGTCTACTTGCTGGTGGTCAGCATGCAGTTAACTTCTTTTACCTGGTGGAGGTTTTAGTATCTTCAAAACAGCTCAAAGATACAGCTCAGGATATTATCTACAGCCCCTGAGGAGGAACTAAAGGTCTTTGACTTTGTTTTATGGATAAACTGTTATTATTTTGTCTTGGTTGACTGCTTTCCTTTGTTTCTGTATTTTCTTTTAAAAAACAATTTTTTCTGATTTAAAATATAACTTCTCTGATTGAATTTGCTCTTTGGAACTTGGGGAAGGCCTAGGAGGGTAAAGTTTTTCTACAAACAAGAGGCAGGGGACTCAGTTTCAGTAGTCCAGTGGAACAGAATAGAGAGTCCAGAAATAAACCCAAGCTAATATGGTCAACTAATCTTTGATAAGGGCACCAAGAATATACAATGGAGAAAGGATAGTCTTTTCAATAATGGTGTTGGGAAAACTGGACAGCCACATGCAAAACAATGAAACTGGGACCTTATACCATACACAAAAATAAACTCAAAATGGAAATATATTTCTGTACTGGTTTAGGATACCTTTATCATCATAGTGAGTAATATTGTTTCTAGATCTATTTATACATATATCAAGAATCGAGTTGAGTGAGTTAGAAGCAAAACATTTTAAGTTCCATTTAGATTCTCTCTATGGATACTGCCTATAATGGAGAGGTGCTAATTAAAACAATCTTATTCATATTAATAGCCTAGAAAAATTCAAATAATTAAATCAATTGTTTTATTATAAACGCCTTGAATTATTTAGAGTTGTTTTATTCTTCACTTTCTTTTACACCTAGGAACAGTATAACTAAGTAATAAATAGTATCTAATAATCATACAAAGCAAAGCTTCTATAAACAGATTAAGAGTACTGAGAATACTATCATTTTTGTTATGAGGAAGAAATTGCAATGGTTCTGTACATTATCCATCATGTGCCTAACTTGAACAATACAAATGTACCAATATTTTCAGTCACATAGCAATAATTCTACACTGTAACTCCAAAATTCTGTCCTGTTGAGAATAGTATTAGAGATATAAAGTAACAATTATTAACAATCTCAAAATGTTTGTGGAGAGAGGTGAATACTAATTTTGTAAAGTGTATCACCAGATCTTTGGGGTTGCTTTCCTGCTAATTATTTACAAATGCTATAGACTATTTTATTTTTAAACTACATTTCCCAATATTGCCAGTTTCCAAGTTAGGCTAACATTATGTTAGGGACTAATTTACAATTTGCTTTTGGCGCTACTTCCTCAATCTGTTGTGTTGGAAAGAACATGGACTTTGAAGTCATGTTGTTTTAGGTCTGAAGTCTGTCACCTGGGCTGTGTGGGATGCTTGAGAATGTAACTTCTCAGATTTAGTTTCTTTATGTGTAAAATGGAGATACACACTTTACAAGGTTGTTGTAAGAATTGAATGAGGTAATAAGTATGTGAAATGTGCTAGCACAGTCATACAGAGTATATTAATCCTAAAAATGTTAGCTATTTCAGTCCCCATCTCTTCTAGATACATTAGCCAGACCCTACAAACTTCTCAGTATCTTTTTCCAAGTCCATCCTTTTTCGTATCTTTCCCTATTGAATAAATTAGGCTTATTTTAAGACTTGATTAGCAATTATATTGTTCTTTCTGACACCAAATAAGTGGTGTGTCTTCTAACACCAGTTCTCTGATTCTCTGACATCATCTGGATGTCCAAAATTCAATTCACTTCTGACACTAACTGCCTGGCATTAGTGCAGATCCTACAAGTTAAAGGGCTCAGTGCCACGAGACCGCCTCCACTTCAGACACCAGTCACAATTCCCAGTTGCCATCCATACTTCTAACAAACCAACTATAAATTCGGGGGTTCCCATGACTTGGTAGTTCCTCCCCTACCAAGTTTGGTAATTTGCTAAAATGACTCATAGAACTTAGGAAAACACTTTTCCTTGAGTTTACCAGTTTATTATAAAGGATACAACTCAGAAACAGTGAAATAAAAGAGATGCATAGGGCAAGGTATGGGGTGGAGGAGGGATGCCGTGTCAAGATTTCATACCTTCCTCAAGTGCACCACCCTCCCAGCACTTCAGTGTGTTCACCAACCTGGAAGCTCCCCAAACCCCATCACTGAGGTGTTTTTATGGGGGTTTCATTACATAGGCAAAATTGATTAAATCACTGGCATTGGCGTTTGAACTCAGTTTTTAACCTCCAGCCTCTCTCTCCTCCCTGAAAGTCAGGGGTGGGACTAAAAGTTCCAGTCTTCCAACCATGGCTTGGTCTCTCTGGAGACCAGCCCATATCCTGAAGCTATCTAGGGGCCAACAAAGATTCACCTTATTAGCATAAATTCAGGTATGGTTGAAAAGGGCTTGTTATAAATAAGAAAAGGTGCTTCTTTCACTCAGGAAATTCCAAGAGTTTTAGGAGATCTGTTCCAGGAATGAGAAACACAGATCATATATATATAACATATAATTTATATATATGTGTGTATTTCCTATCATACTACAGCAATTAATTAATTATTGCCTTCTAAGAATTCATATATCGTTTGTATTAAATTGTGCATACTCACATCTGTTAAGATGTTATCTTTACTGATACTGTAAATTATATGTTAATAGGAGCCTTTTTATTCATTTTTGTTTAATCTCTTAATATATCATCGTGTACCCAACATTATCTAAGAATTTTCTAAGTATTTATGTACTTGATTGATACTAATAAAATAGGGATATTTTGAACCTATATCTGTATGGTAACAAAATGCTTCAAGATATCACATGGTCAAATCTAAATGGCTAACATCTTGAAGATAAATTAGCCTAGGTTCAAATATGTTTAGTGTCCCTCGATGGCCATAAACAGGTTACTCTCAGTCATCTCCTTGAAGTTCAGTTTCCTTACCACTGAGATAGATATAATTATAAGACCATGAAAAGATTTGAGAGAAAGACACACACACAGAAACAGAGGAATAGAGGTTGTCATACACTAAAGGTGTAATAATTTCACTATTTTTGTTGGAAAAAGGAAGGATTTAATTTGCTGACTTAACACTCCAACTCCTCGATTTTCTCATCTCAGTTCTAGACTTTTTTATTTTTAAGGGCACAATTTTCCTAGATCTCCTTAAACAAAAAAACAGCAAAGAGCAGACAGGTGTTATATTAGGCAGGCATTTGACTTGAGAAGAAATGACCGTATTGTGTGCATGTTTATCAGTCCCCTCTAAGGATTCAGTAATTAAGATCATTCTTACCCTGAAGTTCTCCAAGCAGGTGAGCATTCTCCTCTTAAACTGTAAATAATTTTTCATCTATAGTCTCACACTCCCTTAAAGACTTTAAAATGGGTTTTATTAATAATCTTTAAGATAGCTTTGGAAGGTTTTTACTTATTCAAATGTATTTTTTTTAAATCAAAGGCATTGATTTGCTCACAGTCCTGGTTCTCATTAGAATCTGGCTATTGTTTTTAAGAAATAGAGGCAAATTTTTATTCATACACAATGTTAAAAGAATTCATGAACTTGTCTCTGATCCCCTTATTGAGAAACAAACATTAATCACATTTCCCTATAGTCTGGTGTTTTCATTCATTACTCTTTCCAGATAAGTTAGACATTTGTATGTGAATTTAAACATTAGAACCATTCCCCATTTGTAACACTTGGAACCAGTAGGTGCAAGAACAGAAAATGCTAAAATCTTAATTAATTTTGTGCACTTTTTACTTAATTCCTATCAAAATCCTTAATAACTTTAAAAGATTACATGTTTGCCTCCAGATAGCTAATCTACAGGCACTCATCATGTATATTAATACATGGATAATACAGAAATTCATTTACATGAAGTACATTGCTATATAAACTGCAATTTGAATCTGGTTTGAAATCCATCGTTAGCAACATTTTTCTTTAACATAGCAATTTTGTTGCAGTACTTTTATGCTTTCCACAAAACATGTTTCCCATTTTGACTTATGAAAGTTTGTGAATTCTAAATACTGGTGTGAATAGGCCAACATCGACTTCAATTGATAACTTTAATAGGGCAAAATTTTCAAAATCCTCTGAGGAAGAGAGCAAAATCATGAAACATTGGTAATATTTGTAATTGGAAAGAATGAAGCATAGGTTGTTGTTAAGAGTGTACATTCTGAATCAGATTACCTTGTTTGAATCCTTATTCTGCTACTTTTTAGCTGTTTGGCTTTCCTTAACTGCTTTGTGCCTCAGTGTCTTCCATAAAATGACTTATTTTATAAAAAGATAAACTGTGTGAAGATTTTAACACAATACCTAGCACTTAGTAAATATTCAGTATCGACAAATATAATTATTATTTTTATTACCATCATCCTTCAGTATATTTGTAGGGAGATATTTTGACAAACTTTTCAACCAGAGATTTTTAACGTAAGTGAATCCATTCAGGATAATGTAATGATGTATTTTTAGAATCATTTTATTTAATTGAACAAAACTCTGGCACCTATTTATTTCTCCTAAGCAGTCCTACTTTTAAGCATTTCATATCTAAGTGGACTTTTTTCTCACGATATTTTATTTAATTTAGTTTCTTAAGATTATTTCATAATAGAATGTACTGAATAACTCTTACACCATGAAAAACTGGTTCTGTTAGAATAGTGAACTTTAACTTTTTTGACACCTGAAGCTTTCTTTCATCATATTCAAAGACTTCATACTACACCATTTAATCATAACTGCACAGGTTATCCTCACTGGATATTCCAAAGAATGAGATGCTGAGCTCATTAATAGCCAGTGAGCTTAAAGTAAACCCTATTATCACAGAAGTTTTCCATAGGCAAACCTGATTAACTATAATGAATATTCTCAGTTTTACATTCTCTAGCTTTTTTGTGGTTAAGGAACCACCTTGGAATCCAAGTAGTTTGGGCAGTATTTTAAATTGCAGTAACGATTACCTTCATTTAGGAATGCTTTCCAATTCAGACTCTATTGAATGTATGAAAACACACTGTGCTTGAAAAGTTTTAACCCAGCACTGTCAGATGTCTTTACAGGGCTAAATCTTCTAGGTTTGGATGAATGACACATTCATATATAATGAGGGTCTAAAAAATCCATTACTTGAAATAACCTAATAGGTGATACACATTCAAAGACTTCTCATAGAAAATCATTCATAGAAAAAGTAAGTATGTATTTTAAGATATATCCCTGTTAGGTATAATTAATTACATTTATATTCTTTGCCATTTAAAAAGAAATTAATAAGAAGGGAGATAAGTAGTTGCAAATACTTTGTTTTGCTAGACAAATGCAAATATAATTTGAAAGTAATTGTATATTCTCTTAATTTATTTTCATTTGACTCTAGTATCATTCATCTCTACTCCACTTTAGCATTTTATTTCAATGGCCATATCTCTGATCTTGTAATCACACTAAATTTCTCTATCACTGAAATATTAAATTGCGACAAAATTCTATTTATTGACTACAAGGTTTTTGCTTCCTGACTCCATTGTTTTCAGAGTATTTGCTTTTCAAGTTTTCCAGTTGTCCTAGTAATCCAACCCATTGATTATCTTCCCCCATTAGTTTCCTTCTGAGCTAATTCCTCTCCAGAGCCAGTTTGGATCCCATGGTCCGTTGCTAACACTGTGTCTCCTTAACTGCCGTGTCTCCTCAACTGCCCTGTCCCCTTGTCCTTATGCCTCACTCTGCTGAGTCTTCACACAAAATATCAAACTGCTGGATTTTCAAGGCTAAAAGGCATCTGTGTTAAGTTATCTGTTACTGTGTTAAAAACTGCTGTATATTACCTAGGAGCTCAAAAAATATCACATCTTACTAAATCTAGTTATCTAATCTCTAGTGAGTCAGTAACTTGAAGAAGCTATTCTTTTGCTTCATATGGATTGTGGTATCATCTGGATCACTTGGTGGTACTTTGTGGGTGGCTGGTCTGGTCTGGAAGGTCCAAGATAGCTTCGCATGCCTGAAACCTTGGTAGGGATGGCTGGAAGGCTGGGCTTAACTCTGCCCTCTCCTTTATGTAATTGCAGGGCCCCTTCACCTCATCTCTTTAGCAAAGTAGTTGGACTTATTACATGGGTCAGGACTCTCAGAGTGAGTATTTCAAAAGATAGGAAGTGAAATTCCTTGTCTTCTGTGGCCTGGGCCCAGAAATCAGCACAGCAACACTTCTGCTATATGCTATTGGTCAAAGTAATCACAGAGCCCATCCCTATTTATCAAAGTGAACATAGAATCCAGGTCTTGATGCGGAGAATATTGAAAATACTATGGACATCTTTACTCTTTTACATCATTCATTCATTCATTTCAGCATTCATTTATTCAATCAATAATGATTTGTCACTAACTATAATACTAGGTACTTGATGGATACAGAGGGTGATGCAATGACTAGGAAGTTGTAAGTTTCTTTATAATGGAGCTTACACAGGAGACAAATACAATGGTAACTAACATTATATTATTAACAGTAGGAGAGATACTTCACTTACTGGTAGTCAAGAGTGGGCTTTCTGAAGTTAAAATCTAAAAGATGAGAATCACAGAGCCGTGGATAAAGTAAAGGAAAGACAAAACAAAATCAGAGGTCCATTGTCCAGAAAGGGTTTATCATGCAGAAGCAGGAAGAAAACCTATGTTTCTGAAACATAATATTCAAGATGAGAATAGTTGGGTATACGACCAGAGCCAAAACTTTCAGGACCTTGTAGGCCAGGTTAACAAGCAGGGGTGAGTCAATAAAGTGTTCTAAACAGGACAATAAAAGAGCTGATTCTCTGGTAAAAGAACATCTGGCCAGTCTCAGAAGGTTGAGAGAAGGTCAAAAGAGGAAGCATGTTGGCCTGCTAGAAGGCTATCACAGGACGTTTGTAGTAGTCCATGTGAGAGGTAATAGTGGTGATAGTGGAGACTGAGAGAAATGTATAAACTCCCAATATATTTTGAAGGTAGAATCAATAGAAATAACCATCTTTTCTAATCACAGACAATATTGTTGAACAAATAGTTGTCATTACTGATCTCTACTATTTAACCATCCTTTCATATGCCAAAAATCTGTAACCCAGGTTATAAATACTTCACAGAAAATGCTTTCACTGTAATCATTAATAATATTAAACTTGTCAAAAACAGTAGATATTTTAAGTATTAACTTCTGCCTTGCTAACATTTGGCACATTGTATTACTTCCTGTTCTTTGAAGCATACAACTCCTTTAATTTTTGTAACACAACTTTCTGGATCCACATATCTCTCTGCTAATTTATGTTTATTTTCCTTTAGGAGCTTTTATTTTCCTCCAACCCTGTAAGTGATTATATATTCAAGAGTAAATTCAAATTTGACATTTTATATGGCTTTGTTTATACTTTCTCTGAGATAGCTCAACAGAACTGTAGCCTGCAGTCAGCCTTCCGTTCTGAGCTTTAGATCCATATTTCTGCTTGGCAATCAGAGACATGCATTTCTGGGCATAAAATAGATAAAATATTCCACAAAACCCTTTCAATGCAAACAACTGAAAATGCGGGAAAATATTCTTAAAATATTATAAAAGCATTAACGTATTTATTTAAAAATTCCAGGCCAAATTTATAGAAAAATAGTACAGTGAGCCTACTTTTGCCCTTGGGGGCATTTGCTGACATGGGCAAATTTGAGCTTCAGTTTTTGATGGCATCTCTGGGCAAGGGATGCAGAACTCCAAACCCGTGGTGTTCCCTGGGAAGGTGTCTACCAATAGAAGTTGGAACTCAAAGGACTGTACCCACAGGGTAAGAGTAGAGCAGAAGTAAACCCAGTCTACACATTCCTACTCTCAAGGGAGTGCAAAGAGCCTTGCCTTTGACGTGAGAAGGGTGGAGGTGACATAGGAACCATTCTTGAAGTTATAATCACAAACCAGCTCTTATATGGATTTTTAACTCAAATTCATGTCACCCAGATGATTAAAATAAAACCTCAAGCAAGGAACTTGGATTAATGTGATCCTAGACATTGATGCCAAGAGTTGCCTATGGACACAAATCTCTAGAGGAGGAAGCCATCATCTGAGGCATGAAGTATCCTCATAAATATTTTTTAAAGGACAATGAGTAGCACAGAGTTAAAATTAACCAAGAATACACAGGAACAAGGTACCCTGAGAGAAAACCAACAGAAAAGCCCTCTCAACACTATAATTGGAAATATCAGACGGTATAAAACAATTACTTTGTTTAAAGACAAGTGTCTTTAACCTTTGCAGGTTAAAGACACTTTGCAGGTAATGGGAAAGTATTAAAACGGTGGTATAAAAGGTAAACCAAAGAACTACACAGAGCATTTATAAATGAAAACTACATTATTGTAAATAACACAATGCAGATTAAGCAGAGCTAAAGAAAGAATTAATGAACTGAATTAGCTCAGAGAATTTATTCATGCAAAAACCTCAAGAAATGGAAAAGTTGGAAGAGAGGTTAAAAGACATGGAAAAGGGAATAAAAAGGATTCTCAATTGAGAATAGAAAGAGAACAATACAGGTTTATTTGAAGAGCTAATGATGAGAATTTTCCAAAAATTTCCTAAATGACGGACACCAAACTTAAATCAAGAGATTTAAGAAGCCCAGCAAATACCAAACTATAAGTAAAAAGAAATCTATACCTAGAAACATTATATTGAAGCTGTAGAACATCAAAGCAAAAAGATTTTGAAAGTAGCTGGAGGAAAAAAAAGTGTTCACTTCAAAGTATGAGACTTTGAGCTTACTTTTCTACAGCAATAATGGCCATCTGAAGACAATGGAATTATATCCTGTTGTGCTGAAAGAAAATAACTGCTAACCTATAATTCTATGTACAAGGAAAATATCTTTTAAGAATGAGGTTAAAAGCCCAGAGATAAACCCATGCACATATGGTCACCTTGTCTTTGATAAAGGAGGCAAGAATATACAGTGGAGAAAATACAGCCTCTTCAATAAGTGGTGCTGGGAAAACTGCACAGCTACATGTAAAAGAATGAAATTAGAACACTCCCTAACACCATACACAAAAATAAACTCAAAATGGATTACAGACCTAAATATAAGGCCAGACACTATAGAACTGTTAGAGGAAAACATAGGCAGAACACTCTATGACATAAATCACAGCAAGAGCCTTTTTGACCCACCTCCTAGAGAAATGGAAATAAAAACAAAAATAAACAAATGGGACCTAATGAAACTTCAAAGCTTTTGCACAGCAAAGGAAACCATAAACAAGACGAAAAGACAACCCTCAGAATGGGAGAAAATATGTGCAAATGAAGCAACTGACAAAGATTTAATCTCCAAAATTTACAAGCAGCTCATGCAGCTCAATATCAAAAAAACAAACAACCCAATCCAAAAATGGGCAGAAGACCTAAATAGACATTTCTCCAAAGAAGATATACAGATTGCCAACAAACACATGAAAGAATGCTCAACATCATTATTCATTAGAGAAATGCAAATCAAAACTACAATGAGATATCATCTCACACCGGTCAGAATGGCCATCATCAAAAAATTTACAAACAATAAATGCTGGAGAGGGTATGGAGAAAAGGGAACCCTCTTGCACTGTTGGTGGGAATGTAAATTGATACAGCCACTATGGAGAGCAGTATGGAGGTTCCTTAAAAAACTAAAAACAGAACTACCATACGGCCCAGCAGTCCCACTATTGGGCATATACCCTGACAAAACCATAATTCAAAAACAGTCATGTACCACAATGTTCATTGCAGTTCTACTTACAATAGCCAGGACACGGAAGCAACCGAAGTGTCCATCAACAGATGAATGGATAAAGAAGATGTGGCACATACATACAATGGAATATTACCCAGCCATAAAAAAAAAGAAATTGAGTTATTTGTAGTGAGGTGGATGGACCGAGAGTCTGTCATACAGGGTGAAGTCAGTCAGAAAGGGAAAAAGAAATACCATATGCTAACTCATATATATGGAATCTTAAAAAAAAAAAAAAAAAATGGTCATGAAGAACCTAGGGGCAAGACGGCAATAAAGACACAGACCTACTAGAGAATGGACTTGAGGATACGGGGAGGGGGAAGGGGAAGCTGGGACAAAGTGAGAGAGTGGCATGAACATATATACACTACCAAACGTAAAATAGATAGCTCCTGGGAAGCAGCCACATAGCACAGGGAGATCAGCTCGGTGCTTTGTGACCACCTAGAGGGGTGGGATAGGAGGGTGGGAGGGAGGGAGACACAAGAGGGAAGAGATATGGGAACGTATGTATATGTATATAACTGATTCACTTTGTTATAAAGCAGACACTAACACACCATTGTAAAGCAATTATACTCCAATAAAGATGTTAAAAAAAAAAATAATGAGGTAAAATATATATTTTTTGAAATTCAACATCAGAAAGTCTACTAAAGATAATTCAATATGATATATTTCAGGCGAAAGGAAAGTGATCACAGATTTGGAAGGTCTGTGATGAAAGAAGGAATTAAGGGCAAATAAGCTAACATATATCTGGGTAATTTAAAAAATGTGCAAGTATAAAGTATGATAATGTCCAATAAATTTTAAAAAAACGAGGGAATTAAAGTTCATGACTCAGTAACATATGTCAGAACAGGAATAAAAGGAACAAAGTGTTCTAAGATTCTTATTTTGTCTAAAAGGATGGTAAAGGTATTAATTGATGTTTTTGGATAACTTAAGTATGCATGTTGCATGCTTTAAGACAATCAATAAAATAATAGAAACAGAGCAGTTAAGTTCCCAACTAGTAGCAGGAAAATGGTTAGAATAATGATATAATCCATTAATACAAAGAAAACAAAGAAAGAAAGAACACAAAACAAACAGAAAGAATAAAACAACAGGAAACACTTGTACCCAAATATATCAGTATATTAAACTGAAATGAATAAAGTGCTAAGTACTCTGTGTAAAAGAAAAAGATTGTCTGACTTTTTTGAAAAAATAGAATATAACAACGTGCTGTTTAAAAGAGATACTAGTAAAATGTAAGGTTACTGAAAGTATAAAAGGATGGAAAAGACATAACATGTAAATATTAACTAAATGAAAGCCAAGGTAACTATATTAATATGAGACAAAATAGAGTTTTAAATAATAAAACATTAATAGAGATAAAGGAGATATTTCACAAAGATAAAAGTTTCAGATCATCAATAACATAAAGCTGATTTAAATTTGTATGTAATGAATAGCATTGCCTCAAGATACGTAAAGCAAAAAGGAGACAGAACTACAAGAAGAAAATTTTTAAAAGCTACTACCCTTTTAGAAGAGTACAACACTTTCTTCTAAGTTAATCCAAGTAGAATAAATGCGGCAAAAAAAAAACCCTAACAACTATATAAATGATATGGACAACACAGTTATCAGACTTTACCCAATAGATCCACATCACATCCCCAAACTGCAGACTACTCCTTCTTTGCAAGCACAAACAGGATAAAAATCGATCATATTCTGGGAGATAAAACAAGTTTTAACAAATTTCAGATGATTGAATATATATGAACTGTTTTCTCTGAATATGATTCAGTTAAGCACAAAATCAAAACAAAGAGAAAATAAAACATAACCGTATGTTTGGAAATAAAGAAGCGCTTGGGTACACAAATTCAACATGTCCACCAAACTCCAAACTACCCCTCCTTTCTTCCCTGTCTTCATCACTCATCCCCCTCTTGTCTAAGGCATCATTTATGGTCCCATGACACTGCCTTAGTTCAGGCCTTCTCTTTGAGTTTCCTCTCTTTGAGGTTCATGCTCCTCCTATCTGCCACACTATGCCTTCTAAAAGATTGGTTTAATCATATAAAGCCTTTATTTAAAAATTTTTAAAAGACCCTCAGTACCAACAGGATAAAATTCAAACTCCATAACATGACATTCAAGGATCCTTGATAGAGCCTCTGCTTTTCTTTTCATCTTTATTTCTTCCCAAGCCTTCATGCACCTTTTATGCATCAGTTATGCTATTTACTTATACTTCCCTAAACACCCTGTTCTCCCTGTCTCCTCCTTACCTTTGCACCTACTTACCCCTCTACCGGGAATGTCCTCTCTTACTATTCACCCACCTGACCATTTCCTATATATCCTGGGATATACAGTTCAAGTATCACATTCCTTGCCTGGTCAATCCTCATAGTGTTATTCACTTCTTCACTTTCTACCCTAGAATTGTTTTTTGTACTTCAGTTTTTTAAATTAGTTATTTAAATGTCTGCCTATTGTGTTAGACCATAAACTACATGCAGATAGGATTTTTTTCTTGTTCATTTCTTTTTCTATTCTTAGCACTTATATAAGGAGGGCTCAAAAATTGAATTTATGAATAAAATTAAAATTCTTATGTAGCTTAAACATATTTGTTGAAAGAAGCAAGAAGGATCAGTCAATATGTTGGCTATGAGAAAGGAGAGCAATATTATAAAAAGTAGATGGAATGACATGTAAAGAATATCAGATGGCACATTTGGTGTGGTAGTCCTAAAACCTTTTAGCATCCTGAAGGAAGGGCTTCCAGGTAGAGTTGTACAGCTTTTATACTGCACAACTCAAGAGGGTGCCATACACATCTAGTCAAGGATGGGATATTGTTGCCCAGAGCAATCCTGAGTGCAAAAAATCCTGAGTGGTCCCACACAATTTCCTTGATCAAATGAACCATGTCATTAGAGCCCAGGAAATAATTGTTATTTATTATGACAATTGGGAGTCATCATTAAGAAAAGGCCTGCATTTTGCATACCCTAATGAGAGAAATGTGTAACACCTTTTGGAAATCTTGCCATCAAAAACAAAAAGGTTAGGTACCTAACGTAGCAAGTTTTGATTGTATGGGAAAAACCGTCACAATTAAGCCAAATAAATGAGTCATTGCAGTGGGTTGAAATCCATATCCACCTGTGGTGTAATTTGCAAAGTTTGCTTAAGGTTTACGCATGAATATTATGACTTGCAGTCAAATTCTTTCTGACCAAATAATTTAGAAAATAAATTTATATACTTGTGTTACCCATTTTATTAAATAATTGGTATCCAGAAGCCCAAGGACTGAGCCTCATATGGGATAATTAGAATTCACTGACTTGAACCAATGGCTTCATCTGCTTCAGAATTTCATGTTAGTGTGGATACTCTGCTTTTATACCCAGAACATCATTTGCTTGCTAACAGTATAAACCAAACATACTTATGACATTTTTTTCTGGGAAGCAACTAGAAAGAAAAAATAAACTCTGCTTAGTTTCACCTGCAAATGCTTTTTTAAAGCTATGAGTCTTATTCATTGCCCACACTCAGGAATCACATTTCCCTACCCAAGCTGAAATTCCCAGGCCTAAATATGTTCTCCACCCACCTCTTAATATTCCTTCCCTGTTGCTAGATGTATTCTTGAAAATAGCTTCTCACAGTAAGAGTAGCCACTGGCTTATTGCAAACCACATATTTTATCTGTTTTAATATCTCTTTTCTACAGATCCTCCTGCTGTGGAACCAGCATTTCTGGAAATCCGGCAAGGACAAGACCGCAGTGTCACTATGAGCTGCAGGGTCCTGAGAGCCTATCCAATACGGGTGCTGACCTATGAGTGGCGCTTGGGAAACAAATTATTACGGATGGGTCAATTTGACTCTCAAGAATACACAGAGTACCCGGTGAAGAGTCTTTCCAACGAAAACTATGGGGTTTATAATTGTAGCATCATAAATGAAGCTGGAGCAGGGAGATGCAGCTTTCTTGTTACAGGTAAGATGCTGAATATTTTGCTTTTTTTTTTTTTTTTTAGATCATGGGAGCTTAGGCTTATGTCAGTATAAGAATGAAAGCATTTTGCAGATCCATGGAGCATACCATGAACAGCTTGACTGTTCATATTTAGAGCTTCTACTCATTTATTTTCAAGGCAAGTCTATTTTAGTAGTTAAGATAGTTTATGTGCCTATAAAATTAGAAGTTTATGTGAATTCAAATAGAGTTGGTGACGAGGTTGTTTATGTTGAGTGTTTCAGTAATAAAGTGACAACTCTTAACTAACTTTATTTAGATCAAATTGCAACTATTAATACATGTTTTCTTTTGCAAGTTTAAAATCCCTTGCAATCCAATACCTGCTCTTGTTTTAATGGTAGAGAGTGCTTTCTTTCTTCTTGTTGTTTATTTATTTATTACCTCTTAATGTATGGTGAATCTTCATTTTGTCCCTGGCTTACCATAGGACCACAGATATTCAAAGGGAAATCAATATAGTTGTATCTGGTATACAATGAATTAGAGAGAATTATCATTTTTGATATCATTATCTTTTAATGTATTTAAGGAAATATTAAATCTGTATTAAATCATACATGTTTATTTAAATTATTTTGGTAATCTAAAGTAAATTTGTGTAACTTTTGAGCTAGGGTTTAGGCATACATTAAAAGGATATACTCCTTTTCATTATTATTTTGTTCTAGATTAGTTGAAACGGTTATAGTGTTTATGCTACTAAAAGAAGAAACTGGACATTGTATGTTATCTGGAAAGCAATCATAAAAATCATGATTAAAATGTTTCAGAATTAATTAAATCTTGTTCATTGGTAATATAATTTCTTATTAATAAGTTCTTACTCATAAGAGAACTCTCTAATATGGATTGCCTTGAGACATTTTTACTTCCTGAAATGGGATATTAGGTGGATAAAATACAATTGACTAACCAAAGAATATGAAGACATCCTCTCTGCTGGATCTTGCCACCTCTTGGTTTTGCAATCTCTTTTATTAACATTCAGTTGAACCTAAGGTTTTTCTACTTTGATACTTAAAGTGAACTATTAAAACGAAATAAAAAATCCCTAGGACAATTACTTACATGGTGATCTAATTTTTCTTCCTAGGAATATTTACAAGGGTAAGAGAATGTAATCTATTACTCTATGGGGTAATTTAAATGGCATGATATACTTTCATTCCTTATTTATATGTTATTATCCCAAACAATAAGAATCCTTCAAAGGCAATTGTTTTTCACATATTGGTACAAATGGAGCAGTTTACTTTCTTTCATTAACCCTCCAAAATAAAAATACTCCATAAAATTAACGAAACCCCTTTCTTCAATCCTTTTGGCTTTATACACATTCTGATTTTCTCTGGTGACACTGTTTTCTAACTTTGACTGGTTTAGACAATGCTGCCTCTGCAAGATTTTCATTTGTTCTCTATTATATGATCCAAATCCTATTTTTTGAGCTAGAAGACAAGCTGAGACCAGAATAAACACTAGCTCCATTCTCCCATTCCAGATCCATGGGGTGCAGTAAGTAGATTTCAGTAGTTGAAGAAAGGAATAAACCTGTTGTGGATTGCCCCATAGAGGGAGAGGAAACAGCCCCGTGTATTAATTTGTTTCTAGTGTGCATTTTTCAATCTCCAAGTCAACCTCATTGTTTCAAGATCTCCACATAAAATCTAATAAAGTTTTGAAGAAGAGAAAAAGAAATGATTGAATTCCAAATACAGTATAATTCAGGAAAATATATAAAGAAATCAATGATTCCATAGAATCAGACATCTGGAAGAAACTTTGAAAGGCTATTTACTTTTCTACTAAAACATACCAGAATTAGTAGTAATCCTTATCAATTTCCCATAATTCAAAACTCTTTGAAGCTATGCAGAAGAGAACTAGAGAATATAATATATGCAAGGATTCATATATTTATTATGCATATGTTCTTTACCCACAAAACAGATCTTTGAAGACAATTCTTTGAAGACAATTCTTTTTCCTTGAGGCCCAAATTAACTAAGAAACATTTAAATTTTCATAGTTATAACTATTGTACCAAATTTAAGAATTTAAACTCTTCCACTTGCTTGTCCTAAATGTCCTGAAAGTGGACTTGATCTGACTGCACATCAAAACGTACAGAATTGAACTGAAAGGCAATGGCAGCCCTCATGTCTATATGTATCCTAGCTCCCGGGAAAGCTCAAAAGTTCGGACGTGTTTTCTTCATTTATATCATGAGTATGCAATGTGTGTGGGTGTTTGGGGGTAGGAGAGTGGGGTTGTGTTTACCAAGAAGTCAGAGGGGTTGTGAGAATATTTTCCTGGAAAGGAAAAGAAGATAGTAAGCAAAGGTATTTTGGGAAGAGTGACCAACCTAGCTTGTTGTGCACTGTCCATATTAGAGAATATTAGCTATAATACTACAAAATACTGTGTACTTTCATTTATTTTATTTACTAGTATTGTTATAGTGAAGTTAAGCCTAGTTTTTTTGTGTTTTAAGCCTTTGTGAACTATGGCAGGAACCCAAGCACCATTTATCATATTTTTCTGTGGGAGAATTTTTACAAGTTCTATAAATAAATGTGACATATTAATTTATTATAATAAGTCCACTTGTAAATGTGCAATTCCAAGTATATATGTATAAATACATAGACATAAGTATTTCTATATTAATAAATAGTTCTGTACTGTTTAGCAGATCACTCAGCTGGAGCATGGATTTCACTTTATCACAGGTTCAAATGCTCCAAATTAACATTTGGAAAAAATGTTTTTAAAGACTTCAAAACGTCTAGGCACATTCATTACATTACAGATACGAGTGAATAACATGCTAGGTTAGATCCTAGCACACAGCTTGATCCAGAAAAGAAAACCAGTAAATCTGGGATGATGGAATAGATAGAGGGATGGCCAAGAGTGAATGATTAAATGGAAGGAATCTTACTGAAAATTATAATTTAATGGGAAAAGAATGAGGGTGAAAGAGTAGTTCAAGTTGAAAATACGTAGTGGGCTGAATAGTGTCCCCCAAGAAGGTAGATCCATGTCCTAATCCCCAAACCCTGTGAATATCACTTTATGTGGCAATACATGATTAAGTTAAGGATTTTGAGAGAAGGAGCTTATCCTGGATCATGTGAGGTTAGTGAAAGATTTAATGTCCTTAGTTGCATGATAGAGGGCCCTAGCATTTTGCTGGTTTTGGGCTGAAGGTCACTCTCATGTCTTAGAATATTTCTGCAGGTCCTAGAGATCACCTGTAATTCCTTGTCACATGTGCTTTTCCAACGTGGCTTCTTAATTCATCAAGCCATGAGGAAGAATCTCTAGCTCTAGTCTGTTAAGATGGAATCTTATATAACATAACCTAATTACTGAAGGAACATCTCATCACAGTTTTTTCCCACCCTCCATGGGAGAGAATTATACACAAAGACATTAATAACAGAGGTAGAAATCACTGGAGTCACCTTAGGTTCAGTCTGCCACATGTATCAACATTACCTGCTGCTAGGAGTACTTTTAAATACAACCTACATATGAAACTGTTTTATCTATGGCAATAGTTAAAGAAATTTCTCATAGTTTAATCCCTTTCAATAAACATGGCAAATAGGGTTTTACAAACAAAAATTTGCCTGTGACGGTTGCTTTCACCTCTAATTTGGAAGCATTTGTACTGGGATTGTGCATCCTCTACTTTTCTTTTGATATATTACAATATTCAGATGGACATTTTGGAACTACTCTTTTCTCCATATTCAGCACCAGCAGGTCAGACACATAACCAAAATTAGACAGATCCTAGAGAACAAATAAAGCAAGAGTGAGACATTTTTATGAAAGGGAGCACATGCTATCACCCAGTGAATGTAAAAAAATTCAGGTGACTGAGAACTGTGATATGCCTAAGACAGGCTGTTGGATTACTCTAGCATTACTTAGTTCTAAAGAATGAAAAGGATGAAATAACAACCAAGTCAAATTTGACTCCAAATCAAAATGTTTTATTCTTGTTTTCTACAGTCAGATTGAGTTATGTAGTAACCAGATAGAAAATGTATTTTATTCTCTGGCAATGCATATGTTTGTGCTATTCAGCTGGATACTTGTTTGTTATGAATGTCTAAACATGAACAGCATAACACTGTAGAAAATTCATTAGAACTATCAGAAGTAAGAGCAAATGAACTAATGGAAAAATATCTAATAAAATTCCCTGTGATAACTCTAAAAGGCAAAAAACTTCAATGTCAAATATTTTTCAGAGCCAAAATTCTGTTAAATCTATTAGAATTTTACTTATGATGATAACAGATAGACTAATGGATCCCAGTGTTTCAGCCAGCCTTATGAATTACAGTTATGTTAAAACTATAGAGCAGAAAATGCATTATATGTCCTAACAACTCTTGATGTATTCTATGGTGTACAAAGTGATTCCACTTGTATTCTTTTCATTCAAACAATTCTGCTATGTGTGTAGAAGAAGTGATATCACCCTCGTATGACAGGCAAGCTAATAGAGGCTAAGAAAACCGAAAGTAAAATGTGTATCTTCTGACTGTAAATTCAAGCTCTTTTTGACACACCTCAGTAACTCTTTTATTAGTGGTTCTAAAGGAATTTTTGGATAATTAAGCTAGATAAAATGTAGATGAGTCCATGCTGAATCTAAAAAAGTAGAAATAAAAATGTAAATATTAATTAAGGAAGTTAATACTATCACTTAGCAAAAATTTTACCAAAATATTTACTTTAATATGAAATCTAATTTATACAATATTTTAGAGACTGGAGCAGAAAGGGATGATTAGAGGAAGGCTTATAGGAGTTTGTGTTGATTCCATCCTAGTCCTTACCTGAGGATTGGGATGCATAGATAAGGTGAAACTGTTGAGGCTTAGCACACTCTTCTATATCAGGTTCAGAGCAGAAAAGTGACAGTAGAGTTCAAGCAGTGATGGAGAAAGCTAGAATTTTCAGCTTAGCAAAATAGGATATACCTTCTTAAAATTCTGAACATGCTGCTGAGATATCAGAATGATTAAACCTTAGGAGTCAGGGCCTTGCTTGAGAATAAAGGATTATTCTAGATACTCCCAAACAAAGGCTAACACCAAGCCCCGATAAGATTCATGGGGAGGTAGAATTTGGAAGTAGAGTTCCACCAATTTGTAAGAGCAAGTCTCTACGTTCTCCATACATCTCACCCTAATAAAATGTAAAAAGGCAGAATACAAAAGTTTGAGGTGGTTAGCAGGTAGCTGAATTACCTACTAGAATAAACATTGACACTCTTTAGAGGAAGAGAGCATAGTCCAGTTATCTATAATATATTATATAATATGTATTATACATTACAATGTAATAATGTAGTGGCAATTACTAACAATGCTCAATAAATAATAAAAATTATTATTATTATTAGGAAAATAGGAAAATGTTACCCTTAGTCAAGAATAACAGTGGTCATGGGACTTCCCTGGTGGCGCAGTGGTTAAGAATCCTCCTGCCAATGCAGGGGACACGGGTTCGAGCCCTGGTCTGGGAAGATCCCACATGCCACAGAGCAGCTAAGCCCATGCGCCACAACTACTGAGCCTGCGCTCTAGAGCCCACGAGCCACAACTACTGAGCTTGTGTGCCACAACTACTGAAGCCCATATGCCTAGAGCCCATGTTCCGCAACAAGAGAAGCCACCGAAATGAGAAGCCCATGCACCGCAACGAAGAGTAGCCCCTGCTCGCCGCAAATAGAGAAAGCCCATGCGCAGCAAAAAAGACCCAATGCAGCCAAAAATAAATACATAAATTTAAAAAATAAACTAAAAAAAAAAAGAATAACAGTGGTCTTTTAAAAACTAACCCTGAGACGGCCCAGATGTTGGATATAGCAAAGCCTAGCTATTATAATAATTTCAAAGTATTAAAGGAAAATATGTTCAAAGATTTAAAGATAAATGCAGTATTTATGAGCAAATGCATAAGAAATTTCAGCAGATGGAAAAAATCCTTTAAAAAATAACCAAATACAAATACTATAACTAAAACGGTATAGTAATTGGAATGAAAAAATTACCTAGATGGAATGAACAACATATTGGAAAAGGTAGAAGGGTCAGTGAAATTGAAGACAAATTGAAAGAGCTGAGACAATCTGCTAGATAGAAAAAAGATTGAAGACTAAAGAAAAGAGACCTAAGGACCTGGAAGATAATGAAAAATGGCCTAAAATAATTGCAATTGAAGTTCTAGATGTTCTAGAAAAGAATGAGAATGGGACCAAAAAAAAAAAAAAAGTTTTTCAAACCCACAGATCCAATCATATCATGGAACACAAACCAAGAAAAAATACGAATAAAATCACACCTAGACACATCATAATCCAATTGCAGAAAACCAAAGACAGAAGGTTTTCAAAGCAGCCAGAATAAAAATGATATTGTGATGATATGCATGACAGTTACCTTCTCATTAGAAGCAATGTGAGCTAGAAGGCAATGACACATCTTTAAATCTTTAAACATCTTTAAAATACTGTCAGTTAGTAATTTTATTTCCAGTGAAAATGTGCTTTAAAATAGGGTCAAACAAATATATTTTTCTGGAAAATGAAAGCTGGAGAATTAGTAGTCAGTAAAGCTGTACCACAAAATATGCCAAAAGATATTCTTCATATTAAAGGGAAAAGTTATCAGTGGAAACCAGGATCTACAAAAAGAAATAAAGAATCTTTTCTCCTATGTTTTCTTCTGTGAGTTTTATGTTTTCAGATCTTATATTCAAATCTTTAACCCATTATGAGTTAAATTTTGTATATGGTGAAAGACACGGGCCAATTCCATTCTCTTTAATATGGATATTTAGTTTTTTCAACATCATGTTTTAAAGAGACTGTCCTTTCTCCGTTGTGTATTCTCGGTACCTTTGAAGAAGATCAGTTGACCATATATGAGTGAGTTTATTTCTGGGCTCTTAACATACACACCTACACACCCACACATGAACACAAGGAAACTTTTGGAGGTGATGGATATATTTATTACCTAGATTGTGGTGATAGTAACAGGAGGTATACATATGTCTAAATTTACCAAATTGTATTATATTAATTATATGCACTTTTTTTGTATACCAATTATACCGCAATAAACATGGGGAAAATATGGAATGAAGATGATCAGATTCAGTAAATAGGTGGGTAAAGACAAAATTTTTTGTAATTTCCCTAATAAACAGCTGTACAAACAATGGTCAGCAAATTACAGCTTCGGGACCAGCCAACAGTTTTTATAGATAAAGGTTAATTGCAGCATAGCTTTCTTCACTTGCTTACGTATTGTCTATGGCTCCATTCATGCTACAACAGGAGAGGTGAGTAGTTGTAACAGCAACCATATGGCTCATAAACCTAAAATATTGGGTTGGCCCAAAAGTTCATTCAGATTTTTCCGTAAGATGTTCCTGAAAAACCCAAACAAACTTTTGGGCCAACCCAATATTTACATCTAGCCCTTTGAGGAAAAGTCTGTCAATCCTTGGTTTGAAGCAAAAATAATAACATTATAAGTTAGGGTTTATAACATATCACAAACCAAAATGTTACAGCAATAGCACAAATGATGGGATTAATTTGAGTTGTATTGTTCTAAATTTATAACATTTGTGAAGTAGGAACTGAGAAGCAAATAGGGACTTCAGAGAAGCATGAAATGTGAAGTGTGATATAATAAGTGATACAATATTGACTCTAAATAGAATCAGTAAGTTAAAGTTGCATAGTTTTTGCCATACAGAAACTTCTAAAAAGTTTTTTAAAAAGTGGTGCATTGCTGCAATGAACATTGTGGTACATGTCTCTTTTTGAATTATGGTTTTCTCAGGGTATATGCCCAGTAGTGGGATTGCTGGGTCATATGGTAGTTCTATTTTTAGTTTTTTAAGGAACCTCCATACTGTTCTCCATAGTGGCTGTATCAATTTACATTCCCACCAACAGTGCAAGAGGATTCCCTCATCTCCACACCCTCTCCAGCATTTATTGTTTGTGGATTTTTGGATGATAGCAGCGCTATTTACAATCGCCAGGACATGGAAGCAGCCTAAGTGGCCATTGACAGATGAATGGATAAAGAAGATGTGGCACATATATACAATGGAATATTACTCAGCCATAAAAAGAAACGAAATTGAGTTATTTGTAGTGAGGTGGATGGACCTAGAGTCTGTCATACAGAGTGAAGTAAGTCAGAAAGAGAAAAACAAATACTGTATCCTAACACATATATATGGAATCTAAAAAAAAAAAAAAAAAAAAACTGGTTATGAAGAACCTAGGGGCAGGACGGGAATGATGACACAGACCTACTAGAGAATGGACTTATGGACACGGGGAGGGGGAAGGGTAAGCTGGGACAAAGTGAGAGAGTGGCATGGACTTATATATACTACCAAATGTAAAATAGATAGCTAGTGGGAAGTAGCCGCATAGCACAGGGAGATCAGCTCGGTGCTTTGTGACCACCTAGAGGGGTGGGATATGGAGGGTGGGAGGGAGGGAGACACAAGAGGGAAGAGATATGAGGATATCTGTATATGTATAGCTGATTCACTTTGTTATAAAGCAGAAACTAACACACCACTGTAAAGCAATTATACTCCAATAAAGATGTTTAAATAAATAAATATCAAAAAAAAAGTGGTGCATTGAAGAAACTAAAATACATTCAAATTTACTCAAAATATCAGAGGAAAAGATAACAGGTGAACAACAACAACAAAAACACTGAAGGGACAATGAAAACAATGAGCAAGATGATAGACTTTAACCCAATTATATTAATAATGACATGAAATGTAAATGAACTTAACACTTCAGTTGTCAGAAATCATTAGACTGGATTTTTAAAAAAACAACAAAAAAGCAAGCTGTCTACAAGATAGACACTGCGCTCTACAAGACACACATGTTAAATACAAAGACACAAAGAAGCTGAAAGGACAGGATGGAGGAATACATAACATGCAAAGAGCACATAAGAAAGCTGACATGGCTATATTATTACTAGACAAATAGACTTCAAGACAGAAAGTTTTAAGAGTTAAAGAGGGACATTTAATAATAGTAAAAGAGGAATTTATAGGGAAGATTTTACAGATATAAATATGTGTGCACCTAATAATAGAGCTTCAAAATTCATAAATAAAGAAGTGCCAGGAGGAATAATCTACTCATAATTACACTAAAGGTTTTAACATCCATCTATGAATAATTTATAGAATATGTACCCAGAAAATCACTAATGTTTTAGAAGATCTGAACCATACTACAAGCAAACTAAATTGATATTTGTAGATTATCATGCCCAAAGTTGTAAACTACACATCATTACATGTGCACATGGAATACTCACCAAGATAGATAAAACGCTGATCAAACATTTTCCTTCTAAAATTGGGAGCAAAACAAAAATACCCACTCTCATTAGTCACAAATATTGTACTGCAGGTCCTTACCACTACAATAACACAAGGAAAGTAAATAACATGCATAAAAATCAGGAAGGAAGAAGCAAAGTTACTTCCAGTCACAGATTATGTGGTTGTTTTTGAAGACAATGCTAAAGTATCTATGAGAAAATCTACTTGAATTAAGATAATTTAGCAAGAGCATAGGGTATGAAATTAGTATGTAAAATCAATCATATTTCTGTATAATAGCTACAAAAATTTGAAACTGAAGGCTAAAAAATACCATTTCCAGTCATCAAAGTGTAAATAAATTTAATAAAATATGCACAAGACATACACTGAAAAATATTTTAAAATTGCTGAGGGAAATGAACCTAAATAAATGGAGAAATTTACCAAGTTCGTATTTTGGAAGAATCAATATTGTTTTCATACTTATTGTCTCCGAATTGATCTACAGATTCACTGCAATCCCAACAAAATACCCAGCATGGTTGTTTTTGTTTTTGTTTCTATAGAAATTGAAGAGCTGACTCTAGATTTTATTTGGAAAGCTAAGGCTTAACAATAGCTAGACTTATGTGGAAGGGGAAAAAGAACAGAGTTGGAGGACTCACACTACCCTGTTCCAAGTCTTACTGTAAAGTCACAGTAATCAAGATAGTGTGGTTTTTGTATAAATATAAACACATGGTTCATTGAAACAGGATAAAGGATCCAAGAATAGACCTCTAAGGTCACAGAGATGATACACATATGGTCAAATGAGTTTTTCAAAGTCATCAGCATAATCCATTAGGAAATGATAGTCTTCTGAATAAATTGTGCTAGAACAACTGGATATTCATATTAAAAAAATAAACCTTAAACAATACCTCACATTACACACAAGATTAAAATTGATTGTAGCTGTAAATGTAAAAAAACTAAAATTGTAAAATTCTAGGAGAAAACTCAGGAGAAAATCTAGGCAAATTTGGAATAGAAAGTAAACCCAAAAAATCACCAGTCATTTAAAAATAATACAAATAATAATAATATAAGCATAATTAAAACTGCAGTCTTCCTACTCTTCAAAAGACCTCATTAAAAAAGGAAAAAGCTTCCACATATAAGCAATATCATATGACATTTGTCTTTCTCTGTCTGACTTACTTCACTCAGTATGACAATCTCTAGGTCCATCCATGTTGCTGCAGATAGCATTATTTTGTCCTTTTGTATGGCTGAGTAATATTCCACTGTATATATATACTACTATATAGCACAGGGAACTCTACTCAATACTCTTTAATGACCTATGTGGGAAAAGAATCTTAAACAGAGTGGATATATGTATGTGTATAACTGATTCACTTTGCTGTACACCTGAAACTAATACAACATTGTAAATCAACTACACTCCAATAAAAATTTTTTTAAAAAAATTATTGGTCTAAAGAAAAAAAAAGGGAAAAAGGAAAAAGCAAGCCACAGGCTGGAAAAAAAATTTGAAATACATGTTGTGACAAAGTGTTTGTATCCAGAGTATATAATTCTTAAAATTCAATAATAAGACAAACGGTCCAAGTAAAATTGTTAAGAGACTTGAATATACATTGCACAAAATAGCATTCAATTGACCAGTATTTGTATTAAAACTGGTAGCCATCATTTGTTATCAGAGAAATGAAATTTAAAACACAATGAGTTAGAACTACACACACATTATAATGACAAAAGTTAAAAAGACTGACAACAGCAAATGTAGGTGAGAATATATAGTCACTGAAATTATCACACATTCTTGCTTGGAGTGTAGAATGGGATTTCTGTTTTGAAAATGGCTTGTAAGTCTCTCAAAAACTTAAATATTTACTTACCAAGTAATCCAGCAATTCCACTCCTAGATGATTACTCAACAGAAATGAAAATGTATGTCTATACAGAGATTTATACACAAACTTTAATAGCAGCTTAATTTGTAATAGTGTCTGACTAGAAACAACCCAAATATTCATCAACAGGTAGCTGGATAAACAACTTGTGATCTAATCTACTCATGCAGTGGAATTTTACTCAGTCATAAAAGTGGAGAGAACTGATACAATACATGAACGGATGGATTTCAAAAACAATTATATTGAATAAACATAACTAGCCACAGAAAGTACATACTTTATGATTCCATTTATATGAATTTCCTGAACATGCAAAACTAATCTTTAGTAATAGAAATTATATTCTTCGCCTGGGGCTGAGGGTGGAGTTGATTGATTACAAAGGAGTAGAAGGTAACTTTCTGCAGTGATGGAAATCTCCTATATCTTGATTGGCGATTACATAGTAATATATATTTTTCTAGACTCAGTGAAATCTGCACTTAAAATGTGTGCATTTTATTGTATGTAAATTGTACCTCAAGTATTACTGAAAAGTGAATGATATTTCCCAAATAAGATAGGGTTGGGAATAGGAGGTGTTTCATAATATGAATGGCATTGTTTGATTTACTATTGTCATGTATATACTTTTTCTAATCCATATTGTGTTAATTTTTTAAACATTTGGTTGTTCCTCAAGAATCGTTTGTTCCTTTTTCCTCCCCTAACCTCTAAATTACTTTCCTTTAGGAGGAGACAGTAAACTGGTTATCTTCACAGTAGTTCCCCTCCCCAAAATAACCACTACCATCTTTGCCCAACTGTATCTGTTACTTTAAGAGATAGTGACTGTTACATTAAGAATATTGAATGACCCAATATATTGGTAACAAAGGTCATGTATACAAGTGAAATCAGAAAGATATGAATCAGGTTTTGGAGAATTACTAACTTGTAAGCAAGACCGTCACTGCTGGGTAGAATAAAGGGAAGACAGAGATATCAGCATAACAGGGTAGGACACAGTATTCCAAAACTATTGCTCACAGCTTCCTTATATTATTTTGGGCAGGCATTAGATCCAGTTTGTAGAGGATAAGAAATGGTTCGAAACCACAGTTTCTTCTGAGAGAAAAGAATTTTTATAATATTCTCTGACACCAGAAAAGAATAAAGCAAAGAAACCCACATGCAGAAATCCACACATATGTATGTGAATATTATATGTTTAGTATTTCTATTCTTAAGAGTCTGTTTAGCACTTAGTACAGTTGGATTTTTTCAGTAGATATTGGGTGGTAATAAAATCAATCTGTGAAAGAATCAAAGGACTTTTTAGTTCAGTGGAATCAAAGCCGTATCCCAAACCTCCAAGTGTCTATTTAAGCATTTGGCCTTTGTCCATCACCCTGAAGGGATGATTAATGGATGAGAACAGTGCAAAACTTATTCCAGAGACATGCCAGAAACCAGACTTAAGATGGTCAGGTGAGAGATTCCACAGATAATTGCCCACAACTTGATACGTTGTCTTTTCTCAAGGGATATTTTGTGACATAGCAGTAAGTTGAGAAAGTCGATAGAGGTTTTCTTTTTATAAATTCTTTTTGAATTTCAGACCAGAGGATATAACCAAGGTCTTATAATTTTACATTACTTATGTAAGCGTTACTTAAGAAATCACCTTCTTTCATCGTTCTAATGAACTTTGTCTATTTCTAAAGCACTGATCAAAATGACAGTTGCTAGTAGCCTCAGGATCTAACTGCAGGCAGATACTTGCTTTGCAGTCAGATCCAGACCAGTGCTTCTTAGCAATACGATAAGAACAGTTATTTGTGCTTTAATCTTTTTCTTGCTCTAAGAGTCGTATTCACAGATCTTTTGGTTATTCTTAGAGAGTCACAGTTATTCAGTTTCAATGACTGGTTTCCTTTATTCACATCTAAATCCACTTTGTTAATTCAAGTTATATATTTTGGAGAAAATAAATGTTCCTAGAAGATAAACAGCATACCTTCGGGGCTCCTCTCCAACTCACTTGAACACGTGTTACTCCCTGCCTCAATGATATTCCGCACATTCATATTCGGCGGTGGACCACCCACATGTGTGGCAGCGGTGCTTGCCAGAAAGTTAATGTGCTTCGTAAGTGCACCACTGAACAGTCAGTCCTCTCGGCCTGAGCGCTGCTGGGTCAGTTCAGCCATCCGTTCCCCCTCCGTGCACACCCCCCAACCAGTGGTCCTTTAAAGGAACCCAAGGCTTTCAGACACTTTGGAACTTTTCAGTTTTTAGGGAACGTAAAGCTTTAGGAAAGACCGAATTATTTGCAGCTTATTATATATTCATTATTTCTGAGTTAAATGCTTAACAAGTACATGTAGTTCTCATTCTAGAGATTTAGTCAATCCTTATCTTTATAAATTCCTGACTTGATAATACTTTCAGATAACGATATAATATGTCACATCTGGTTGAGTCCCAAGGGTAAATTGTGGTTTAAGTTTCCATACTCACAATGGGCAGAGTAGGGAAGTAGGGATCCTTGTTAGATTACTGGGAGTAGCATCTTATCAGGAAATCCACCAGCCTGTACAGTCTTTGTGTGTGAATTAGGAAAAAGGTGCCCCTTTCTTCAAGCAGTTGTAACTCCCATACCAGGGCACAAGTGGTTGCAACAGAAATGGAGCCTGGATTTCAGCCCTTCTCACCCCTTCAGCCAGTCACGCATGGTAGAGAGCAACCCTATACAAAGACGTTGGGTGTTAGAATAAAAAGGGCTTTGGATGTGGATTCAGAATGCAGCTTTGTTACTCCACAGTTGCTTACTATAGGGCAATTTGTTTAAGATCGCTAATCTTCACTTTCATCTTTCACAAAAGGAAAATGGTAAGAATATTCTCATCCTGCAGGGGATTGTGAATATTAAGAAACACAATGTATGCAAGTGGTTAGCATGGTGCCTGGCAAATAACAAAAATTAACCACATAAGTGCCTTTAATAATCTTATTTTTGTCTAGGAGAGATCAAGCATCAATTCTTCTTTACGCCAAAAAGAACTGTTTTATTCCATAGATTAAGCTTTCTCCTAATGTCACAATTAGAATATTTTCTGTGTACAGGTGAAACACTGCAAGCAGGCTTACAAAGAGGAAGACCCCAGAGGAAAGCATTTCATGAGAATTTTATGAGAAGTTGTATATCTACAGACGTATACATGCTATATGAAAAGAAAAATCCAAACTGAACAAAAATAAATTGAATCTCTAATATTGCATTGTCTGTGGGGTTTTTCCCTTGTTTGGGCATATTCTATTTCAAATTTGAACACTGGTATGTTTTTCACATACTGTTTCTCTTACATGATTCAGATTTACATAAAATTTCCCCACACTGTACACAACCTCAAGGGAGAATTTCTCTGACTGTCCCTTTAATGGAAGCTGGAATGAGAAAGAAAGGGCAGGAAAGCCTAAAGTGACTGGCTTTTGAATTATATGTGAGATGTCTTTTGAGGATTCCTAGAAAAAGGAAAGGAAAAGTTTTGAAGTCTTATAAAAATGTGGGCCCTAGTAAATAAGCAGAGATTTTGGTTATTCCATATCTTGACTCATAAGTATCCATGTATATTTGAGGGGAATGCATATAGCATTTCTGTTTCCTTTCTGGGCCATATAAGAATTAGCAATTGAGTTTATGAATAAATGGTTGCTAGCTACTTCAGTGATTTGATTTTCTAGCAGCATTTCTTAGGCGTGGGATGTATAGGACGGGCGAGGGGAAATGGTCAGAGAACAGGGATACACTCACTATTTTTATAAAACAGTGCACTTGCTACAAAATAGGAGATCTGTGCTTAGCCCAGGAAGTGGACACCATGTATATTTAATCATTTTCTGTTTCTGAATCTGCTTCTGTTTTGTGAAATTTAATGATCTATAGAATTTCTTCTGCAACCTCAATTGTCTGTGCTTCCCATGCCAGCACATACATACATATTATAGAGTTGGCTCATTAACAAGCGTAGTTGTGATATATGAAAGAAATGGCATAACTCTTGAAAGGATAGCAAAAGAGCATCACAAAATCAGCCTAGAGCCATGATTGTGACACAGCCAAATGTGGTACTCCAGATAGCTACTCCGACCTTGACTTCCCTCACCAATGACAAGAAAGTTTGGTGTGTGCTTGCCTCACCCACTGACAGTTGACATGTACCATGTATTAATGAAATGTTTTTCTAAAATATAAAATGAAGCAAAATAGTTTTGTATTCTGCCTTGGGAGTATTTGCTGCAATATTTCTGAAAAGAGAGATTTCTAATAATTTCATTTTATCCTAACATTCCTGAAATAAAATACATTGAGGAAGGTAGGGATGATCAGACCCTCTCAGTCTGAAAGCCAACTTCCTTTGCATATTAAGGTGAATGGTGTAACCTCTCTTCCTTCTCACAAAATATTCATTTGGATCTTTGAGGGATGATCTGCAGACCAGACAAGGACAGTAGTCTGCATTATTTCATTAATTATGATATTCATATTAACTTTCCAGGTTTGCAGTTCAAGCCAAGTAATATCCCTCTGCATATTTGCCCTTCCAACTTCTGTGAAGACTAAAATAAGTTAATATTTGTAGAAGTACTTTTTAACTGTAAATTCCTATATAAATTTGAGATACAGTTTTCATCTCTCAAGATGTTTCTTGCTTCATGAGTCCATGGTTGTAGTGGTAAATTATAATAGAATAACTTTTAACAGCAATCCTAGACATATAATTCTGGTAGGTATCTCAAATACTTGACAGAATAGTAGTGAGCAAAGGCCCTTGGGCCAACTCTATTTTGTACAAGGGGATAATTGAAGTACAGAATTTAAGAGCTGCCTTTTCTTCTTTCTCTCAAGTCAACCATCTTTATTCCCAGAGGAGCTCTCCAGATTATTTTTCTTTAGAACATGTGGTTTTCAATACATATAACACTTACTTAGATATTTCCAAGTAAAATATCAATGGATTTATAATTTTTATTTCTAAACTTTCTCTAAACCCTTAGCAGTTTCCTATTTACATGCCTAATGTGCAAGTTAATTGTTTCATCAAATCCAAATCATCTTTTGAATTTTTTGGACCAGATCCTAATCTAAGCCTATTTTGGAAAAAAAAAAACCCTCATATTATTCATATTTAACATCATTTTTGGCAAAGTACATTCAGGGCTTTAGAGTAAAAGGGTTATTCATTTAAGTTAAAATGTTATCTGGTAAGTGCATGCATTTATTTTATATTACCCAAGACAACCATATATATTTGGTGTGTAAGCCAGTAACTACTTTGCATAAATATTTTGTTTTCTAGGCTGATGCCTAAAAAGGGTCAGAGGTGACTCAATTGTGTTGAAATAGTGCTTCATTGAAGTTTTAAAAAAATAAATAAGAACTCATTTAAATTTGTCTAGTTTAGTTTTTAAATTGCTTCAAGTTCCTGTGCTTTTAAACAGTAACAATGGAACCAAACTATGGAACTCTTCCTAGAGAATTTTATTTTACATTTTTTTCTTTTTTTTTTTTCTTTATGGGAGAGGGTACAGAGTGAGATTAATGTTTATTAAATACTTATTATTTCCCCAGTGCTATCATACGTATTTTATATAGACTATGTCAAATAATTTAAATAGAATAAATTTTATATTTTCATCCATTGGGATCTCCAGAGATATCTTTTTAACCTAACTACTTCATAAAATAATTATTATTTTTGAGAGCCAAAAAACCTAATAGAGTCCTTACCAGGAACAAATGAATCTATCATTATTTGCTGACTATACTATATTCATTAATTCTTTATTCTATTAAATAAAGAATCTTGACTTTATATGGTAGATCCCTACTCAAATAAAATCATGCACCCTTCTGAGAAGTATCTTAAATTGGGGGAGAATTTTTACAGTGGGAAACATATCACATTAGCTTCCAACTGAGATGGATATACATGGCTTGAGCATTTAGTGATTTGTTAAAATGAATCCTTTTCTTGCAAGAATTACCAAGCCGTATTACTTCTGAAAATCCTACCTGATTGCCTACCTATTGCAATCTGAGTGATTTGTTTCCTAATAACCAAGGGCAGGATTCTTGGTAAGTTATACAGTCTTTGCAGCTGATCATCATTTTCAGTTTCTACTTCCTAGCAAATACACCTGGAGACCATATTCTTTGGTCTTATTTTAATGGCCTCTGCCTTCCTAGAGATTAAGGAAAAGGCTAAATTATTAATATATGAAGATGATTTTAGGAGAGTGTATAAAATTGGATCGTGTGTTCATTCCATGTTTCAAGAAATGAGGTAAAAATGATATTTTAATTTAGACAATTTGAACTCATTATAGTTAAATAATTTTCCAAGTAGATATTTCTATAAACATATTTACTCTAAATATCTAATTATTTAGGAAGTCTCTGTAAAGGAAAATTGAATTATATGATAGGATATTATATTCAAGTGAACTTATTGAAGCAAACTGTGGAAAGACTAAGTTTTGCACACAAGTCTTACGTATCTTCTTTTAATGTTTTGTTGTTAATTAGGAAAAAAGCATTGGTATCTATGTAATTTTAATTACTTAATAACTCTTACACTTCATGCTAACACATTTTAAAAAATAGTATGAATTTTATGAAGATGTTTCATGAGAATCTTGCTATATGGCATTTTCTCTGAATGCATTTTATAAGGTTATGTTAATAATAACTAATCAACTTCGTACCTATGTGGATCAAGCAAGAATAACTGAGATTTGTCAACTTCTAAGTAATATACAAACACATTATTCCATTTTGCTCTACGTCAGTTTTTGTTATTCCAATAATATACTTTATTGATCTATTGATTATTCCAGCAAATTTTGTTTATTTAAATAAAACTTTAAAGGAAATTTGTGTAAAGGCTTTCACTGCAACAAAACTGACAACATCATCTTATTTATCCTAAAAAAGACCCTAAAAATAAATTGAAAGGAATTGGGCTAAAATACTCCTTTCTACATTACAACTGGAAAATAATGAAATAGTCTTTCAAGGTCCTACTGAAATTGGTTATACATATTTGAGTGTTCTGTTCTGGGGAGATATTTTCATTAATAATATTAACAAGTTTAAAAATCTTTTCCCAATCATCAAAATTTTAGTCAATGTACTTGTGATGACAACTCTGTAAGCATAAGTACCTGAATTACTCCTCACTCCACCCCAAAAAATACAGATGCAAATGACCATTTACATGAAAAATTTCAGTAGAGTTTTTTTTTTTTTTTTTTAAATAGGCCTTTATGAGTAATGATACCTGGCAACCATATGCAGTATATATATATTTTTTTTAAATTTATTATTTATTTATTTATTTATTTTTGGCTGTGTTGGATCTTCGTTTCTGTGCAAGGGCTTTTTCTAGTTGTGGCAAGTGGGGGCCACTCTTCATCACGGTGCGCAGGCCTCTCACTATCGTGGCCTCTCTTGTTGCGGAGCACAGGCTCCAGACGCGCAGGCTCAGTAGTTGTGGCTCACGGGGCCTAGTTGCTCCGCAGCATGTGGGATCTTCCCAGACCAAGGCTCGAACCCGTGTCCCCTGCATTAGCAGGCAGATTCTCAACCACTGTGCCACCAGGGAAGCCCCAGTAGAGATATTTTTTGAGTTCAATTGGTTATCTTCATATCCTCAGCTGAGGGGACAGTATATAAAAAATGTATCTGCCATCAAAGTGTTTATAATCTATTAAATAAAAGATAAATTAACATAACCATAGAAAGGGGGCAAATATTATAATTCGGGCAGTGCATGGAGTTAGTACAGCATGTTAACAGCCACCACTGTATCAAAACGATGCAAGATGTAAGAATAAGGATTTTATGAATAATTCTGAATCCTATTTTTTATTTGTCATTAAACAGGGTCTTATATAGAATAATTTAAGCATGAGAAATGAGTGCTTTATTTTAGTCAACGTTTTCTTTTAAAGGTTTTAAAATTTGTGATGTTTTAAATACCTCATTAAATCTGTATTCTAAATATTTTTATTTACAATTTTTTTTTGTTTAAAGATGTTGATATATCAGAGAATAACACATTGAATACCAAAAGGCTATGATATAGTAGTTGACCATTTTGGGGGGTGAATACACTAATGATACAGTAAATCTATTTCAATTTGCTCTAGAGAATTTTTTTTAAGTATTGCTTGTATACATCTGCGAACTATAATTGGTTCTTTTAATCAAATGTCTATGAGAGATAAACTAAATTCTCTTAAAATTTATTAAAGTCTTTGTCAACATGTAGCTACTACATGTGAGAATATTGAACTTCTAAGTCTTTTCATTTTGGGCACTTTTTTTAATTCCTTGGGTTGTTTGAATACTTATGAAAGATATAGATTTTCAGCTGTGAGTACGTACAATTGGAGAGACATGGCCAATTCTGAAAATCATAAAATTTGTAATATTATTTACTTGTGAACTCATTGGATAAGTAGAAGAATTTTGAATTTGTATTATATTACCCTCTCAAATTATATCATCTTGAACTACATGAATTAGTAGTATCTATAATATCATAGTTGAATAGTTGTGACAGATATCTTATGATCACAATTTAAAGCCTTAGAATACTTACTATCTGACCCTTTACACAAAAAGTTTGCTGAAGCCTGGTTTAGAAGGTGGTCTGGTAGAGTCACAATTACCTTAGGCATCCTTAAGGAGAAAGGGAGCAAGTTACAGAGTTTCTTAACTTTTTCTTCCCTGGCATATCAATATTTATGTAACATATCCTTATCAAAGCTCTCAAAATAATATTTTAAACTACAATCATAAATAAAAACATGTAAATGCTCTATCAATTTTACAGTAATTATCTCATTTTATTTTCTCTTTGCAAAAATCATCCTAAATATCATATTGATGGATTAATATTAAAAACATAGGCATGCCTAGGGAAGGTTGTTCTTGGTCAGTAGCATTAAATTTATTTAATGGCTATAATTAAATTAAAACTGGCTTTATTTAGAGATATTATCTATTATACCACAATTCTGTTTTTTTAAAAAAAATGTATGTGTGTGAAAATTGAAACATCAATATTATTCTAAAACAACAAGGCGGTAGTTGCTTTATATTGTTCAGTCCACTCTATTGGCCCCAATTACATTATGTCTAAATCTGGGAAAGGGCCTCTAATCAGAAAAATAAAAATGATCATACAGAAAATATTTTCAGGAGTACAGATATATAGGTGTAGTATTACAATGTGTTTTCCTAATTAAACGTTAAGTATGGTAGGATAAATATCTATCATTGAAGAAAGAGTAATTAAAGAAAGGAAGGATAGTTGTGATTTGGGTACCAAAAGGTAAGAATTGATAAGCAGGTAGAAATTACACCAAGAAAGCATTTCAGTTTAAGGAGTCAAAATGTGTGAGGATAAAACTAGAGTTTTAGGAACTTTCAGTCACTGGCAAGCTGAGTCACTAGAATGTAGGCAAGCGAAACGCAATATGGAGAAAAGTTTACTGACTCATTTATACAGTACTGAGATTGCTGTTTTTACTGATCTTGCTGTTATGTGGTACCTCATTTCTAACATCTCATCTTAATTGACCCATTAACCTCATCTCCTATGGGCTTAAAATTTCAGCTCCCAAGGATACAAACACCAGCAACACTCCTTTTCTCCCTAAGCTCCTATTCAGTGTCTGATTTTCAGTTCTTTGTTTTTTGACCTCTAAGAAACAATTCACTTTCTGCTTGCAAGCTTAGGAATGCATGTAAGAAAGATTTTTGTTATACTTTAATCTAACATTTTTAGACTAGGAAAGTGACATGTCATATATTCTTAATATATCTTTTACTTTGAGGTTTATGCATAAAATAATATTTTGAAAACTCAATTTACTCACTTTTGAGAAGCTATTTGCAAAATGGAATAAATGTACTTTTATATAAATTTTTAAATTTGAACAATTAAATTTTTCTCTATATCTATTTTAAGAATATTTTAAAATCCAAAATCTGTAGATAATCATACATATCTAAAAATTATCTGCTAATTTAGATAATGAACGTAGTTCTAGGTCAGTTAGTTTAAAATGATTTAAATTCGAACAATGTTGCATAAAAATAAAAGTAGACTATAAAAGAGAATGAAAAAAATTTTTGGCGTGCTTGCTAGAAGGACAAAAAAAATGCCTGAAGGATAAAAAAGAAGAAAAATTATGAATTCTTTCCCTGTTGAACCAGGAGATGTCATGTTTCGTTGTTACAGCCTAAGATTATTATAAGGGCATTTCCTTAATATTACTATGTGTACTATGTGCTTCTTACAAAACGAGTGTATAAATATTAAATATGATTGGCTCTGAAATCAGAGAACAAATTTGTGGGGTTTTTTTTTTTTTTTTTTTTACTTTTAAGATAGATTTCTCAAACAAAGTCAGAAAGCATTTTTCCTTTATCAAGTTTATCCAAAAGAAGTTTAGTACAAAGTATGCTCTGAGATGTAGCAAGCATATTTATATTTAACTATAGCTACACAAAATCATTTTTTATCAGTAATTATTTGTTACTAATCAATATTATTTATGCACCAGCTAAAAAAGCTTTTTTCATCTTTAATTCTAAGGTGGTGCAATTATTCAACTAAAATAAAACTTTATTTCAACATCCATATATCATCACCATATCTATTCTGTCCCAAAATTTATCTGTCATATGAGACACTGGAACTGGTCATCTCTATTTCTTTTTCCAATCGAATATTTCATGAAAAAATATTACATATGATGTCATTCATATGTAATGCAGACATGTCAATGCAAATAAAATTAAGTATTTTCAAAAAATACATTGAAAAGCCTTCGTAACAATCTGTAATTAAAAATAAAGATGAAGATAGAATTTTATAGTAAAATTGGATCTATTTAGAATATTCAAATGAGGGTTAAATTGTAGCTTAATTTTTCACAACCTTGAAAATAGATTTTGATAAACAAATTCATGTTATTCCCAAGGTCATGAGAATTTTTTTTTTAACTTCAGTGTCAAACTGCTTCAATAACCTGAAAAGTATTTATTTAGATAAACAATCAGTTCTAGTATTATGACAATTTGCATTTATGACATGCAGCTAGTTTACCCTTCTGGCAGTCAACAAAAAGCAGGATTAGAGTATAGATAATAGAAACATTAAATGGAATTTATAACTAAGTGTGCTTAAAACAATTGAAATAATACAAGAAACAGTAGGCAAATGTTTCATAGCACCCTAGAGATTTGAGACTGTGCCTTACCTTAATGGCCATTTTGTGGACAGTCACTCACCCATCTCGACCCTGCTAAATGGCAGTTAGGTATTGACTAAATACCTCTAGTGAAAGGAAAATCATCCGTATTCAGAGAGGATTGCTAGAACATTTCTAAGTCAAAATATGTATCCTTTAATAGCCACTCACTGGCATTCATCTTATTTCATAGATCTGTTCAAATTTAGCCTGTGATGGAGTTTCAACTCTCAGAAAACTTCATTTGCCAGTTTTTGAGAGATTTTTTTTTTCCTTTTCCATGCTAAATAGACTTTATTCTCTTCTCATTTCTATTTGAATGTATGATTCATTTTATGAAAAAAGTGATACTTAGAACTAAATCTTATACCCCTTGTATTTTCCTCTTGGCTAAAAAACAAAAGCAAGCCCCTCTTCTCCCTGTGCCCCTCAAAAAAAAAAAAATACAATAAGCAAAATGAAAAACCAACCACTGAGACTCTTATCTCCTCAATTCAATCTAGACACTAATGTCTAATGAAAACACTCTTAAGTTGACATTTCTCACTTAAAAAGCTCATTACTTCATTTATAGGTTTTGGATGCTTATTTTTAATCAAAACCCCTGGCTCTTTATATAGGCTACTACTAAATGTACCTCCTCAATAACAGTTTGGGAAATTTGGTCTCAAATACAGGTTGTCAATGATGTTTTGGATATTGATTCCTTCATTCAGTATATTGTGTTCCTCTCATCTAGATTTTGCTAAGTGTTGTGAACATGAATCTGTGCTATCATTTAGTTAGTAATAAGTAAAAATATCATACAAGATACAGAAGAAATAAAATGAATGTGATGACTCTTTTCCAGAGACCTCCTTCTATGCAAGATTGTATAGAGTTGATAATCCATTTTAATAAAACTGAATGAATATTCATAGAACATTTTTTAATGCACACAGTGTTGATGTAAGAGACTTTTCCAAATGTTACTAAAGTTCAGATATTTAATTCAACGTATTTAATTTTACTAGTAAATTTGTCAAAAATTAAATTCAGTTCATCTGACATTTTTTCCTGGTGAACCTCACCAGGGTAATAGAGACCATCACTTTCATTCTTAGTGTTCAACATTCATACTTTAACTATCTGTTATAAATTCTTATGAATCAACTCTTCTGCAATCCCTAGATGATAGATGACTAATGATGAAGAAAAAGAAAAAAACAGGTAAGATATATTCCTGCATACAGGAACCCAGGAGGAAAACCCCAGGAGGACATTTAATATTTAATCTAATTAAAAAAAAAATCTGTTGAATAATGTACAACTTATTAAATCATAATCCAGTAAAAACTGCAAAGCTATTTGAAAAGTTGGAGAAAATGTAAGCAATTTCCAGGAAAAGAGAGGCCATACCTCCTCGTTCATTGCCTAGAACACTACTTGGCAGTCAATAGGCTCTAACTAAATATTGATGTAATAAATAAATGTATTATTGGTAAAAAATAGATGGTGTGAAAAAAATCTATATTTCAGAATATCAAAAAGTTGGGGGGCTTCCCTGGTGGTGCAGTGGTTAAGAATCTGCCTGCCAGTGCAGGGGACACAGGATCAATTCCCTGGTCCAGGAAGATCCCACATGCCTGGGAGCAACTAAGCCCGTGCGCCACAACTACTGAGCTTGTGTTCTAGAGCCCGAGAGCCACAACTACTGAGCCCACGCACCACAACTACTGAAGCCTGCATGCTTAGAGCCCGTGATCGGCAACAACAGAAGCCACCACAATGAGAAGCCCACACACCACCATGAATAGTAGCCCTTGCTCACCGCAACTAGAGAAAGCCCGCACGCAACAATGAAGACCCAATGCAGCCAAAAATAAATAAATTAATTAATTAAAAAAAAAAAGTTGGCCATATAATTCCCATGGTCTGTGCATTTTTCTATTTGGCAATTAAAAGACAAAAACTGAGATGGTTTATGTATGTTACATATACTCTGTATACCTCACATATCCTTGAAATCTAAATAAAAGCCTTTTTTGTTATTGACCAAAGTTCTTGTGTTGTTAAGTTTTATTTGGTTAATTTCAATTTAGTGACCAAAGACATGGATAATATAAACACAAATTGTCATCTTCACTGATTTTTTTTTTGACAGAGTTGATCATTTACTTGCTGATATACTTCTTTTTTATTTATTTATTTTTTTTCTGAAAGTATAGTTGATTTACCATACTATATTAGCCTCAGGTGTACAACATAATGATTCAATATTTTTATAGATTATATTCCATTTAAAGTTATTATAAAATGATGGTATATTTCCCTGTGCTGTACAGTATATCCTTGTTGCTTATTTTATACATAGTAGTTTGTGTCTCTTAATCCCATACCCGTATCTCACTGATATACTTCTTTTGATTTCTAGGATGCCACATTTTAAATTTTCCTCCTGTTTACTGGTTGTTCTGTCTCAGGCCTTTGTGGGGTTTGTTATCTCCTCCCATATCTCTTAACCTTGAATTGCCCCAGTGGTCAGACCTTAGCCTTTCTCTCTATCCACACACACTCCCTTGGTGATCTCATCAGTCTCAGGGCTTAAATTTAAACTCTTATCTATACACCTATGGTTAGCAAGATTGTATCTCCAACCCTGGCCTCTCCTGAATTCTAGTCAAGTGTATCCCACTTAATGGCTCCATTTAAATCATTCAAATTGTTCAAAAATAATTTCCTGATCTTCTCCCCCCAAGTTTGATCCTCCCATAGCTTTACATATCAGTTGATGGAAACTTCATTCTTCTGGTTGCTTAGACCAAAAAACTTGCAGTCATCCTTGATTCTTCTCTTCCTCTTGCACTGCTTATACAACCAACCAGGAAATCTTCTTGCATCTCTTCTCAAATTCTCCAAAAATTGATTAGATTTTAATCACATGACTTTTTAAATACAAGAATTACTTATGGAACATGAAGTAGAAAGTAATAAAAGGGCATAAAGAATAAGTAAGTATGTTTAACTGTAACATGTCATTTAAATTTAAGGACTCTTTCTGTTTTTAGGAAAGGCCTATGCTCCAGAATTCTATTACGATACCTACAATCCTGTGTGGCAGAACAGACACCGTGTTTACTCCTACAGTCTACAGTGGACTCAAATGAATCCTGATGCAGTAGATCGGATCGTTGCATACCGGTTGGGTATTAGGCAGGTGAGGAATTTAATTGTCTTCTTTTGTGTGTGTGTGATCCTCTGTGAAGACCTTATTACTATGATGTGTTGCTATAAAGTTTTAATCAATTTGCATGAATTCCAGAATATATTTTTCTATATCAAAGATAATATTACCTTACCCAGAACTGTTCCAAATTATTTACAAATCTTTGAAATTAATTTATGCATTTTTCACTATGACAGGAGACATATTAAAGTGAGCTTTCTGAAATCCTTCATCATTACCATGTTCTATAGAAATTACATGGTATAATTTCTGTGAAAGAAACTTATTTAAGATGTTCTCACACTTACCTATACTGCATAATTCTTTGTCTTGTTTCCTAAGCTAGAAATTCTACATATTTTTATTCTAAGAGGTTCAAACTATATATAGGATTTTTAAAAGCTAAGTTAATGTGTCTGTAGAATAGAAATGTTTTGGTAAAATGAGAAGAAACAATGAAATATGATGTTTTCCTAAGGTAGCTGAAGATTATAGATTGTGTAAAAATATCATAGCTTTTTCAAATGAACCACTGTTAAACTCAGTTATCCTTCGTTGGTATAAATGATATTTTTGAAATTTAAATGTAGGTCTTTACATTATTTCCTGGTACATAGTAGGTTATCTGGAGTGACTATTTCAGCATAACAAAACGTTTTTGAAGATTTATTTGATTACCACATAAGCTATTAGCTCTCTTTCACATCTTTATCTTATCTATAGATTTGTAAAATGTGTTTTCCACTTCCTTAGCTAAATCACACAATAGCATTTTGAGTTTGGATAGTAGAAAGGACAGAATTTGCTTGGAGGAAGATTGGTCGACCATCAGCAATCCACTCAGTGTTACTATTGTAAGACCAATGATTTTTTAATCTTGTTAACAAAGTTATAATAAAAGACTATGTAAGATACATCATTAAAATTAAGATACATTGTAAGTTGAATATTCTTATCCTTCTTGTCTAAGTATTCACAGGTCACAGACATGGTAGACAGGAGTGGATCATTCGGAAACTTTCTTTATTACTCTCATTTACTTTGGTCCCTAAGTAAATCTGAGTAAATCCCAAATCCATATCAAAATTGTTGTACTCATTCTAATTTAATGATCATTTTTCTTGATAGAGAAGATAGAAAAAAGAAAGATCAGCAGTCTCCCTCGGTTTATGGACTTATCCCTTTCTTTTTCTTTTCTCAACACAGTTAATATTTTTAGATCTTTTATATTTGGAGCAGCTTAGCACATTCTTGACTTTAGACACCTCACATTCATTTCCAAGTCCTTACTACATGATTTGGTCATTCACCTTCATCTTTTATTACCTATGTTTTCAAAAAACTAAGAACCTAATACCAAATTCCTATTTGTAAAATTGAATCATTTTATTTAGGTGTCTTTTCCTTTTTTCTGGTGATAGGTTTTTTTGCAACAATAGAGTCAGAATTTCATCTTTAGTTTCTCACTTTCTTCCTCAGCTATATTTTTTAGGAGTGTCTGGGTAACTGCCCTTTGCTTCCCGTATGCTGAAGGGCTGCCTGTTTTAATCTGCCGAACTAATTTACCCAACCCTACTCATCATTCCTTTCTTTTACGCTAACAGTCTTCTAAACCTTCGTTCCCAAAGTCTCCATTATGTATGCAAGTCACCTTCTCCATAAGTCTAATTTAACAGAATGATTACCATCTCTGTCCTCCCCCTCAACTGGAGCGATTTTAGCAGAATTAGACTTCCTCCTAAGAGGCATCCACCTAATTAAAGCCCTTCCTTCTCATCCATATCTTGTACTAGTTATTAATACACTACCTTCTATAATTTTTTTTGCTAGAATTGCTATGCTATTTTCCAATGACAGTTTCTCCTCTTAGATTTTCCTTTCCTGATATGAGCATCTCTGCTAAATTCCTGTCTTTATGTTTCCTGATCATAAAACTAGTATATAACTCCCTGATATGCAGTGACACACATTTCCCAGTCTGTGTTCATCCTTGTGAACAAATTAGTTAGGTAATTTCCCCCTACTCTGCTACTTTAGAATACATTATATATGCATGCATATATGTGTATAAATTTCCCCTTACTGTGTTTTGTGAAAATTATGAATTCCTGGCTTCCGATTCTAGCCAATCTAGCCTTATCATTTTTAGCTATATAACCTTGAACAGGTTTCTGAACATACCAAACCTAGGCTCCTACCTGGGAAGTTGAAGATAATGATACCTGTCAGGCAATCGAAGTGTGGAGTGGAATACGTCCCCCACTTATCCCACAGACCAGGTTCCCTTGTGCAGGGCACTCTCTGCACAAATATCTGTGGCAATTCTTGCACTCATCTGCCTGGGTTGTGTAACAGTTTTTTTAAGTGCATCTTAAGAGCTTAACATATCTACTATTTTTATTTCAGTTTTATTTAGTACACTGTATAACCTGGGCCTAAGTATTATTCCAAGCCATGATTTTCAAAAAATAATTTCTAGACATTTTTTTCACTATGTCTTATTTTTATTTCAAACCTGCTGTCCTCCATAATATCCATTTTACTGATTCACATTTTTCTCTTCCACTTTGAGTCTTACTTTAAAGCCTTCCTGATCAGATCAATAAGTCTGCTGCTAACACTATTCTTCCCAAGTTTGTGAGATTCATGCTATGCACTAGAGAAAAACATATTTCTAGTGTTATAAACCATAGTCCAGAAAACAATCCTTTCTCTTACACAGTTTCTGAAGCTAACTCTTTACTTGCCTTAGCATTATTTATTTTACTAGAATTTTCTTTTATATTTAGAAACAAGTATTATTTTTTCCTGGAGTGCTTTTTTTGTAATACTCTATTTATTGATAATTTTACTCAGATACTACATCTTGCCATGGAAGAGAAACTTTGATATATCTTTTGTGGGTGTCTCATTAAAGAGTAATGGCCTTCTGCTGTTCTGCCAATATGAATGGAAAGGAAGTGTTCGTAGATATGGTGTAAGAACAGAAAGATCATGTATAAACACTACTCTTTTCCCCACTCCCATATTCTCTACACTTAACCCTTACATGAAAAATCTTAACATGCAAAATGGCCTCAATAAACATCATTTCTTTTGAAGATCCCCTTGCATACCGAAATTGAGTATGATAGGGCAGAAGCATTCTAGATACAATGAAATTGATGTAATTCTTTAAGAATATCCCCTGTTTAATAATAGGACACAAAGTCATTAAGTAAAATAAGGTTATTTTTCTATATTAACTTAGAAAATTTCGATTCCTTCTTCCTCAGGTATGTACATTTGGTTATCAACATTGTTTTAACACACAATCAGACACCAGCATTTAAAATAATCACTCTTGAATTCTGATCTGATGATCATTGTAATGAAGATTTTATATGACATGCATATGGCCTTTTTCATGTCCCAAGCTTAGAATCTTGAATCTATGAGCTTTTGAATGTAACCAACATAACTTGGATGATGTTTAAATAAACTATGTTAGGAATGTAACCTAAGCAACATAAATTTTAAAAATGGATTTTCTTCTCTAATAATTAGTATTTATGTCTTTGACTATGAGACTAAGTTTTCTTCAAGGGATTATTAATTTATGTTATGTATATTATGATTTTTAAATAGTTATTTTACCCTATATTTTTATTTTGAGCCTACATATCTAATTTCTTCTATCCATAAATTATCTAGATTATCTAATGAAAAGTACTTCCCCTTTTAATATCAAACATGGCCTAAAGTATACAACCCATTTCTGATTCGATGAAGTCTGAGAAGCAAATTTGATCCTTTAAGACTCATGGCAAATTCAGTTGTAAAGCGCCCGACTTTGTTTTTAATCCACAAACTGTTAGAAACTTTATTACTTATTCTTAAATTAAGTAAGATTATAAAATCACTAGTATATTATTAAATCCCTGGCTGGATGGGGTTGGTAAACTGAACCCAGCATTCCCCCACCATTCTGGTAAAATTAGCTGATCCTTTTGGTTAAACTGTAGGGTCTTTATTTAAATATAATGAGGAAAATTGTCTCAGAATTTGAGTATTGGCTTATACACTTTTCTTAAAAGTTGCTGCAGTCGATCTATAAAAAAGCACTGTAATTCTGGAATCACTGCTTTAAAAAACTTAAAAAGAGAACAGATATTTCATGTGAAGTTAAAAAGTTAGTGTGGAAAAAAACTTTTCTCAAAATCTTAATGTCCTTATGTTGTACTTTTTAGGCTCAGCTAAGCAGTTGTTTAATCTCCTTAGACAGCTACTAGCCTCCCAATTGTTTGCTTCATTTGTTGCTTAACAGGAAAGAGAAGAAGGTTATTTGAATGTCTGCTTTCCTTAGTATCAAAGGAATTAAGAAACAAGCAAAACTATTTCTAAATTATCTGAATATACCAAACAACACAAACATCATTTGACTCCATTTAACATACACACTATAGGTTCTGATAATAAAGGATTTTAGACTTTTTTACAGTTTCCTTTTTATACTCCACCTAAGACATGCACAATGAATGTGACTTTTTGACTGTCATCTTTGGAAAGTGGGATATTTTATTGAATAAAATATTTTAATTCACCGTGTTCCTGTCTTCTTAACTCTTGATATATTAAAATGCTTAGAATTATCATACCCACATGCTTACCCAGTCAACAAAACTTTTAGTAAATTAAGCATCTAGTGAATACCAGGATTTTAAAAAAGTATTGTCCTCAATGTCCTGTTAACAAAAGTGCTATAATAGGAGCATGTCCAAAATTCCATAGGAACATGAATGGGAGCAGTTAGTACTGTGACATAGTGGTTAAGTGACATGATCAGCAAAGTAGAGACTTGTTAGTTTCTATAGGTTTATCTTCATAAATAGTTATTGTTAATAATGACTAAGAAATCACTAATCACACATACACTTTTTGGTAAAATTGATTACTGGATGAATTTATTATAAATTTTATTTTGGTCTTCATACGTGCTATTATAATGATTGAGCTAGAGTTTATTTCTCCTTCCATTTAAAACATATTTTTATTTTATTAAATAATTCATTGCTTATTATTGTTTATTAAAGGGTTAATGTTTTAATAGATCATAGTAATTAAAATTTTATAAATTTATTGTATACATAAATGACCATATGCATTGTAACTATGGTTATTAATACAGCTAATACCTAATTTAATGCATTGATAGAAGAAGCAGAAAAACTTGAAGAGATGGCTTTTTATGCTTTAGCATCTTGTATGAAATATTAGTTTCTATGGCACAGTCTACAGATGCTGAAGGAAAATGGTAGAATAAGATAGAAGTGAATAGAATAGAATATTCTATTATTATGAATAATAATTATTATATTATTAGATAATATAATAATATTAGAATATAATAATAATATTAGAATTATGTACATTAGAATAATATACATAATTGACTTAAGCCCATTGGACAGATTTTATTGAGAGAGGTGTTTGGCGACCCATTTGACAAAGAGCATTTAATGCCAAGTCCAGGGAAATCTGTGGAGAATTGACAGATCATCTGAATTGATTTTATAGTCTTAAATCATGAGTAAAATGACATCTATAGATAGATTAATCTGATCATATCATACATAGTACATTGAATGATACTACAATAGAGGCAAGGCCACAGTTAGGCATGTTTGAAGTAAGTTTGAGTAAGATTTAAATTAGAGTAGTGAAGGGGGAGAGAAAGAAAAAATGAATTAAGAAAATTTTGAAATGGACAGAACTTGAATATTGATTTAATTTTGAGAAACAGTTTTTAAGAGTATAGTGAACTTATGTTCTCTTCTGTTTACTTCAATTTCTTTAGTGAATGCTCAAGAAATTATCAAATATATAGATGAAGAAGAGAGTAAGGGATATAGAGAAATGTAGAGAAGCCATTTTGTAAATGGTCTTTTTAGCTTCAGAAAAGGAATAAGCCATAAGCCAGTTGGTGAAAAATGACATTGTCTCGATATTCCAAGTGAAGGACATTGCACATATTCCCTTTATTCCTATAAATACTAACATCGCAATGTATCTACTAGGAGGAATTAGCACAGTAAATTTGAAAGACCTGGATGACCTACAGACCTTTGATATAGAAGGCTTTGTGAAATAAGGGTATTTTGTCTTGGAAAATTCCAAGTACTTTCTGAGGAGTTTTTCTGAGTCTGTGGCCTTTTGTACAGATTTCATTGTATGTAGTAATACTGCTAAGGAATATTAATTAGAATTTTCCTTTTTCTTGACCCTGAATGTAGTGAAAAATGAGCAACCTCAAAGAGACTTTTGGAGTGAAAAAGTATTAAATTATTGCCAGAAATAAGATATTGAATCAAAGTTTGCAAATATACTCATGTTTTCAAATTGGTCTTGTTAAATTTGAGTTGACAGAGGAGCATAAAACAAAAGTTACTGTAGTTAGAAACATGTTACTAGAATTTGAGTGAACACTTCCCCTTGAATGTGTAAATTTATAGGTCAGAAGGATTAGACATGAGAACCGAAGCTAGCAAAAATGTAGACATAAATGTACTGTATGAAGACAGTAATGATAGAAGTTCCAGTGAAAAAGAAAGAACTGAGAGGTAGAAAAATCTGCCAATGTCATGGAAACTAAGGGAAGAATATGTGAGTGTGTGTGTGTGTGTGTGTGTGTGTGTGTGTGTGTGTGTGTGTGTGGTGGTGGAGGTATTTGTACCTGTAAACAAAATTTTTAAAGATTAAAAAGCCTTAAAGTTTTCAAATACCAGATACTGACAAATCAGTGTTGCTTTTTTAAGAGGGAAATAGGAAGAAAAAAAAGATTGTATATAGATTTAATATTATTCCAAGGTCAACTGATTACAAATTTAATTAAATTTACCTAAGCCTATCCTGGCTGTCCACTTGAATCAATATTTTATAAAGAAGAGAAGACTGACTGATATATTTCCTTGGATGAAAAAACAATTTTTAAATGTCTAAACTGTATCTTTTACAACCTATAAACCTATAAATACATGGTTATTATGGATTCCAAGACTTTATCCAGTCAAAGAAACTATCCAATAGACCAATATATATATTCAGTGTCTTAAATGACTGGGAGTGTAGAGTTCAATGGAAAACAGTCACTTTTGGGGTTTTTATGGTTTCTTTTTTTTTTTTTTGGCTGCGTTGGGTCTTCATTGCTGTGCGCGGGCTTTCTCTAGTTGCGGCGAGCGGAGTCTACTCTTCGTTGCAGTGCACGGGCTTCTCATTGCAGTGGCTTCTCTTGTTGCGGAGCACAGGCCTTAGGCACGCGGGCTTCAGTAGCTGTGGCTCGCAGGCTCTAGGGCGCAGGCTCAGTAGTTGTGGCGCACGGGCTTAGTTGCTCCATGGAATGTGGGATCTTCCCAGACCAGGGCTCGAACCCGTGTCCCCTGCATTGGCAGGCGGATTCTTAACCACTGTGTCACCAGGGAAGCCCGAAAATAGTCACTCTTTCAACTACTTTTCAGGAAAAAAATGATCAAAACTTGAAATGAAAAATGGAGTTGGGATTAACAGTCATTTTCTTTTTTTAGGCTTTAACACCATGCAAGTTGCTTGTTTGAGTACAAATTTGTATATGGATTTATAATCTATTTATGTTCTATATCTATTAATAAACTTAACACAGTTTTCTTTGTCTTATATCAGTGGTTCTCAAATTTGAGTGAGCATCAGAATCATCCATAGGGCTTGTTAAAACAGTTGCTGTGACCAACTCCCAGAGTCTGGTATAGTGGGTCTGGGGTGTGGCCCAAGAATTTGTATTTTTTTTTTTTAATTATTATTTATTTATTTATTTATTTATTTTTGGCTGTGTTGGGTTTTTGTTTCTGTGCGAGGGCTTCCTCCAGTTGCGGCAAGCGGGGGCCACTCTTCATCACGGTGCGCGGGCCTCTCACTGTCGCGGCCTCTCTCTTGTTGCGGAACACAGGCTTCAGACGCGCAGGCTCAGTAGTTGTGGCTCACGGGCCTAGTTGCTCCGCGGCATGTGGGATCTTCCCAGACCAGGGCTCGAACCCGTGTCCCCTGCATTAGCAGGCAGACTCTCAACCAGTGCGCCACCAGGGAAGCCCAAGAATTTGTATTTTTAACAACTTCCTGTGTGATGTTGGTTTGGGACCACACTTTGAGAACCACTGTTTTATATTTTAAGACTGTAATGAAGAGACTAAGATCAGATTCCATTTTCATCTTTTGGCTTTTCCTTATTCTAACATTCCTATATGATCAATGTGAAAAACAGTATTATAATTACTGATTTAAGAACAGAGCTTGGCATATGGTGCTCAATACCATTTGTGGAATGAATGGATTTGAAATTTACTGTTATAATAGGTAACCATTAAGTTCCAACTGGAGGTGCATCCTCTAGTTATGCCTGGATTGATGCATTTCCAAAACCAGTGAGTACTGAAATATTGTTCTCAGTCCACTGTTGAGTTTCAAGATTTATACCATGGACTGAGAACTAACCCAACTGCACATATTTTCTTTAGTTCTTCTGGGCAAGATATACACAGTTCCTTAGGCTTACATTTGTATATATTTCTAAGGGCTTTTTTTAAATAAGAAACCTATTAATAAGATATTAAAAGTTACTTAATTGTGGTATGTGTAAACTAAAACTTGCATTTGGTAATTCTGATGGCTAATTCAATGCTTTACAAAGGAGCATGACTACCTTAAAACACAACTCCTCAGTGAACATTCCCTCAGATTTCAAGAATGAATGTCAGAGTTGTCTTGAATTGATAACTATTTCCTATTGCTTCTTTTCATTTCTAAATATAAATTACTATTTGTTTAGCTTTATCATTTTCAGTTGTATTTCTTTAAGTTTCTTAAATTGTTTTAAAATATGGAGTCATACTTATTTTTACACTATTTCTATACCAAAAACCTGACTACTTTTCAGCAGTTAAAATATTTTAACTAAAATAGCTGGAACAATATTTACCTTTGAATAATAAATGTTGAACATGACAGATTTCAATAAAATATTAATAAAGTTACATACAATAACTACTGCTGTATGATAGCTTGATTATAGATTGCTGGCTTTTCCAAGTTTCTATTCTGTTTTAAAAAGTTCAAACAAGAAATGCAAAATATCACAAAGCGCTTAAGTTGCTTTAGCGTACTTCAAATTAAGGAAACCATTTCTGAAAAGATGGAAGCAAGAAGTTGAGTAGAAATTTAACAGTAATAGTTTGAATGTCATAGGCATTACCTATTTTTAATAGCTAAGTTGTCCTTGATGTGTGTGTATGTATATATATATATATCTCAATACCATACAGTCTGACACTATTCTAGGTGCTTTACGTATATCATCATGTTTAACTCTTAAAACAACACAATGAGGTAGATACTATTGTTATTTCTATCTTAAGGCTAAAGAAATCATGGGGTTAAGTAACTCATCCAAGATCATAGAATTAAATGAAAGACTAAGCTGGATTTGAACTCAAGTCATCTGGCTTAGAGTCTGGCAAGTGTAATTCAGCTGAATACCATCTGAGCCATGTGCCTTTATCTTTATATTTTTCTTCTGTTTCCTCCTTCTCCCCCCTCCTCCTCCTCCTCCTTCTTCTGATAGACTCTACCTTTTTTCCTAATTTCTCTTGTAGTAATTTTCTGTTGAAATTTTCTATCTCTTTTTGTATTAACTTCAGTTGCCATTGATATTTTAATTAAATTATACACTTCTATATTTATAAACGTATGTCAACATATTTGAATATTATATTTTTATTCCTTTAATCTCTTCTATATTTGAGAATATATCTGCTTTTCCACCAACAATGCATGTATATATTTTATACAAGGCTTTTCTGTTTCTGGATATCTTTTCCTCAACTTTTAATTTTATAAATTAAAATTAAAATGTTAAATTTTTATAACCTTTTAACTTTAAAATTTAATTTTATAAATTTTATAAACTGTTCAATTATGGTATGATATTAATATCTTTTTAAAATTTTTTAATGATGAATGAAAAAATAAAATAATTGGTTTCAGAAAAAATGTAAATTAGGAAAATATTCAAGTATAATATTAAATATCAAAAAATTCTGTAAAATTGGTATTATCACTGTTGTTTAGATGCAGAAATAATCTTACAGAATTTAAGCTGTATAACCATGCTCTACAGAGAGAGAGAGGTCACTGGGGAACTAGATTATTAACCTTTTTTGTCTAATTCTAAAAGCTCTCTTCTTAACTTTTATACTTTACTGCTATAAAACTAGATGTAATTCTATGAATTATTAGAATATAAAGAGAGATGGGGTATTTTTGGAGATGAGATTGGATAGGCGGCACAGGGCTCTATCATGAAGGGCTGTAATGTCTACTCACCTCTTGCTGCTCCCTCTCCAGACAAATAAAATAAGTTTATAAATTATAAATGCCAGTACAAGAATAGGGATTTGCTTTGCCTTAAATAAATGAGATTAGACAAAATGGGATTAGACTTTATTTTAAAACAATACTTAAATCTATATTCTATATTTCATGTCAATTTATAAATAAGTCATTAATAAGAAAGAAGAATTATTTCATGTAATCAACAAAATATGTACTAAGTTCAGATTAAAGATGAAAGACTATGTCAAGCATTTGAGTTGCCAAAAGAGTGAGGATGGGAGGGTGAGAGGATAGTTCTTGTCTTCAGAGAGTTTAAAACAAACAAGGAGATAGGCAACCAAGCAGATATCAAACTACAATATAGTTTGATAAGTATTATAATAAGTGTGGATATAAGGTATTATGTGAAAACATTGGAGGGGAACCTAAGATGACTTTGGGAGGTGAGGAATGCTGATGGAAGAAGTATTAGCAAACTGATACCAGAGGGGTGAAGAGAAGTTACCCAGATCAAGGGACTTGGATGAAATTAACAAGTGCCTGGATACAAAGCCAGCTTGATAACATTTGGAGAACTGAAAATAATGCAGTATATCTGGACCTTTCCTGAATCATAGTTCAGGAGAGAAGGAAGAGATCAAAGTGGAGATACGAGGGACTGAGATCATGAAGGGCCATGTGAACTAGTCCAAAGAAATTGGACTTTACCTTGAGAGAAGTGGGAAGACACATACGGAGCCAAAACAGAGGAATCAAATAATCACTATCATGGTACAAAATAAGGGACAGCATAGAGTAAAAGCTGTTGTTTTATTTCAAGTGAAATATAATGACCTGAATCAATGCTGCTACACTGGTAATTGGAGACAAATTTATGTGGCAAAATCAGAAGGATTTGATGATTAAGTGTAGGTTGGGGAAAAAAGGGAGCAAGAAGGCAGAGATGAAGAAAATGTTCACTGCTTAAGTGCTTGTTGTCTTTACAAGATCTTATGTCAAAACATGTTAATATTGGTTTTCTCATTTTTATATGTTAATAAAATATTCTTGAATATTATTGTTTATATTGAGAGAAAAATGAAGTTACTGAGATGAATATTAGGCACATATTTAATGGAATATTTTCAAAGAAATGTAAAATGATGAAATTTTAAAACATAAAATGTGAAGGAAACTTCTGTTATAATGTAAAGTAACTTTAATGTATCAATATATCTATGCAACATTTTTTAATGTTCTAAAGACACTAAGCTGAAATTTATTCTCAAAGATCCATGTATTAACAAAATGACACAATAAAAAATTCATAGGAAGTCTTCTTATATTTAATTAGCAGCTTCTTAAAGAATCTAATTTGAACATATATGTTTTTATAAGGTGCTGCAATAAAAGGTCCTAAATGTAACAAACAAACTTTAGAAGAATTTTTGATAAGAATAATTTCACTTAACGTATAATTTTTTTCCCTTTATACTGTCTCCTCTATATTTTTTGTATTATCCTTTCCTTAGGTGTCCTAGTGTCCCACAAATATTGGTTTACTAGGTTAAGTACTACTGTATATCGATACAAAACAATCGTTACAATATCAATTGTTTTTTGGAAGGGACCATGTTGAAACATGCACCAGCTTTTAAAATCCTCCTCCTGGAAGGAGCACATGTCACTTCTGTTCATATTTCCTTGTCCAAAGTAAGCCCTATGACATGATCTGAGGTTAAACAGGGCAAACAAGTGTTATCCTTATGTACTGCAAGGAATAAAAGAACCAAATATTTATGAAGAGCTCAAATTACTACCCAGTTCTGCCTTTCTGGCCAGCAGTATTTGATTGAATATATTAATAATACCATTTGATTTTATACTGAAAATATAACCTCAGAAAGATCTACTTCTTAAGTTTACTTATAAAAATACTAAAAAAAAAATAAATAAAGATTTTTTTATGAAGTTGTACCATTTATTTCAAATAATGAAAGTATAAAGAACTCAAAGGGGCTTGTGTGTTTTGAGTGCCTAAGTCAATAAATAAAGAATGAAATAAATGCCCTTGCATACATATGATCTATGTAAAAGAACACTAAAATCTGACACATGCTCCTCTAAGTAATTCATCAAAGCCTTAACGTTAATTCTTATTTTGTAATTAAATGTTACATACTGTTATATGTACATGGAATATGAAGTAAACAGGACAGAAAAAGGCCATGATCTCATGGACCTTGTATTCTGGTAGAGAGCAGACCAAAAAATAAAAATAAAATAAGATAATATAATAATAAAATAAATGAATAGAATATTATCAGAAATGATTAATGCTATGCAACACATAAAGTAGAGATAAAGGAAAACTGGTGTCTTTAAAATTCATTCTGTACTCAGAGACTCTCATGATAACTTGAGAAGTAACAGAGGCTTATCTACTTTTTCCACATGTTCATCATTTTGAGACAGTTATCAAACCATGTTCGTAAGAAGTGGACTTATAGTTCAGTCTGGGAGAAAGAAGGAATATAATTTGGAATAATCAAGTACATTAGCTAAAATAAAAAAATAATAAACTTCTCCTGCATTCAGTTGCCATTTTAGTTATTCTTAAAAACTAAATGAAATAAAGTAAATGACCCAAAAATTCAGTGACTACATTCATAATCGTTAATTCTGTTCAGGGATAAGAGAATAAATCTGAGTTGGAATACAGTTTAAATCAATATATTCTGAGAACATATTTTGACTGGTCAGTGTGTAAAAACCCATTGACAATTTGCAAGACAGATCACCTGTATAGGAACAAATTAACAACTAACAGGAACATAATGAGGTTATAAGAGGCATTACTGTGGGGACAAGAAGTCCTACTTTCAAAAGCGTTGAGACTCCTAATGCTTTAATCATAACTGTATTTCCTTACTTATTTAAATAATTAGTTTGTATTCCAAAAATCACAGTTATTTAATTGGTATAAAATGAGCCTAAATAGCTCCGCCACCAAAAAAAAAAAAAGATACAGGGTTAGAGTATCAAGATGCTAAGAGACAGGTGACAAAAGATAAAATTGAGAAGGAAAGAGCTGCCCAAGGCAGCACACATGATACCAAGAAATCAAGAACTAGAATCTTAGCTATTCCCCCCTTCAAGACAGCACTATCCATGGCAAATGGAATATATTTTGGTAACCTTTAGTTTCTGAAATTCTGGATGAGGTTTATGTACTCTGAATTTTTACCTTATATTTTATAATAAGCACCAGGAATAGAAATGTTAAGGATCATTTTGGTTTTATCACCAATAAATGGTTAGGTGATATGTGTGGCTTTATTAGTATCTGGTTTTATTGCTAACAGTGGTATGATGATATGTGTAGGGGTTGTTTGTAGGACATTATATCAAGGAAGTTGTCTGAAACTCTTCCTGTTGCCTTTAAATTGGGACCACAGCTGAGGACAGAGATGTGCCTCCCACTCTGAGCTAATGAGAAGACAGAAACATCCCTAACAATATACTCAGGAAAAACTCCTTACCTTATGAAACTTTCCTTTTGATTTAGGAAGAAATCCTTTCCACAAATAAACAGCTATTATGATTTTGGATAGTAAAAAAATGTTTTGGGATAAAATGAAGCAAGATCATGGAGTAAAGAATGAAATCGATACCATATGAAATAGTGTGGTCAGGGACCCCTTTCTTAGGAGTTGATGTTGAGTAGAAACATGAATGAAGTCAAGAAATATGAGCCAGGGGCTTCCCTGGTGGTGCAGTGGTTAAGAATCCGCCTGCCAATGCAGGGGACACAGGTTCAGTCCCTGGTCTGGGAAGATCCCACATGCCACAGAGCAGCTAAGCCCATGCGCCACAACTACTGAGCCTGCGCTCTAGAGCCTGTGAGCCACAAGTGCTGAGCCTGTGTGCCACAACTACTGAAGCCTGCACACCTAGAGCCCGTGCTCTGCAACAAGAGAAGCCACCTCAGTTAGAAGCCTGCAAACAAAAATGAAGAGTAGCCCCCACTTGCTGCAACTAGAGAAAGCCCGCGCACAATGAAGACCCAACTCAGCCAAAAATAAATAATAAATTAATTAATTAATTAAGGGAAAAAAAAGAAATATGAGCCAGAAAATTATTGAGCTTAGAGATAAAAGCAACACATATGTATATCAGAGGAAAATAAATGCATATGTCAACTGTATATTTTTTATATTTAGTTTTGCAGGCATTATATCTTCAAATGTCTATTGGAAAAATAGAGTAGTTCTATTACAAGAAATAGTGGACTCAATACATAAGGCAAATGCTAACAGCCATAAAAGGGAAAATCGACAGTAACACAGTCATAGTAGGGGACTTTAACACCCCACTTTCACCAATGGACAGATCATCCAAAATGAACATAAATAAAGAAACACAAGCTTTAAATGATACATTAAACAAGATGAACCTAATTGATATTTATAGGACATTCCATCCAAAGACAACAGAATACACTTTCTTCTCAAATGCTCATGGAACATTCTCCAGGATAGATCATATCTTGGGTCACAAATCAAGCTTTGGTAAATTTAAGAAAATTGAAATCATATCAAGTATCTTTTCCAACCACAATGCTATGAGACTAGATATCAATTACAGGAAAAATTCTATAAAAAATACAAACACATGGAGGCTAAACAATACACTACTTAGTGACCAAGATATCACTGAAGAAATCAAAGAGGAAATCAAAAAATACCTAGAAACAAATGACAATGAAAACACGACAACCCAAAACCTATGGGATGCAGCAAAAGCAGTTCTAAGACGGAAGTTTATAGCAATAAAATCCTACCTCAAGAAACAAGAAACATCTCAAATAAACAACCTAACCTTACACCTAAAGCAATTAGAGAAAAAAGAAAAAGAAAAAAACTCAAAGTTAGCAGAAGGAAAGAAATCATAAAGATCAGATAAGAAATTAATGAAAGAGAAATGAAAGAAACAGTAGCAAAGATCAATAAAATGAAGATTTATTTGAGAAGATTGAGATTTATCTTTGAGAAGATAAACAAAATTGATAAACCATTAGCTAGATTCATCAAGAAAAGGAGAAGACTCAAATCAATACAATTAGAAATGAAAAAGGAGAAGTAACAACTGAAATTGCAGAAACACAAAGGATCATGAGAGATTACTACAAGCAACTATATGCCAGTAAAATGGACAACCTGGAAGAAATGGACAAATTCTTAGAAAAGCACAACCTTCCGAGACTGAACCAGGAAGAAATAGAAAATATAAACAGAACAATCACAAGCACTGAAATTGAAACTGGATTAAAAATCTTCTAACAAACAAAAGCCCAGGACCAGATGGCTTCACAGGCGAATTCTGTCAAACATTTAGAGAAGAGCTAACACCTATCCTTCTGAAACTCTTCCAAAATATAGCAGAGGGAGGAACACTCCCAAACTCATTCTACGAGGCCATCATCACCCTGATACCAAAACCAGACAAAGATGTCACAAAGAAAGAAAACTACAGGCCAATATCCCTGATGAACATAGATGCAAAAATCCTCAACAAAATACTAGCAAACAGAATCCAACAGCACATTAAAAGGATCATACACCATGATCAAGTGGAATTTACCCCAGGGATGCAAGGATTCTTCAATATACGCAAATCAATCAATGTGATACACCATATTAACAAATTGAAGGATAAAAACCATATGATCATCTCAATAGATGCAGAAAAAGCTTTTGACAGAATTCAACACCCATTTATGATAAAAACCCTCCAGAAAGTAGGCATAGAGGGAACTTTCCTCAACATAATAAAGGCCATATATGACAAACCCACAGCCAACATTGTCCTCAATGGTGAAAAACTGAAACCATTTCCACTAAGATCAGGAACAAGACAAGGTTGCCCACTCTCACCACTATCATTCAACATATTTTGGAAGTTTTAGCCACAGCAATCAGAGAAGAAAAAGAAATAAAAGGAATCCAAATCATAAAAGAAGAAGTAAAGCTGTCACTGTTTGCAGATGACATGATACTATACATAGAGAATCCTGAAGACGCTACCAGAAAACTACTATAGCTAATCAATGAATTTGGTAAAGTTGCAGGATACAAAATTAATGCACAGAAATCTCTTACATTCCTATACACTAATGATGAAAAATCTGAAAGAGAAATTAAGGGAACACTCCCATTTACCATTGCAACAAAAAGGATAAAATACCTAGGAATAAACCTACTTAAGGAGACAAAAGACCTGTATGCAGAAAACTATGACACTGATGAAAGAAATTAAAGATGATACAGACAGATGGAGCGATATACCATGTTCTTGGATTGGAAGGATCAACATTGTGAAAATGACTGTACTACCCAAAGCAATCTACAGATTCAATGCAATCCCTATCAAAGTACCAATGGCATTTTTCACAGAACTAGAACAAAAAATTTCACAATTTATATGGAAATACAAAAGACCCTGAATAGCCAAAGCACTCTTGAGAAAGAAAAACAGAGCTGGAGGAATCAGGCGCCCGGACTTCAGACTATACTACAAAGGTAGAGTAATCAAAACAGTATGGTACTGACACAAAAACAGAGATATAAATCAATGGAACAGGATAGAAAGCCCAGAGATAAACCCATGCACATATGGTCACCTTATCTTTGATAAAGGAGGCAAGAATATACCATGGAGAAAAGACAGCCTCTTCAATAAGTGGTGCTGGGGAAACTGGACAGCTACATGTAAAAGAATGAAATTAGAACACTCCCTAACACCATACACAAAAATAAACTCAAAATGGATTAAAGACCTAAATGTAATGCCCAACACTATAAAACTCTTAGATGAAAACATAGGCAGAACACTCTATGACATAAATCACAGCAAGATCCTTTTTGACCCACCTCCTAGAGAAATGGAAATAAAAACAAAAATAAACAAATGGAACCTAACGAAACTTAAAAGCTTTTGCACAGCAAAGGAAACCATAAACAAGACCCAGAGACAACCCTCAGAATGGGAGAAAATATTTGCAAAGGAAGCAACTAACAAAGGATTAATCTCCAAAATTTACAAGCAGCTCATGCAGCTCAAAATCAAAAAAACAAACAACCCAATACAAAAATGGGCAGAAGACCTAAATAGACATTTCTCCAAAGAAGATATACAGATTGCCAACAGACACATGAAAGAATGCTCAACATCATGAATCATTAGAGAAATGCAAGTCAAAACTACAATGAGGTATCACCTCACACCAGTCAGAATGGCCATCATCAAAAAATCTACAAACAATAAATGCTGGAGAAGGTGTGGAGAAAAGGGAACCCTCTTGCACTGTTGATGGGAATGTAAATTGATACAGCCACTATGGAGAACAGTATGGAGGTTCCTTCAAAAACTAAAAATAGAACTACCATACAACCCAGCAATCCCACTACTGGGCATATACCCTGAGAAAACCATAATTCAAAAAGAGTCATGTACCACAATGTTCATTGCAGCTCTGTTTAGAATAGCCAGGACATGGAAGCAACCTAAGTGTCCATTGACAGATGAATGGATAAAGAAGATGTGGCACATATATACAATGGAATATTACTCAAGCATAAAAAGAAATGAAATTGAGTTATTTAGTGAGGTGGATGGACCTAGAGTCTCCGATACAGAGTGAAATAAGTCAGAAAGAGAAAAACAAATACCGTATGCTAACACATATATATGGAATCTAAAAAAAAAAAATTGTTCTGAAGAACCTAGGGGCAGGACAGGAATAAAGACACATATGCAGAGAATGGACTTGAGGACACAGGGATGGGGAAGGGTAAGCTGGGACGAAGTGAGAGAGTGGCATGGACTTATATATACTACCAAATGTAAAATAGATAGCTAGTGGGAAGCAGCCACATAGCACAAGGAGATCAGCTCTGTGCTTTGTGCCCACCTAGAGAGGTGGGATAGGGAGGGTGGGAGGGAGACACAAGAGGGAAGAGATATGGGGATAAATGTATATGTAAATCTGATTCACTTTGTTATAAAGCAGAAAGTAACATACCATTGTAAAGCAATTATACTTCAATAAAGATGTTAAAAAAAAAAAGAAATATTGGAAGTCCAAATAAAAAATTTTAGTGTGAATCTGATTATTATAATAATAAAAAGGCCAGCAGAAGAGAATAAGGCATTTTGCTAATTAGAAATGTGTTTAGCAGATGTTTTCATAGTGTTAGTATGAGAGGACTGATAGGACACATTATGTGGGAGATGAAAATGCAGAGTCCACAGCTGATTTGCTAGAAATTAAGACAAGCAAAGAATGAAACTTTGTTTTAATTGGGATTGCTCAATGAGAGACAGTTGGTAATGAATTTTGGTGTTGGCCTTGATTTTTTATTAGCTCTCTGTCAGTAAATGTAAGTAATGACACAACATTTTGTCGGGATGGGCAAAATGCCTTTTTTGCTGATCCAGAAAGTAAGATCCCTCTTTCTACTGAGTAACTGACTCAATAATGCTTATACATCAATTCAATAAATACTAGTCTAGACTGTGGGAACGTTACAGTGACCCTCCCGCCTCCCCCAAAAAAATTCCTTCACTATGTGGAGCTCCATTATAGAGGATAAATTAACTCATTGTCAGACAGTTATAAAGGGCGATGAGTTCTAGCAATAAATCAAACTTCATGCTTATGAGTGCTTCATTTTTTTCTGTCACTAGCTGATCAGTCATACTGCTGTTAAAAGCAACTGGCTGACATGTACACACTGCTATATTTAAAATAGATAACCAACAAGGACCTACTGTATAGCACAGGGAACTCTGCTCAATATTCTTTAACAACCTAAGGGACAAAGAATTTGAGAAAGAATAGATATATGTATATGTATAACTGAATCGCTTTGCTATACACCTGAAATTAACACAACATTGTTAATCAACTATACTGCAATATAAAATTTTAAAAATTTAAAAAAATAAAAATTAAAAAAATATTCTGTGATAAACCATAATGGAAAAGAATATGAAAAATAATTTGTGTATATATATGTATAACTGAATCACTTTGCTGTACAGCAGAATTAACACAACACTGTAAATCAACTATACTTGGATAAAATTAACTAGAAAAAAGCAACTGGCAATTAAGTAGTTGTAGTTTACTATATTTTAGTACCATTTTGTATAACCAGATAATAACTTGATAAATTTTAATGTTTCAGAAGTATCGTGCACTCCTCTGCTTTGATTTCCTTACATTTGCTTCTATTTCCAGTTTGTGTGTGGTTTAGTGTGCCTATGCATAATGACGCAAACTGCTATCAGTAATTACATATGAGATAGTTTGCATGCAATCTCAAAAGAATATAAATAAAAGTGTAAAATGGAATTTGAAAGATAATGAGTACTTTTGCCAAGTGAGAAAATGAGACATGGTTTTATATGTGTTCACGCAAACGTTACTACTTAGTATTTTGACAGAGATTTCAAGAAGTCCCACATGCTCAAAAATAGCTTTCCCAATCTTGAGACTGCACCACTGGGAATTGCTTTGAACGTCTGAAATCTTTTCTGTCTTTATTTGTCTTCTTGTGTGAAGTGAGTACTCCAGATAAGATGAAATCCTGGACTTTTCATCTAGTTAGCAACTTATCTCAGAATAACTTAATAGATAATGGTCTTGTGAGAATGAAATGAGATGAAAGATAATCATCTAGGCATAGAGAAGAGTCTTCTGGGAGACTGAAATTTTTTTCTGATTATCTGTTTTGCATAGGGTTGTCCCCGCATGTTCCATTAATTTTGTTTTAATAGAGCTGTGACTTCTCCATGCCTTCTCACAGCTGCAGAAATTCACATTTACTTCCAGTGATCCTACATAGTCTACCCTGGTAGTACCACTTAAGAGACTAGGATATAGACTTCCAAGAACGCAAGTGTGAATTGTCTAAAAAGCAAGGATGTTGAGACCCTGAAGTTGGATGTATTGAAGGAGAACTCACTTGAGTGCAGTTTTTAGTCAAGATTCATCTTATGAGTTTATGGATGTTTTAAGAATGATATATGCTATTCATTATTTGTGGACCCCTAATTCTTTAAAAGAAGACTTGCTAATGTGAACACTGAAACATATTAAATTGCATATTAGAGACATCAAAAAAGATTTAATAAAAATAAATAGCTCAGGTATGAATTTTCTCAACTATTCTTAATATGTTTGAACACTCAATAATAATTCTATTTTGGGTAGCTCATCTGAGAATTGTATTAGCCTCAGAAAAGTACTTAGTCTGCCTCACTGACATGCTCTGGATGTCTATATATTATTTTATGTATTATAATGTTTAAAATTATCAATTTTATTATTAATGCCAGTGTTAATAATAGCAATGCTGTGATATGTAACAAAATATTTCAAAGAAAATTTAAAATCTCTTATAAATTTTTCTTTTTATAAAACTTCTTATAAAGTTTTCTTTTTTTAACAAATGTATATTTTGAAACCACCTTTGTTTACAAAGTGATTCTAATTGACTCAAAATCGTCTAAAATCTTATTATTTTTAGTTAATATAAAATTATTTTATAATGTGTTCTAGATTTGACAGTTCTAATTAGATGAATGCAAAACAACAGTAGTCAAAAAATTGCTATATACAAAGGTATTTAATATCATTTCAACTTCAAAAAACTGTTCCTTGTAAACCAAACTATCATAATAAATAATTAAATAATGCTTAATTAGCAAAACCACAACCCAAGATAGAGTAGGAACTTCTAGTGGTAGAGTGGGAAGAGCATTTCATTATGCCATATAGTACAAATAACGTGACAGGCACATATATTAGACTAACAATAAGTTCAACTAGGTCTCCTTGGAAAATAAGTAAATTATATTGGCTATCTGACACAGTGGCTCTATAATGGAAGTGAAGAAGGAAAATACTTTCTTGGACTGGAAACATAATAAAGTTCCCCCAAGTCAACTATAGAATTGGACATTTTGGTCAAGATTAGAAAATAAAACTTTTGAAGCATCAAAATAAAATTTATTGTTTTGAGATAGTAAAAAGTCAAAGCACATAACGAACCATCAATTTTATCTATAAATGCTACACTAGGCTAACTCTCCCCAAACACTAAAATTAAATGAATATATTTCTTGACATTAAAAAAAAACATAATTTTATTTTCTAGTGCAATCTATTAAAAATGGGAAATTAGGTTATACTGAAAAGAGAAGCACTGATTAATCTGTGTATTTAACTAGATCTGTGGATTCTCAGTGCCTTAGAGAACACAGCAAATGAAGTATTGCCATACACAGTAGTGTAAATCTTCAGAAAATGCATGTTTTCTCCAATTTAAAATGCTACCTTCAACATAAAGCAGATTCTTAGTCATTATTAGTTGATAGCATGAGGATATTATGCCCATATATGAAGCAATAAAGGTAGACAAATAGTGGGAAGAAACTCTTGTTGTAACTCTTGTATTATACACATTCTACATCAACACAATGCCAGGCCCACTTAGGTGCAATTGCTTAGAGAAAAAAAAAACTCAGTTGTATAAAAATTATTTTTAACATAGCAAAAAAGTTGGTATTTTAGAAGAAAATAGTTTTTTCTCTTTCAAGCAGCATAACTTCTATGTATTCAAATATATGTTGAAAAAGTATGAAACCATATTTAGGAAAAGATAAAAAAGCACATCCTATGTATAGTCCCTCCATGCGATGAGGGAAAAGGAAATGTTGTGATGAGGGAAAAGGAAATGTATCAGGAAAGAGGTGGATTGTGGGGTTCCATTAATCTGTAAAATTTTATCTCTTTTTAATTTTTGTGACTTTCTGTCTGAATTAAAAAAAAAAAATCCCACAAGGACTCAGAGGCAAAGAATATACAAATCAATTTTCACTGCAAAGTAAAGGAGCTGTTACAGTGGAGGATTACTGGACTGAATGTCAATATTATGACATAGTATGAGTGTGTTTCATGTTTGGTAATTGCAATCATTGTTGCTTTTGTTGTGGTCATCCATGTACAATGCTTGGTGTCAGTCTATTTATCTCTTGTAAAAATAAAATACAGTGTGTGTGTGTGTGTGTGTGTGTGTGTGTGTGTGTGTGTGTGAAAAAATAAATAAATAAATAAATAAATAAAAGACATCTAAGCAAAATATGATAAAATATTGAGTTCATTTTATTAAAAAATACAACATGGTTAATTGTTTATATATTTCCTGTATGTTTCTGCATTTTAACCTTTTTCATAGCTTCAAAATTGTTTTAAAATTAAAATGCTTCCATAGTTGAGATGGTTGGTTTTTTTGGTCACACAGTCTAATAATCTTCAAGCACTTATAGCAAATATTCAGCTAGCTCATTTATTAGTAGAAAGAAAAAATAGTGGATTATGATATAGTGTTAATAGTGCATCTCATCTACAGAATTAGATATTACATAATGTTCAAATATTCATCAATTTCAGAGCTACAGTAGATTTTAAAGACCACCTTATATTACTACTGAGGAAACTGCAGCCCTCAAATTTCCTGATGGGCCCAAATATAAACAGCTAATAGTTATGAAAATAGAAATAAAAACCAAGTAACCAGACTTACGTATTCCATCCTTAATCATCCTGGACCCTTTTGCTTTTAAGACATTTCAACTCAATTATATGCCTTTTCTCTTCTAAATCTGTTTAACGAATCTTGTTAGGTAGCATCCTTGTGTTTTTATAATAAAATTTTAGTAATATGCAAGCCACATTATAGCCATCATTTTTAAATAAAGATATAAAAGGACAAATACAATATAAAGTCCCACTTGAAATAGAAGAAAAACCATAAAAAAGCACTTCATATCCCCACAAGTCTGGGAAGGTTCATATGGGGTCATAAGTATACTCTAGTTTTGCAAAATCCAGATTAGGGACTAAGGAATTGTATTTTAAATAATGTGGAATTTTTCTTTTAACCATAATTTTTGTGAGATCCTTTGTTCATTATCCAACCTTCCTGATTTGTCTCATCACACTTATTACTCTCTGACATATTATATATTTAATTTTTATTATTGTTTAGTGTTGTTTCCCACAACTGAAATGATAGTTTTGAGAAAGCTGGGTATTTTTCTTTTATTATGATTATTATCATTATTGTTGTTGTTAATTTTTTTTACTATGAATTCCTAGTATGTAGATAATGGAATACTGTATATCTCTTAGTCTGGTTAAGTGCCTGACATATAGAAGGCACTCATTAAATTTTTTTTGGTATATTAATGATGATGTATTTTAAAAATCTACTAATTATCATTTATGTGGATAATGAGAAGTAAAAACAAATAGTAAGAACAATTCGAATGTTAAAACTCTTTCAAAATCGAGATCTTGGTTACACTGTTGAAAATATGAACTAATTTAAAAAATAGAAACATTTATTTAACTGAAGACATTATACTATTTCTACACTTATATATGGTCTACATAAAACCCTTTCTTGTAAAACAAGGAAGGGAAAAGTGAGAGCAAATAATAAGTCATGCTTATGTGTCCCATGAAGAGGGGAAGTGGAAAGAAGGAGGTTCATCAGTGACTCTGGATTTAGACCATAGTAGCATCTGTATATTTGCCTTATGAAGTTACTGCTGAAAACTCCTCCACAAGCCCAAGCAACATTGTCCGTGGTGGTGAATGATTAAGTTCCCAACACAAGCCACAGTTATCTCTTTTTAGGTTTACTCCCAGGGTTAGCCATAGTTCTTTAGTTAAGATTGCCATGCCAAGATGGTCCAGAGAAAGCTCCAGCCTTGGCCACCTGCTCGGCTCACCATTTTTAAGCTCTAGCAATGAGCCTAGGACAGTAGGGAAAGGAAAGGTGTAAGCATGGCTTTCCAAACTGGTTGGGAAAACTAGAGACAATCACAGGTTGGTGAAACAACATCTACAATGGCATAGAGGCATGGAATAAGATATTTGGGTCTGTTTAATACATTGTGTCATTCATTGCGTTTGGCACGTAGCTGCAGTGCAGTAAATATTTGCTGAATAAATGAATGAGTATACGTGCGATAATTTAGCTGGACATTAGTACTAGGTTTGATTTTCTTTTCCTTTACAGTTTGAAAATATTACTCCATTGTCTTTTTTTATGCTATTGAGAAGCATATTGTCAATCTGATTTTCCAGCTTCCAATATTTTCTTTTTTATATATTCTTAAATTTTACTATAACAAGTTAAAGTGTGTTTGTGTGTATGTCTTTTCCTCACCATTATGTATATCTTTTAGTGCTTTAAAAGACTTTTCATTATGAAGTCATTTAAAATTTTTTAAAAACTTTTATTTTGAAATAATTATAGATTCGTGAGAGGTTACAAAGAATTGTACAGGGGAGTTCCATGAACCCCTCCTCCAGCCCATTTCCAAGCCAAAATCCCACACAGAGTATATTATCAAAAGCAAGAAATTGATATTCATATATTCCATAGAGTTTAATGAGAATTCTGTAGTTGTACAGGCACACATTTGCCTCTCAGGGAAACTTCTTTTTCTCCTGTGCTGGAAATGCTGTGTCTTGTAGTCATTTCCTCCAGGAAAAATTTCTTTTCTTCCCACTTTTCTCCAGGAAAGAAGAGTGAGAAGGAAAGAAAATACTCAGGTTATTAATCTGCCTACAACTAGTATATCCACTTCCCAGCCTTTTATCTGGTATGATTAAATTTTGGCTTCTCAGCAGGAAAAGCCTGAGCAAAGATCAACTCATAACAATGATGTGGGGCGGGTGAGAAAAAAAATTATGTGCCAACCTGTCTCCTCTTTGTGACATGGCCTTTTCCCATTAGGGTTGCAATTTACCCCCCTCCCCAGGTTCATTAATCTCCCTGTTGCTTTCATGGTGCCTCCAGGGTTAGGTCTGGAGAGGAGCAAAAATCCTGTTAATTTCCTTTTTATTGAGAACTGCACTGACTATTAAATACTACCTTTGCTTAATTTGTGCTAAAATTTATATTGTTTTCCAATATTTTTGTTGATGCTATCTGTCTAATTAAAGTGATTGACACCCTTTGTCTTAATCACTTGACTGACCTTAATATATTATTTCCTTCCTGAAGTATTTGCTTTTAACCTTTCTTTTCAAACTTTCATTCTCTTTTTCTTTAAAGGAGCCACTGAACAATATGTGATTGCCATTAACTTACATTATTTGTCAAGTACCAAAGACCATGTCCATGAATTATGTCCTCAAAGTTTTAGTGTTACCTCCCTAGACCTACCCACTTGATAAATCTGTACTTGGATGCCTCATTGCCTCTCAAATGTAAACATGTCTAACTGCTAACTTATTCTATTTCAAGCCCAGTCTTCCTCCAGTGTCCCCATTACACTGAATAGTCCTATCATCCATCCCATTGTTCAAGGCAGAGATAAACTGGAAATAATTCTTGACACTTCTGTTCATTCCTCCTCTCCAGTTCATCACCTATTTCTACCAATTTTTTCCTTGAATATCCTCAAATCTTTTCACCTTTATCCATCTCTACCACCATCACCAAATCCAATTTCTTGCCAGAGAAATTACCAGAGCCTCATGCTGAATACTCTTGCCTCCTTCAAATTGTTTTCCATAGTTATCCATTTTATTTTTAATTGCTAATATTTTTATTTTTGATTATACAAGCTCTTCTGTATATATTAAGGATTCTGTCATAAAGTTTGGAAATATTCTTTCATGCACTTATCCTTTCATTTATGTTATTTTTATTGTGCATATTTTTAAAAATTTTTATACAATTGAATTTTTCCATCTTATGGTTTCTGAATTTTAAGTCTTCTTGGAAAAGCCTAGCACACTCAAAGATCTAAAGAAAATCGCAAACGTTTACTTCTAATAATTTTATGGATTCATTTATTTACTTTAAAATTAGAATCTAGCTGTAATTTATTTCAATAAATTTTCCTTTTTTAAAAAATTAATTAATTTATTTTTTGACTTCGTTGGGCCTTCGTTGCTGAGCACGGGCTTTTTCTAGTTGGGGCGAGTGGGGGCTACTCTTAGTTGCAGTGCACGGGCTTCTCACTGTGGTGACTTCTCTTTGTTGCAGAGCATGGGCTCTAGGCACTTGGGCTTCAGTAGTTGTGGCATGCAGGCTCAGTAGTTGTGGCTCGCAGGCTCAGTAGTTGTGGTGCTCAGGCTTAGTCGCTCTGTGGCATGTGGAATCTTCCCGGACCAGGGCTTGAACCCTTGTCCCCTGCATTGGCAGGTGGATTCCTAACCACTGAACCACCAAGGAAGTCCTAAATTTTCTAATTAAAGAAAATGGGTAAAAATGATTACAATCCGCCAAACTAGGTCAGATCCCCATGTTAATCATGTTATAATTCCCAGCTTATGATTATATATTTTTGAGTGTTAATTAAGTTAATCTCCCTCTAACTGCACTCTTTTTACTTACATACCAATTGCCTATCAGTAATAATAATACTAGTCTTAGGACTAGCAGATGTAATTATTGTTGTATTAGCTAACACTTATGTAATGCTTGCTTTGTGTTACACGTTGTTTTGAGTGTTTTACATGTATTAAGTCTTTTAATTCTCACAGTATCTCAGAGGCAGTTACTAGGTTAGATTTTTAAGCTCTATGAAGAACAAAGATTCTGTTTAATTTGTTTAAGTAATAGGCTGTCAGTATATGGTTTTGAATGAATTAATCAACCAATGATACTGTGCAACATTTTCCATTAAAATAAGGTATAATTGACTTTTGTTATTGAAAATGCAAATGACCATAGTATATACCTTTGCATAACATTGCTTGCTTCTCTCATCATTTTCAAAAGCAATATTCCAAGAATACTTGGATGATTAAGACATTTTTCTGGAAAATGACAGGAATACAGGCTATAGGTATGAGGATAATATCAAGTTAAAATAATATTTAAGCATAGGCATACTTCATTAGAGTGATGTTAGATTATATGCTTAATAATACATGTATATATGTTAATAAAGAGTAATAACCTAAATATGGGTTTCACATATGGATATATATAGATATCGCATTATGAGTTTTCTGAAAAACATTTAAATATGTTATTCTATAATAAGACATTGATTGCTTCAATTATCAATTTATTTTGTGCCATTTTGGGGGAAGGGGCTCACATATATCATTTCTTTAAACAAAAGACTGTTGATATATAACTGTTTCAGTATTTACTAATAAAAATTTGTAGAATGATTTCAGTAATTACCTCTTCCCTAAAACTGGAATTAGTTTCATGTTATAGAAAAGAGCTATAACTAGCTAAGCATCTATAGTCGATGACATTTTTTAGATAAGGTAAATGTTAGCTTCTAAAAACATTGCTTTTAATTGTCATATATGAAAAGGAGTATGAAAATGCAATTATATGACAGTATGATACATCTTGGAGCTTAAAGCTCCAACAACTTACATATTTAAAATTTTCCCTTTAATAAGAAAACTTTGCTGTTGGAAATGTGTGATACACTTAAAGTTCTAATGCCACATTATAGAATATTAGATTGATGTTCATCTAAAATTTATTTCTCCCCAATTCTGATCTTCATGGAAAGAATGTATCCTGTACCCACAGATATTGAGCTTGGGCATGTGATTTCCTTTTGTCATTATGGAGTATGTACAGAAATGTTAGATGCTAGTTGTAAGCCTAGGCATTAAGAGGCCTTGCGTGATTTCTGCTCACCCTCAAGGACCATCTGACCTCATTAGTGAGACAAACGGTAGTTTGGTGGTCCAAGAAGAATAAGAGACATAGAATTGACTTGAATTTGATCCATGACTAGTGACAAGTAGAATCAAGCATAGCTTAAATAAGCCAAAACTGAACCAACCTGCAGATGCACAAGCAAGAAACAGATGCTTATTGTTTTATGCCATTAAGATTTTCTGGTTATTTGTAAAACAGCATTGTTATGCAACAGCTAAATGAAACAAGCATACCATTATTTTTTCCTTGATATCTTATATTTCAATTTTGCAGAGTGAGTCTTTAATAGAAGACAACATTAACGCAACCATAATCCGATCTGTTAAAAATGTCTGGAAAAATTTATTTTACAATTTTACATTGAGTAAACTCAACAGTCTGTTTTTTTTAAGATATATAGGAAAAGAAACAAATTATTAGTATCTATAATAATTAAGATTGTGTATAGTTTCTTATAACTGAAAAGAGCAAAATAATAAGGGCTTAAATGAGATAGATGTTTATTTCTCTTTCACAGAGAATCACTTCAGACATCAGCAATCCAGTGTTGACATGTGCTCCATAGTATCGTCAGAGACCTAAGGTTATATCTTTCTTTTTCACTGTTGGTAGGCATCTCTTTCATGCCCAGGTTACCTGAGGATCTAAGATAGCTGCTAAAACTTGAGCCATCACAAATTAATCACAGGCCAGGATCAAAAGTAAAGGCAAAGCATTAAAAAAATAAAATCCTTAAAAAACAAAAAACAAATAAAAACCCTTACTGGCTGATTAGACTGTCTGCCCCAGCCTTCCCAGAATCACCATGCAGCAACTCTCTCTACTCACCTCTCATTGGCCAGAATTAAATCACATAACCACATCTTGTTTAAAGGGAGACTCAGAAATGTAGCACAGCTAAAAATTGGGTTTTCTTGCTAAAGAGCAAGGGGACTGGGAATGAGTTAGGAAGCAGTAGCTTTAGTGACAGTGCTCTATTTATTTACTAAGAAAAGTTATTGTATCTCATTGGCCGTAAACTCACTAAAAGATAAAGGCTTTATATCTCAGGAAACTTTTAAATCTAAGTTTCCTAAAACTCTAAAAAAATGTACACAGAGTTTGAAATTATCTTTGAAACGTGTTTGAATATGTTTTATATAACATTCCCATCATCTTGTTCTCTCACTCTTCCATTTTCAGTTTAGCAGATATAAAAAGAGCTTACTCTGCATGGTTTCTCCTTTCTTTTGTTTTTTAATGCCAATCTAGTTAGGTGATTTTTTAATAAATGAATAAATGTATCAGTCAATGTTGCTGTGCAGTGTTTATTATGAAAAGAGAATATTGTTGATTTTCTTCCCCAAATGCAGTAAGAGATTCTAATCTCTATTTACACATTTGGGTAAGCAGTGTTTTTTCTTCTAAGCCTATAATTTGAAAGCAGTTGGATGATTAAGACTTTTTATCATTGTCAATAATTGATAGTATCAGTATATCAATACATTTAAATTGTTATATGATTAGTTTCTATTATATAAAGTTTATGAAAATATATTAACCTGAGGCTTCTCCCTATGAGTGTCAAATTGATTGCCCAAATGGATAACTATTTAAGTGGTATCAACATATTCTAATGAAACTTAGAAAATATTCATGGTGATATTGTAGATTCAACTAAGTTTAATTGAGTAATTCATCAAAGTACCTAGTGAGTGTTCAGTAATGTTAGCTGTTATTATAAATAATACTACAAAAGCATTACACTCAGGTAATTGGAGCAGGAAAATAAGATTAAGTTACTTTGGTGGCAATATATAAGATGGGTAAGAATCAAAATTCACTAGTAGTAAAGAGTTCAATTAAAAGATTAGAGAAAGTTGTTGATGAGACATGGAGGGGTCAGGTGGCATTTGTAGGATGAAAATACAAAGCTATTAGTAATAAATCCAGAACATAGCTGTAGTAAAATATCTTAGAGATGGAAAGCAGTACACTGGGTTGTTCATAAAAGGAAAGATGTGATTATGATCCCCTTTATATTAGAGAAATACCAAGATGAAATGCCAAAATCAAAACCCTAAAAAATTGATCTATTTAACATCCTGAAAAAACTAACTTATGAAAAACGATGCAGCCTGAACTGCTTAATTCCAATTTATTAGGGTTGAAATCTGTAATGAATTAATCTTTAGGCTGAGGTGTCCCCTTTCACCTGCTGATCCAAGCATGGCAAGAAAATAATTAGACTGTTATTTCCAAACTTGATAGGAAACCAGTTTTTCTTCTATAGTGATTTATCACTACCTGCTAAAGAATGATTATTTTTACTGTTTTACATGGTCTCTTGAGTGGTTTCAATGTTGTTGTTTTAACAGATGAGAGTAATAAATACATGGTTGAGGGGATACACCAGTAACACAGGTGAGTTCTTTCCTGAGGCAATATAAAATACCATGTGATTTAATGATTTATGTAACAGTTATGAGCACAGAACTTAGCCCAACCAGAGCATACATTCACTGTAGTCCCAGAGTAAACTTCAAAAGCAGAATCTGAATTCTCTTAAACTGTCAGGACTCACAGAGTCAAAAGCCTTTTGTATGACTAACCCTCATCCAAAAGGTAGATCCATTAGCTTAGTCTATCACCCATTGCTTTGTAATTCAGTTCAACATAATTAGGCCTTCCCTAGTGTAAAAATTCTTTATCACTTTTCTAAGGGGATGTGAATAAAGTGCACATAGGTTTGAAAAACTTGTGAAGGCAACACGTTTAATATAAATAATAGGAAATAAAGAATAGTGATTAAGAGGGTAGCCTTGAAATTGGGCAATATTGGGTTCCTATATCATCTCTTGCTTCTTATCAGCCATGTGACCTAGAAAAGTTTATCAGTTCTTTAAGTCTCAGTTTCCTTGACTGGGGAAATAAATATAATAATTCTAACCTCATTGGAGTTTTATAAAAATTAAATGAAAAATAGTATATAAAATCCTTAGTACAAAGCTTGGCAACAGTGAGTCCTCAAAAAGTTGGTAGCTGTTATTTTTTACTTCTCTTAGTAGACAAAAATACTTAAATAATTTAGTTGAGTATTACCAGCTGTCATCCCAAACTGCAGTTCCATAAACTGTGGAAGATGAACCAAACATACTTTTAAAGGATCAGCCTTTCTTGTGTCTGGTGGTTGAATTAAAAGGCATACTATACAGGAGTCATCATTTATGCAGCCTGTTCCCTGCGGTCACAATGGATTGAAGGGATCCTGATTTACTACTATTTATGCTCAAAGAGAATATATACTTAAAGAGAATCTTTAAGTAAGCTCAGTCTTTTTGATTAATTTCTTAATTCCTATGTAAAGAACACTGTAGTTGTCAAATTTGTTCCTAGAAATTTAAATATAGCATTGAAATATGAATGTAGTATATCTACATTTTTATATTTTAAAATGAGTGTTATATTCCTTAAAAGAAACTTATACTTCATTTTTAACAGAGTTGTCATTTGTATCTTTAGAATTCATGTTTTTCATAATGGGACCATTTCCCCACAGGTTAGAGATATGTTAGCCTGACCATGACCAAAATGACAGTTTTTCTGAGCTAGAACCACCCATATTCACTTCTACTACACATCAACACATGTTTAAGTTTAGATAGGAACTTTTTCATATGTTCAAATTTTGTTTTATTTTTAAATCTTAAAATGTTTTATTGTAATCATAGTATAAAATGAATCGTTATCAAAAATGTCCATAATCAAGGAGTGCTTTGGGTGATGAATTGTAGTTATTAGAATTTTATATTCTAACCTTTAGACAAAAATAAACTATTCTTTATAAACTGAGAAAAAGATCACTTTAGTATCAAATCAAAAGATTTCCTTATGCTCTGTTAAATACTAAATGTTTTAAATTCTACCAAATTGTGAGTTTAAACTGTATTTTTCAATATAGTTTACAATTATGCCTACAATTCATCATTAAAGTTATTATTAAGTAACTTCATAAAACAGGAAAAAAAAATTTATCTCATATAACAAGATAAACATGTTCTACAGAGTTAAAAGAAAAAAATGTTTCCTGGAGCATTCCGTAAGCTAAGTGTTAGCAGCTACCTTTCAAATGCCATGTATGTTACAAAGGATCTAAAATGTTCATGCAAGGGGCAGGAAAAGAAGATTAGCAAGATTCATTTGAACGCTCAATTTGTTCTGTATGTCTTCTGAGGTACCATATTTACTCTTTTTCTCTTTACTTTTATTTTTTTACTTTTATCAGATGTTTTTATCTTTGGAAACAATAATTGTACACATTATAATAGAATAGGTGGAAATATAATAATACAAGCTAAAGTTAATTTAGCTACCACATTGAATTGTTTGTGCTTAAATTAAATAATAACTAAAATACTTAGAACATCCTAGTATATATTGAATTGGCCAAAAAGGTCCTTCAGTTTTTTTCTAAAAGATGGCTCTAGTAGCTCTTAGTTGTCTTTAACTTCATTCGAAACAATTTTGTTAGACTGTATTGTGACAGCTGTCATATCAGAGTGCATTTTAAAAAAGACATAAAAATGGGTGAATTTTTGTGTAGCCATTTTAATATTGAAGATGGAAGATAAAAGCAACATTTTCAGCATATTATGCTTTATTATTTCAAGAAAGGTAAAAACGCAACCGAAACGCAAAAAAAGATTTGTGCAGTGTATGGAGAAGGTGCCTTGACTGGTCAAACCTGTCAAAAATGGTTTGCGAAGTTTCGTGCTGGAGATTTCTCTCTGGACAATGCTCCACGGTCGGGTAGACCACCTGAAGTTGATAACGATCAAATCAAGACATTAATTGAGAACAATCAACGTTACACCTACATAGAAGAGATAGCCTACATACTCAAAATATCCAAATCAAGCGTTGAAAATCATTTGCACCTGTAACCAAAAGTGGGATCCAGCTGCTCGCCGTTCAAAAGCCAATAAAGAGGCCAGGGTGGTAGAAAGGAAAGTTTGTTTTATTTTGGATGCTGGCAGCCAGTGGGGAGGGCGGATGCCTGTCCAAAGGCTGACTGTCCCCACTGACAGTCAGTGGGCAAGAGCTTTTATAGACAGAGGGTTGGTGCTACAAGCAGAAACAGCACAGTCAGCTCTGACAGTCATCTTGAAATTGGTCATCCGTGGTCTGACCAGCATCATCTTGATTGTTTTAACTACAGTTAATCTTCAGTTCCAGGGTCAGTTTATTCCCATTTCCTTGAGGCCAATTCTTGGAATTGTGGCAGCTTATGTCATGGCTACAGTCTGGTCATCATGTAGTTAACTTCTTCCACCTGGTGGGGGTTTCAGTATCTGTAGGACAGCTCACAGGATAGGGCTCATAATATTATCTATAGTCCTTGAGGAGGAACTAAAGGTCCTTGACTATGCTTAATGACTGAACTATTATTATTTGGTCTCCTTTGTTTTCCTTTCTGTCTGCATATTCTCAATTCTCTGATTAAACTTATTCTTTGGCTAAAGTTTTTCCACAGACAAAAGGCAAGCAGAGACGAAAATACAACCCTCAGAATGGGAGAAAATATTTGCAAAGGAAGCAACTGACAAAGGATTAATCTCCAAAATTTACAATCAGCTCATGCAGCTCAATATCAAAAAACAAACAACCCCATCCAAAAATGGGCAGAAGACCTAAATAGACATTTCTCCAAAGAAGATATACAGATTGCCAACAAACACATGAAAGAATGCTCAACATCATTATTCATTAGAGAAATGCAAATCAAAACTACAATGAGATATCATCTCACATGCGTCAGAATGGCCATCATCAAAAAATCTACAAACAGTAAATGCTGGAGAGGGTGTGGAAAAAAGGGAACCCTCTTGCACTGTTGGTGGGAATGTAAATTGATACAGCCACTATGGAGAACAGTATGGAGGTTCCTTCAAAAACTAAAAATAGAACTACCATACAACCCAGCAATCCCAATACTGGGCATATACCCTGAGAAAACCATAATTCAAAAAGAGTCATGTACCACAATGTTCATTGCAGCTCTATTTAGAATAGCCAGGACATGGAAGCAACTGAAGTGTCCATTGACAGATGAATGGATAAAGAAGATGTGGCACATATATACAATGGAATATTACTCAACCATAAAAAGAAATGAAATTGAGTTATTTGTAGTGAGGTGGATGGACCTAGAGTCTGTCATACAGAGTGAAGTAAGTCAGAAAGAGAAAAACAAATATGCTAACACATATATATGGAATATAAAAAAAAAATGGCCATGAAGAACTTAGGGGCAAGACAGGAATAAAGACACAGACCTACTAGAGAATGGACTTGAGGACAGGGAGAGGGGGAAGGGTAAGCTGGGACAGAGTGAGAGAGTGGCATGGACATATATACACTACCAAACGTAAAATAGATAGCTCCTGGGAAGCAGCCACATAGCACAGGGAGATCAGCTCGGTGCTCTGTGACCACCTAGAGGAGTGGGATAGGGAAGGCGGGAGGGAGGGAGGCGCAAGAGGGAAGAGATATGGGGATATATGTATATGTATAACTGACTCACTTTGTTATAAAGCAGAAACTAACACATCATTGTAAAGCAATTATACTCCAATAAAGATGTTAAAAAAAAAAAAAAGGCAGGCAGAGGACATGGTGGGGAAGGACCATAGGGTCCTGCTCCATTTCACACCAGCTTGGTTACGTTAATTGCTTTGATGTTTGGGTCCCACATAAGTTAAGCGAAAAAAACCTTCTTAACTGTATTTCCACCGCAATTCTCTACTTAAACGCAACAAAAACGTTCCATTTTTAAAACAAATTGTGATGGGTGATGAAAAGTGGATACTGTACAATAATGTGGAATGGAAGAGATAGTGGGGCAAGCAAAATGAACCACCGCCAACCACACCAAAGGCCAGTGTTCATTCAAAGAAAGTTATACTGTGTATATGGTGGGATTGGAAGGGAGTCCTCTATTATGAACTCCTTCTGGAAAACCAAATGATTAATTCCAACCAGTTGGCCCAATTAGGCCAACTGAAAGCAGCACTTGACGAATAGTATCCAGAATTAGTCAACAGAAAACACATAATCTTCCATCAGGATAACGCAAAACCGCACATTTCTTTGATGACCAGGCAAAAACTGTTACAGCTTGGTTGGGCGGTTCTGATTCATCCACTGTATTCACCAGACATTGCACCTTCGGATTTCCATATATTTCAGTCTTTACAAAATTCTCTTAATGGAAAAAATTTCAATTCCCTGGAAGACTGTAAAAGGCATCTGGAACAGTTCTTTGCTCAAAAAGATAAAAAGTTTTAGGAAGATGGAATTATGAAGTTGCCTGAAAAATGGAGGAAGGTAGTGGAACAAAAGGGTGAATACATAGTTCAGTAAAGTTCTAGGTGAAAATGAAAAATGTGTCTTTTATTTTTACTAAAAACTGAAGGCACTTTTTGGCCAACCCAATAGTAGTCACTCAATAAACATTAACTATAAAACTATTTAAAATATTCTCATGTAAATCTTCTAATATATTATAAACAGTACCATTGGGAATGTAAAGTTAAGTCACATTAAAAAATATGAACTAAACACTTAAGACTATATGAAATGCTAGTCTTTACTAAATGTTTAGCTACTGCAGAAACATTAATTTTTTTAGGGTACTAAAGGACATCCTTTCATCCAAAGTTCTGTTCTAATATTTGTCTTCATTTTTCTGTAACTGCATTTTTAACTTTAAGCCGTGGCACATAATATATTTAGGAAGTTTTAGGCTCTAATTTTCTTCTACTTCTTGTATTTCTTCCATTTCTATGATCACTGAGCAAGCATATTTCATTTGGTTGTCACTGAAGACTGTTCTATGTGCCTAATGTTTAGTTCTCACTTTTTAAATTCTTGAAATGTATTTGCAAGGTCTTTCATTTATATACCAGTGATGTTTACCAGAGACTCTGCCTGCATATCCACTTTTCATCCCTCCAGACAGCAGTGGCCCACCAAGGTAGGCAAGGATGGAAAACTTCAAAACTGCATGAAAGACTGAGAGATTCACTGAAGCTGTGGACCCACGCGATGCTGTCTTTACCTGAGGGTTGTTGTATTCTTTTGTTTTGTTTTTTGATCAGGTAACTATTATGATAAGCAATATAAATTAGAAAAACTATAGGGAATGACAATCAAGACATTCAAAGCTAAATGCAGATTGACATTCGTATACTATGTAAGTTAAAATGTTGATTACAAAGGACAGTTGGGAATTTGAAATATTAACAAATGCATTTTTTAATCCTTGTAATTCTCTTTTATCAGCTACTCTCTCATTATTTAAAATCACAACAAAGGAAGCTGAGGTTTACGGTCCAAGAACATGAATACAAACCCACAAACACACACTGGTACAAAATTAAAAAGATAGCAAATGAGCTTTGAACAGATTTTATAAAACCTAAGGACAAACGATAGCCTTGAAAGCCTAGACTTTAAATCAAACAAGAGTTCATAGAAGTGGGCAGGAGGTTGTTAAGGGAGAAAAGGTGTTGAGTTTCAGAATAAAAATATAGAAAGATATTCCAATGCAAATACACAGAGTCCCCAGGTATCAGGAATATTTTAGTAAAAGTGAAAGAAGAACAGTGGCGTAAGTCCTAGAAATTCCTTGAGAAAGGTACCTACAACCCACTTGAGTAAGAAAGAAATGGCCCACTTCCCCACCGGTAGATCAGGAAGACTACAGAACTTGCCTTGAAGCTCTGGGTCCTGCCTGAGGGAGCCCTTGAGTATCACAATAGCATAGACTGAGTCTGATTTTCAGGGACTGGGGCCTGGCAAGTCTTGCTTCACTGTGTTACAGGAGAAACAGGATTCTTCAAACCTCTAAAAAAGGGCAGAGATGGAGCTTTTAGACCAAAAGAACCTGTGATTTGCCTGAGAAAGATGCAGATTGAATAGAAATATTGACCATCGGCCAAGGCAGTTCCAAAAACAATGCAAAAGATGCTAGTACAGGACAAGAAAGACCTGATGAAGTTGACTAAATCCAACAGAATATCAGTAGGAAACAGGATAAACCAAGCGACAGTTATCCCCTCCACCACCAAGCCAGGAGCACTTAAGCTGGGGAATGGGCTTCCTCTGCCCCTGCCCCACCTAAGTACTTCCCTAGGTGGTACCCAGTACACAAAGTGATTGGGTTAAATTTATCAAGTTCAAATCTTAAACGTATCAAGTTTAACCTGGATTGGCAAGAATTAGTATTTCATCAGCAGAAATGAGGTAAGTAGAATTCAGTTTTAGAAGAATAAAGAATATCCGATTTTTAAGAGAAGTACATTGGTGCTTATAAAATCCATACTTTCTCCAATTGCTATTGAATATAGCTTTCTAATACTCCTCCATGTCATGCTGTAAAACTGTTCTGAGCCTCACTCTCTAGAAGTCAGGATTTCCAGATATTGTGTGTTTCAAGTTACAGATCTTAGCATTCAGAAAAATTATGGCTCATTTCTTCTTCAAATAGTGAAAATAGTCTTCTAAATTATATGAAAGCAACATATCTCCTAGGAACAGAAAAAGTTACATGAAAATTTTTTACAAATAGAAATGATAAATACTTTACACATTGTTTTCATATCAACATGCTTACCAGGTATGTTCTGGAACTGTCATCTGTAGTTATGTTTTAGGTCCACTTTCTCTGAGGGTTTTGTGGTATTACCTCCAGTGGACTAATATTGTATTTTCTTTTGCGTATGTGCAAACATTGCATTTAGTTTTCCATTTTTACATTTTGCACAGCTCACTGAGATACAATATGAAGTGCTTAATTGCTTATTCCTCAACTACTGAAGTATATACTTTCATTATAGCTTTAAGTTAAATATTTAGAATCAAAGTTATTGCTTTTTTAATACACATATGAAGTTATCTACTCCAGAGTCTGTAATAAGTAACAAGATCAATGTACATGCCAACTAAAATTACTTGAGTAAAGCATCTCATTTTAACGACAGAATACCAGTCTCTCCTTGGGATGTACTATAAATACTGAGTGGTATTAAACTTATATTTAACATCCAGAAAAGTATACCTTGATTAAACTTGTATGTCTTTAGATAATAGTATAATGTCAAATTATTATGTATATATTCTTGTGGGTTTTTATCTTCTGAAATAACAGGAGTTTGCCTTTAGTTCATATATAATAATTTAAAAATCTAAAGGCATTGAAAGAATTGACATTTGGATTATATTATTTTATAGAAGGTTTAGTCTCCAAAACTGATAGAAACTTTGTAGTGTCTAGTATCAGCTGTGCATGAGTAAAGTACTTTCTGTCAAATTAGGTTTTAGGTCCATTTTTACTAGTGTTTGTAAATTCAGTGACTGTATGCAGTTATCACTAAGTTAGATTTTCTGCTGCACTCATTGGGTCAGTTAAATATACACTGTGTGCTGGAATTTAATCTTGTCACATCTTTACCTAGTTAATGACCAGACACTATAGGTAAAAAAATTAATAAGAAATTGTTCCTGATTTATAATCTATGTGCCAAAAAAGTACTTTTAAGTGTATTATAACTAAATATATAGAGACACTGGTTAAAACAATTAAGGGAGCAATTAATTCTGGGGAAGCAAAGGAAGAAATGATGCCAGATAGAGTCATTCTGGGTGTAACCAAATTTTGCAGCTGCTACTCTCTAGACAACCTTAGGAGAGTTACAGTAACTTGCTTCTTCCTCAGTTTCCTCAGTTTGTATAATAGGACTAGTATTAGTTCCTACCTACTAAGGGTTGTGGTAGATTAAATATAGTAGGTATAATACAGTTAACATGGTGCCTGAGTGGCACATCGTAAGGATTAATAGATGTGGCAGGAGTAATCAGCGTAGAGGTGGAGAAGAAACCACTAGCATTAATGCTGTGGAACTAGCAAGGCTGAGCTGTGCCTCAACAAATACAGACTCTGGGGCACCTGCTTCCAAATTACCCTGTAAAGGAGGAGGTGTTTAAAAAAAAAAAAAGTATTTCTAAGCTCACTGAAAATTTATATCTGTAGACTTCATTGAAGCAGAAATACTGGTGGTTAAGACTTGGAATTTTGGTTTTTAACAAGATTGTCCTGCGACTTTCATGCTTGCCTAAAAGTGAGAACCACTAACACAGTGTATTAAAAACACCAAATATAAAACTCCAGAGACTATCAACATTTAGAACTCAGGAAAAGGAAAAGCAGCCCGGCAAGCAGGTGAGTTGCCACAGATGTAGATGGAGGAAGCAATCAATACAAGAGCGCAATCTTTTTTTTTTTTAAAGATTTATTTATTGATTGATTAATTGACTGATTGCTATGTTGGGTCTTCGTTTCTGTGCTAGGTCTTTCTCTAGTTGCGGCAAGCGGGGGCCACTCTTCATCGCGATGCGCGGGCCTCTCACTATCGTGGCCTCTCTTGTTGCGGAGCACAGGCTCCAGACACGCAGGCTCAGTAGTTGTGGCTCACGGGCCCAGTTGCTCCGCGGCATGTGGGATCCTCCCAGACCAGGGCTCGAACCCGCGTCCCCTGCAGTAGCAGGCAGACTCTCAACCACTGCACCACCAGGGAAGCCCAAGAGCGCAATCTTAACATTCAAGGGAGAAAGCGTTTTAAGAAAACTCACGGTTGCCTGTCTCTTATTCTTCAATTCTCTCTTTGAAAAACAAAGAGAAATATTTCAGGCATAGCCAAAAATAATATAAGTATTTTTATATACCTGCTACCAATCTAAAAACTAAAAATCACCAGAGTTAAGTCCTTTGTTATCTCCTCACAATTGCATCTTCTCCTCTTGACGCTCTTCTAATCCACGTGACCAGTATGTTAAACATAGCATTTACTATTTTCTGCATTTCTGTATACTTTAATACATATCTATGCATCCCTTATCAAAATGCATATTTTGAACTTAAATTTTATAATATGTCTGCTTTGAAATTAATTTTAGCTCAATATTTTGTGAAATCCATCCATGGTGATGTATTATGGCTTAGGTTCATTTTTCATGCTATATTTTAAATTATATTTTATGAAGAGTATACAATTTGATAATTCTATCTCTTACTGATGTTTAGATCATTCTCTGTGTTTTCTATGCCATGAATATTCCTGTTTCCTGTGTGCACGAGTTTATCTGTTCTCATTGTAATATTGTTTTTATTGCCAAATGCTCTCCATACTTACACCAATTTACATACTCATAAAGACTGTATTTTTAGAAGACAGTTTTCTGTAGGTCTCTTGCTTTTTTGCATAACATATGTGCAGAGGCACTGTCTTTTTATTCCAGCCTATCTTTTCAAGGTTATTTGCATAGCAAACATCCTTAGAATATAGAGACCTCCCCTGGAACAGAGGTAAAGCCCATTTAATATCTAGTATAATAAATATAATGTCTCCCTCTTGGGCAATGGTTAGACAGGCTTGGGTACTGTCAGTTATAAAACACTAAGGTCTCTTAAGCTCAGGGTCCTACAGATGTGATACAAACAGAAGGCATGTGCAAAATCCAATTGGGCACTTCTGCATCACCCTGTGGGAATTGGGAGGCAAAGGGAACCAGTTTGAAAGTAAAGCTTGTACCGTCTGCTGTGTCATGAATCCTTTTCTCTGACTCAGTAGTCTGGATTCTTCTGCTTGTGCCCATGAACTGTTGCAGGCTAACTTGTTAGCTTGGAAGTAGACTAAAATCTTACCCATCCACCCTCTGCTGCTGCAGGTTCTTGACAGGTATAAAGATTCTCATTGTTTTATATTTGCAACAAACCTTAATGCGGTTATCTTTATAAGCTTTTATCTGGGAAATAACATTGTGGCTTTAATTTTCACTTCCTTGGTTCACCGTGACGCTGAGACTTTTCTCTAATTAGTTATTTGGGCTTTCTCATTTATGAAATACCTGTTCCTATTAGGCTCATTTTGCTATTGAATTCTTTTTCTTATTTAGTTATAGGAGTTTTTAGTATATTCTGATTAACTGTATTTGTTCTAAATATCTTTTTTCAAGCCTCGGCCTTTATTTCACCTGTTTAATGAGGAGCACTGTTGAGAAGAAATTTTATGCTAAAATTTTAAATTTAATATTAATTTCAAATTTAAGATTGGCTAATTTATCAATCTTTTCCTTTACTAATTGTGCTTTTCTATTCTGTTTAAGAAAGTAACACCTTACCTGAGGTCATAATGACATTCTTCTGTGTTTTTTCTAAATGATTTAACTTTTGCCTTTTAAATTTAAGTATTTGAAAAAAAAAAAATTTAAGTATGTGATCCTCCTGAGACTGCCTTTTCTTTTTTCTTTTCATTATAAGATATGCAATAGGGATTACATTTATGTATTTTTTTATATACATAACCAATTGAGTAGTATATATTTTCATGTCTTCTATTGAACAACCCCACAAATCTATATATGGGCTTTCTGTTCCATTTCATTATTTTGTTTGTCATTTGTCTAATGCTGTGCTAATAGCACATACTTGAGATTTTCATTTCCAGAAATATAGCAGGCTAGGCTATATAATTAGGATTAACCCACCCTCAGAAAACAAGCAAATATATAAATATATGAATATGTATATATATACACATTAACATATATAGAGTGTGTGTGTGTGTAGATATATATATATGGTGCAGGCACACACACGCACACACACACATCCCTTAGGTAAAAATCTAAGGGACAATGGAAAATCAAAGTAATAAATGGGATTTCCCACCCAAATTGCTTTTGTCCTCAGCTATTAACCAACCCAGACAAACTTGAACTTTCTTATAGTTTGGCAGTGGTGAGGCAGACAGGATTGAAAACCCAAGGCCTGCCCAAAGCAAGGGATCATCTCCACTTTAATCTGTGACGCCAAAGGGCTTCATATTCAAAGTAAAAGTGAACCATACTATTGATGCCCCTAGGAGCATATCAGAAACAAAGGTACATCTCTAATGGAATATAACTTTGTCCTAGGCCCCAAAGAATCCCCAGCAGTAGTATTTTTAGCCACATGACCAACACACAGTTAAAAATACCAGGAACATTATTATATAATTCTTTTAATTTCAGGCTGGACAGCAGCGATGGTGGGAACAGGAGATTAAAATAAATGGGAATATTCAAAAGGGAGAATTAATTACATATAACTTGACTGAGCTAATTAAACCAGAGGCTTATGAAGTCCGACTGACTCCTCTCACCAAATTTGGAGAAGGAGATTCAACAATTCGTGTCATCAAATATAGTGGTAAGTAGCTTTTCATTTAAAAGTATTTATTTGCATGCTAAACTCTCTAGAAGGTTGTAACTATCTACCAAATTTAGACACAAAATAAAACTTAGCATATTGACTCTCTGGGTCATTAACCAAGTGAAAAAAAATCCCACAATACTTAATCATCATAAATTGTAATATTTGGTTATAAGTAGAGATATAGAAAAATGCTTAATTAACATTGAACCTAGGTGATAATGTCACAGTGTCTTTTTATTTTCTATCCCATAGTTATGAAGCAGTATGTATACATTTTTTTTCAAATTCTTGATGATTTTAAAATTAATATCATTAAGAAATTAGGAAATGTGATTGAATTTTAAGTTTTTTTTCATTTTTTAGAACAGTTTTAAGTTTACAGAAAATTGAGTAGGAAGTGCAGGGTGTTCCCATATATGCCTTCTCCCCCGTCACAGTTTCTCCTATTATTAACATCCTACATTAATGTGGCACATTTCTTACAACTGATTAACAAATATTGATACATTATTAAAGTCAGTAGTTTACACTGGGGGGGTCATTATTTGTGTTGTACAGTTATATGGATTTTGACAACTGTGTAATGTTATTTATCCACCCTTACAGTATCATATAGAATATTTTCACTGCTCTAAAATTCCTCTGTGCTCCACCTATTTATCCTTCCATCCCTCCTCCAACCCTGACAACCACAGATCTTATATCTATAGTTTTGCCTTTTCCAGAACGCTGTGTATTTAGAATCATACAACATATAACCTTTCCAAACTGGTTTATTGTACTTAGCAATACACATTTAAAGCTTTTCCATATCTTTTTGTGGCTAGGTAGCTCATTTCTTTCTATTGTTGAATAATATCCCGTTGTGTAGATGTACCACAGTTTGTTTATCCATTCACCTATTGAATGACATCTTAGTTGATTTTTTTTGGTCATTTTTTTCTTTTAGATCACTAATATTAATGTGTATATGTTAGTTATAGTTTGCATTTATAAACAATATGCATTTAATATTTCTTTACTATTTAAATGTCCTACTTAAAAGTAGAAAATAGTATAAACCTGTGAAAAAAAGTTGGTAAAAAACTTTCTAATAGTTCAAATAGAAATAATGGTGATTAGATATGATATTATTTTTAACATATACCTGACAGATTAATATTTTATCAGTTGAGATTTATGTACATCTTTTCGGTTTAAATTTATAATATTCAAAGACTAGCTCTAAAATCATCAATGTATTTTTCAAGGTTGAATAAGTCACTGGCAAAATATTTCATATGTGTTTCATTACTTAAGTGGAATATTATTCTTTTTATTATTGATTGTTAAGGTTTGAGTTAAAAAAAATAATAGAATGAGGTTTTTTGCAGCTGAAGTTCTCCATTCTGTTTAGCATTAAGTATTTTTTCCTACTTAAGAGGGAAACAGTGAATACTGTCAGAAGTAAAAAAATAAAGTGAAATTATTAAAAACTCATTAGAGTTGTGAAGTCACTTTTCTTCACTCTCATCAGTCAGAGTACACATTGGGCATTATATATTCAATTTTCATTAAAAAATTGAAATATATAATGTATAGTGGAATATTCATACAAGATCAAGGAATGTAAAAGCATTAGAATCACTGTGTGTATTTTCTTGAATATGATTCTTTTAAAAATGTACATTTTCTTGTTAGTGATATAAATATTATTGCAGAAGAGCAATTGTTATTCTGTAATCACCTTCATGATTCCGTCGAGCAAACAACTAGATAACATCCCAGTATATTTTTCTAAATTTTTAGTGTCATATGTTTTTATAAAATATGAATTATCTCCTCCTAACTAGTATTTATGCTCCCTGCCCCTAAGTTGTAAAACTGTAAACTATGTAATGTGGAGGGGCATTGGAAACCATGCATTACTATCCATTCCTTTAAAAGATGAAGATATTAAGACCCAGAAAGTTTGTGTCCTGTAGAGTTAAACAACTATGAAATGACTAACTCTGACTAAAACTAGGGCTCACTCCTCCATGACAGAAATCTTTACTTATTTGCTAAGTTTAGAAATTATTAGAACTTGTCTTACAGAGATATAGAAAAAAATCTTCATAAACTCAGTAGCTCTTATTGAAAACTCTGAGGTAACAAATGAAATGAAAAATAAATCTGGAAAATAGATATTATGTTTAGTTCCAACTTTCTTTAATTATCTTTGTATCTTAGGCATGCTTATTAAAATCTTAAACATTTTAATTAAAAATTACTTCTATATACTATGGACTTGGGCAAAGTATACTTTAGTGTATATAAGCATATAATGTATATAGGCATCTATAAGAAATTTGACATGCTAGTTGGAAAAAAGAAAAATAGACTCACTGCAATATTTCAAATTTAGAATTGCAAATTTTCACAAGGTTAATTGTGATATTTATAGTGAATTTGGTGACTAAAATATTGTAGGAGAAGTCTCAAAATTCAGTCTGGTCAGAGGTTACATGTAGCTGTGACATTTCTTAGAACTAAATTATAATTTAAAGATGCTTACTTCTTTCAAAGACAATATATAAAAATTGTAACTTCATATTATCCTAATTATGAAATAATTTTAATTTTTAACAATTAATTTTCAAATTAAAATATACCAATACCTTGCAAGAAAGGGAATTATTTTTTCTCCCCTTCAGTGGAACTAATAAATGTATAGTCCCTTCTCTGTGTTATTCATTTCATAATTTACAATGGGGAATGAACAATTAGAACAATTAAAATAATGGGAATAGTCTGTCTTCTCAATGTAGAGATAGTAAAAAGTAATTTATTGAGAAACTAATCACTTTGTTAAAATTGATCTCAGTGTACTAAATTTAACAATTATATATGAACTTACTTCATGCATGTGTGTGTATTTTTGACTATCATACTTTACTAGTATGTCCAAGTTTAACAAAAGTGGTTAATGGCAAATACTAGGAATTTACAACAAAGTAGACAACCTTCTGGAGGTTAGATGAACTGTCCATTGTAATTTTGGGAGACTGCAATAATGCTTTCTTTTATCCCGAATGGAATTTTCTCTCAGAGTGATAAATGCCTAATTGATATATACAGCTACCATTTTGTCTCTTAGGTTAGACATATTTTTGATGCTGTTTCAGTAATATTTAAAGTATTCATTCCTCTTCAGGTAGAAGTCACTTGGCACTTGTATTGCAAACACAATTAGTTTTTTGAGATAAATATTTATTCTGGTACACGAAAATACATATGCATTGCTTAGCATTTGAAGACTGTGTGTGTGTGTGTGTGAATGTAATTAAAGCAGCATCAAAGTAGCTATTTGTTTTGGGACACACATAATGACATGATATGAAGATTGCTTTAGTTTCACCAGAAGTAGATAACAGCAAAAAAAAAACTAAAGTGTAATCTCTGTTGGATAATTGCATTCATTGTTAAAACATCTAGATTATAGGTTGTCAGCCTCAGTTTTGATTTCTCGGTTTTGTTTAGCACTGGTTAAGATATAAAAGATCAGCAACTCCATTCCTTGGAAAATGAACAAATCCCACAGCTATTTAGCATTGATCTTTTGGGTACTTTGAGGCTGTCACTGCTGAGCTCCAAAGTAGATTCTATTCAATCCTCTAGAACAAAATGGATTACAGATATAATTCTCCATGGCCACAGTGGGCAAGATCATTAAGTTTTGGTTAGGCACTATGAGACACTGATTAGACTTTGATTTATAAAAGACATTCAAGCCATGCTAACATTATTTTTTGCTTTTCTTGTAGCTCCTGTTAATCCTCATTTGAGTAAGTATATTTTCACTTTAAAAATGGCACTGTATTTGACAATTAAGAGAAATAGAAAATGCATAAACATACAAAGATTATTTAGCAACTGTTCATATTTGGTTTAAAATAGAATGGCTTAGAAACAGTAAAACTGACATAATTGTAAGTTTTAAATTTCAAAGGATATGGGTGTAAAGACAAATAATTTAATATTGATAATTGACTTTTGCTAAATATGGAGCCATTTCCCCAACATGCTTAACATTTGTTATTTGTGTAACTGTAGTTTACACAAATAACAAATGTTATTTGTGTAAACTACAAATAATAAACTGTTGTTTCTTTTGTGGCATTGCATATTATTTGTATTGCTATTATTTGTTTCTTTAATTTTCATTCTTTGATTTCTATATTCTACTCATGAAATATTATATTTACTTAGAAAGTTAGTATTTGAATGGTTTAAGCAAGATTTTTCATGGATCATTATTCTATATCCCAATCTTATATGGAGAAGAAGATAATCTGAGCACCATCTTCTTGATAATATTTCATTTTAAAATTAAGAATTGATTTTTGTCTTCTATTTTGTGTCTAGCAATATATTGTTCTTGTCTAACAAAAGAGAGAAGAGCCAACTTTATACTCTTACGCATATCCATTCAACATTCTCAGTTTCCTATACTTAGTGAAGAAAATGTCCAAGTCTTTTTTCTCATTTTACTGTATTCTCTTTTCTGCAATAGCCTTTAACTGATTATATAACAAAGACCAAATTCTGTAACCTCTGTTCTTGCTGTATTTCTTACCAAAGATCCTCTTTTACTCTGCTTTTGCATATCCAAATACTAATACTGAATATTTTTATAGATCTTTATTGTTCACATCTTGCTTCAGTGCGTAAAAGTTCATTTAGTCATCACAATGACCCTTTAATGTAGATATTATTATCAACTCTTTGAGGTTCATTTTTCTTATAATGTTTAGCACAAATACTTCTTCCTCCATTAATTATTCCCTCGTTTTGATTTTCCATAACAATTTATCTTCATCTATGTGGAAGCTATTTTTGGTTTTCTCATATCCTCCAGTAGACTGTAAGATACTTAAGAACTAAATCTGTTTCTAATTTCTCTCTACATCTCACTATCTTTGTGTCTATCACAGCATCTCATATTTAGCCGGTGTTCAATGATCATTTGCTAAAAGAACAAATACATGACAGTTTCAAGATGAATTAATGGCATAAATCAGGTTCTCCCTGGCTTCTACCCAGGGTACTATTGCTAATTAGTTACTATATTGATTATAATTCTTTTGAAGGTAAGTTCTCTGACTGCACTTCCAGTAGAAATGTTTAAAAGCAGTTGTCATGAGAAGATTAAAAGTAAATACAGTCCATTAATGGACACTTAGGTTGTTTCTATTTCTCATATATTGCAAATAATACTTCATTGAACATGTGAGTGCACATATCTCTTTCAGATACTCATTTCATTTCCTTTGGTTATATATTCTTAAGAGGTATTGCTGGATAATATGGTAGTTCTGTATTTAGGTTTTTTTAGGAACCTTCATACTGTTTTCCATAATAGCTGTACCAATTTACATTGCCACCAATAGTATAAAACTACTATACTCTTTTGATTACTGTAGCTTTGCAATATATTTTAAAATCAGTAAGTGTGATGTTTCCAGCATTGTTCTTCCTCCTCCTAATTGTGTTGGCAATTTGGAGTCTTTTGTGGTTCGATAAGAATTTTAGGAATATTTTCTATTTCTATTTAAAAAAAAAAAACGCCACTGGCATTGTCATGGGGATTGCATTGAATATATAGACCACTTTGGGTAGTATAGAGATTTTAACAGTATTAATTCTTCCAATCCAAGAACACGAGACATCTTTCCATTTATTTGTGTCTTCTTTAATTTCTTTCATCAATGTTTCGTAGTTTTCAGTGTACAAGTCTTTCATCTCTTTGGCTAAGTTTATTCCTAAGTATTTTATTCTTTTTGATGCTACTGAAAATGAGATCGTTTTCTTAATTCCCCTTTCTGATAGTTCACTGTTAGTGTATAGAAACACGCAGATTAATTCAAGGGCATGATCCCAACTTCAAGGGCTCCACTCCCAGGAATATCTGATAAATCTAACCCATTTCAGGGGGAAAAAAATGGGAGTTTTTATTATTTAGGTGTTTATATCTTTATGAATTACAGGGAATCTGTACTCAGTTTTGACTTCATTATTTACTAGCTGGAATTAGCCAAAGCTTTCTCCTACATGAGCCTCATGAGTTAACATTTCTGTATTTTCATAGAGTTCTTATAAGTTTGAATGAAATAATATAAACTATGTTTATTTTTTTTCAGTTAAGGATAATTTTAATTTTGTTTTTAGTGGAGATTATAAACTCCATTATTTACCCCCCTGTTTCAAGCAGGGTCCATCCCAGTAAGAAAACCTTTTGATACCTAGAAACATTACTACCACCCTCATTTCAGGGACACTTAAGGAAAGCTCTCAGTGAACTTGTTGTTAGGCCTTAACTCAGCATGTGGCTGGCACCCAAGAAATCCCAGTCCTTCCACAGGGTCTTCATAAAGTTCTTTTCATTACTTTATTTCTAGTGAATTTCAAGCACCTGGCAAATCCACATTCAAATAAAGCATGAAAGATAACTACTTTTAAAAATAATTTGCCATTATCTTCCCCTAAGTAAACTTCATTTGTGCAAATGGGTATACGTGAAAGCATCTCAAGACATGGAGTGAAAAATTGTAACCTCAAGGTATACAGCTTTAAAGTGCTGTTGGGTAAATTAATAAAGATCTTTTTCTAATTGACAGTTTTGTTTGGATTGTACCTGTACTTGAACAATGAAAGTTGGGGAAATTCTTCAGCCATAATTCAAGCATGCATTGTATTCTTTAATTTCAATTATCTGTATATTTCAGAGGAAAATGGTTTGGGTTTAAATTATTAAATAAGAGACTGATTTACATATCAAGATTATTTTTCATTTTCATTAAAATTGAAATAGTTTTAAGTTTAGTCATCATCTTGTGCATTATTTTGGCTATGGTGCCATTATTGCAATCTTGCATTATTATTGCTGTATAATGTTTTAAATTTTTCTTGTAAGAATGTTGCAATATTTGTATTCATTTAATTTATTTTAATTATTTTAATTAAAATTTGTCAACAGGAGAATTTCACTGTGGATTTGAAGATGGTAACATTTGTTTGTTTACCCAAGATGATACAGACAATTTTGACTGGACAAAGCAAAGTACTGCAACAAGAAATACAAAATATACTCCAAACACTGGACCTAACGCTGATCGTAGTGGCTCCAAAGAAGGTATGAGGGTATGAAATGTTGTGTTCATAACCATCATACTCCAGCCTTGGACTTTTTAGAAATGCTGTTAATACAAAATGCAAGATAATGTTTAGCAATAGATTTGAAGATTTTGGAATAAAACATGAAATTTTTATGTACCATACAAATAATTCAGATATTTCCAAAGTTTGTAATCATTAATTTTCACTCAGAACTCACTGACATATATAGAGAGTTTAGGAATTTTTTTTTGATAATTCAAGTCTAAAATTCCAATTTTGTCTCAAGTTTTTATACATTTTAAACAATTTTATCTTTATATAGATTATTTATTCTTTATATTATGTTTGTATATATAGATTTTATAAATGAGATGCAGACTCTCCTATCAATCTTTACTTTGTGTGAAAACTCTAAAACTTCTCAGTGATTTTAAATTTCATGTTGCCTAATAATAATTTGCTTAAACATTTTATTTTGTCTTTTTAAAGGTTTTTATATGTACATTGAGACATCTAGACCCAGATTGGAAGGAGAAAAGGCTCGACTTCTCAGCCCTGTTTTCAGCATAGCTCCCAAAAACCCTTATGGACCCACGAACACTGCATATTGTTTCAGCTTCTTTTATCACATGTATGGACAACATATAGGTGAGATGGAAAGAATTACTATGTTTATTCTAAAGTAAATCGTAACTCAGAAGAAAAAGGTTCACAAACACATAGCATGAAATCAATTTTAGTCAAAGAGTATCATCATTGACTTTTAAATGGCTTACTGGCAAATTGCAAAATAAGATGCTAAGAATGTTCCCCCATCATGTCCTAATTTCCCAAATTTATATTAAAATTCGAAATTTGGGTGCATTACCTGCCTCCTCTAGAATCCTAATTCAGGCAGACCATCAATAGGTTAAGTTCTTTATGAGATCTTCTTGGGAATTAATACCGGTATAATTTACTCTGTTACTTTCCAAAGAAATTTGCTTGAATAATGACTCAGTGTATATTAATGACCGTGAAAAGAAGCATTGCCATACTTGGAAGACAAGTGCTTTTAGCACTATCTACACTTTTGGAATATTGGTGATAGTTTCTTGTTTATAAAGTATGCCTAACACACCTAGTAGGATTTAAGAACATCCTTGATCCTGAAAAACATACAAATATGAAGACACACTCCCTGCCCTTAGAGACCTTAAGAGTAACAAAGGCTAAGATGAGTAAATATGCAATCATGCTAGACAGAATACCACATAACCTTGAGAATGAACCTAACAAACCTGGTAAGGGCCAGGGATGGAAGGAATTCATACAGATCTACAATTCTTGATGTGCAATTCTAAAATCAAAACAACTGAACACAAAATTGTTTTAAATGTAATTATCTGCCAACACATGCTAACCTGATCTACATGTGTTAGAATATCTGGCCTGAAGTGATATGAACATATGTATAGTCTTTATTTATCCAAATGAGTGTGAACATATGTACTATTTACAGCAAAAATATTACTATGTTTAGTTATGGGATTCTGTTTCAGTTCTTTCCTGGGGATGTCACATAATATACAAGACATACACTCTTTTAGCTTTCTAAAATAAGACAAAATTCTGAATGGTGAAGCATATCTAGCTCCACAGAGGTTGGCAAGGGATTGTGGATCTCTGTCTATTTGGAGGATAAGGCAATGCTTTGGGACAAAGGGAAATGTTTCTCTATGAAAGAAGTGTACATTTTCAATAGACAGAGATAAGCATAAGGAAGATTAAAGCACTGGTAATGGGGAAGTAAAATGCAAGATGTCAGGATAACATTGTCTTAAGATAAATTTAACAAAATTAAAAATGTAAATATTTTCATATAAAGTAACAAAATTGTGCACATGATATACACCAGCTACTAGACTTATTTAAGTGAAGTAATCCTTTTAATAAATTTATAAAAATGAGCATCATTATCCATCTTTCACAGTTGAGAAAACTGAACCTCAGTGAGTTTGTATGAATTACAAGTAACTGGTTATGCTGGTGTTCAGATTCATAGCCAACATTATTACCGGTATTCTTCACAGTGGAGCAGTAGGTGACAAGCCCAGAAAGGAAAACTCTTATGCAGTAAAAAGTGCCCTCAACATGAAGTTAGGAAACCTGGGTGGGAATTTGGTTGTAGCAGTCAGTCGCTGTAAGAATTTACAGAAGTCACTTAAAATGTCTGGATCTTGGTCTCCTCATCTGTAAAATAGGAATAATAATTCCTATTTAGTTCAAGTTAAATGAGATAACATATATAAAATCTTCTATCAGATGGTAGACACTCATAATCTTAGGTTACTTTGAATTTCAAAGAGCAGCAATATTAGCAATAATAAAGTAATAGCTAATATTTATGAAGTACTCATAATGGACCAGGACACTATTCCTAACACGTGATGGATTATTTCTCTTAATGTTCACAGTAAACATTTGCACTCATTAAAATTGTTATCCTGTTTTTTATAGATAAGGAAACTAAAATATAGGGAATTTTAGTTACCATGCCCATCATATCATAACTGATAAGTAGTGAAGCCAAAATACTAATCTGGGAAGCTGGACACATAGTTTGCCTGCTTCGCCACTGTTCAGGGAGACCTTTGCAATGTTGTGAAAGCTTAGCTATTTAGTAGTCAGGGCGGAGTTATTACGGATTTTGTGCAGACAACAAGCATAGTGAGATCTATGATTTGGAAAAATAAATCTTATAAGCGTGGGTAAAATTATTGAGAAACAGAATATAGACTGGAAAAGCAATTAGAAAACTATGAGAATAGTCATGGGTTCACTACGGCCTAAACTATGAAGGAAATAAATCTCCACACAATTACCAAACCATCTTACTTATTGTGAGATTACTCTCATTACAAAGATAGAATTAGCTCAACTCTAATTCTTCCCTTTAGTTGATGAGGTATGATTTTACTTACTCTCTATTTCGAATATATTTCATGGACGTTTTTTTCTCCCGATTTACCTTGGAACAGGCATATTTACAATGGTTTTTAAATAAATAATTCCAAGATCAATATTTTGAATTACTTTAATGAGTAAACTATGTATTTACCTTATTTTTGAGGCTGGCTACCTTAGAGCTTCCTCTCAAACTTTCTGCATATTTAGGCTGAATCCCAAGATAATTTCAATATACTTTTAACTTCACAGTTGTTATTCTTAGGCTCTTTATTGTCAGTGAATGCCTGCTTGTTCTGCTAGTTTTGTTCTGCTTATTTCAAAGAGAAGGCAGTTCTCCATTTCTTCCATATTCTCAAACATTTACCACTTTGATACCTGTGCCATTTCTCTGCTTCCTCAGATGGTTGAAGGTTGCAGGTATTAGGTCTGTCACTTGGGTCCCCTCTCAGCAGGACACAATCATGCTGCTTACTAAAATCTAGGCAAAAATATCTGTTCCAGACATGACTAATCAGTGATGGCTAGGTGAACTACCTCATTAGAGAGATGCTGCCTGTATCTAAAACCCTTCCTCTTTGCAAATATTATTCTAAGACACTCATTCATCTGTTAAACTGGGGTGCATTTATAGTCACTGGTTTTTACAAACTACAGTCTTAGTTTTATTCCTTCTTTTGGAAATCCAGATTCAAAAATGATTTGTCCTGGATTTCTAATAGCCTACTTGCAGTTATTACTTCTTGATCAACCATAAATAATCATTGCTCTTTTAACTGGGACTAACGGAGAATATATCACTGAGAAGAGTCACAATTTTTTTAATAATACAGAAAAGGGTGATCAGTTATTCATCATTTAGAAAAGAGTTTCCTCTTTGAAATAAAGTCAGATATGTTGTATTACTTATCTATTGCTGCATGATAAATTTCTCCCACATTTTGTACCTTAAAACACAATCATTTATGATCTCACATTTTCTGTGGGTCAGGAGTATGGGTATGGCTTATCTTGAGTGTCTGTAGCTCTAGGTCTCTCATGAGGTTGCAGATAAGCTGTCAGGTAGGACTGCAGTCTAGTTTGAAGACCTCATTTGGGGACGATACCCTTCTAAGCCCACTCACTAGGTTTTTGGCAGGTCTCAGTTTTTTGCCATGTGATGTCTCTATAGGACTGTCTCATGGCAGCAGGCCTCCTCCAGAGCAAGCGATCTATGAAGAGAGAGCAAATACATGCCCAAGACTTTTTAATAACCTGATCACTGGAGTGACATCCCATAACTTATTCTATTTATTATAACTGATTGATCGTTCCAACTCACATTCAGGGGGAGGAAATGACACAAGAGTGTTAATCCTAGGAGGTTGAAATCATTGGGTAGCATCTTAGAGGTTATCTGCCACAGTGGTACAATTTCTTGTTAAGTTTTCATCAAAATTGATTTAAGAAAAAATAAATGAGAGCTCTAATGTGTCACCCTTTAACTGTTGATTTATATGTACATGATATAATACAATGTACATGATCTGGCTATTGACAATAATATAAGACTATTTCAGCAATCCTATGACTACTAGTAGGCATTTTGATTGATTAATCAGCTAAATTTCTAATTTTCTTACAAAGAAATTGAACCTCATATGAGGTCACTGGATATGACAAGAGCTTATTAAAAATCAGTAAAATATGTACTTCATTTATTTCTAGAAATGAGAATGTGAAATATAAGCATCATAACATACCAGGAAATTAAATATAAAAATACAAAAGACACTTATGAATACATTCATTGAACTTGATAACAATGGTTCAAATACAGTTGTGCCTCTAGAAAGCTAATTTCACTGTGGAACAAATGGGAAACAAGGAAAAGGAGTTCATTGATGACATCTATTCTCATGAATCTTGAGGGTGAGGAAGAAGTGATAAAGTAGAGAGACATGGGATTGTAGAAGGACTTAAACAAGAGAAAAAAGAGTTAAAAGAAAGGGTAAGTTTAGAGATACACAAATCAGAGGGAAGCAAGTTTCTTGAAGAGATGAGAATTTAGAGGTCTGGTGGGGAATTAGCCTTGAAGAGGATACTAATGTCTCTTCTACTGAGATGGGATGAAAACAATTAAGAATGTGGCTTCTGATTCATTCTTAGATGCAAGAACAGCAAACAGATGTGAAATTCGTCTTCCGAACAGTTTCTATTTTCTCTTTAAAATAAATGCAAAGGTTTCATTTTCAAAGAATAAACCATTTTAGGAAAGTGGTAAAAGGAAATCGATACTGATCAGGGATATAGAGAGAGTTGGAGAGGTTGGAGATCAGGACATCAATTCTCAGCGTTTTGAAATGTATTTAAGGATATAATGCTCAGTTCGACTCTCCATCCCTTCTTGTGTATTGTACTGAATTAGTCTGCTAACTGCCTTCCTTGCTGTCTCTTTGGCCCCTAGTTTCTGGGGCTAAAGATCATTCTCTAAAACTAGTAATGTTAGGGCCTCAAGGATACATGCTTTTCTGACATCTCCTTGGGGCAGCTCCATGGTTCATTCCAGTTACACCTGAAGTTCTCCAAATCAATCTGTGCTGTATCTGGGGCTTCTTTACAGACTCTGTTTTTTGTCCTGCTTGAACTGTATGCTTGGGAAGAGCAGAAACAATGATTCTTCCCATCACATGGTACCCTGCAAATGTAAATGTTTATTTGACCACTCCATAAATATTTATTAAGTAAATGAATATTTTTTTAAAACATATGGTAGAAGTAGTACTTTTTCTCCTCTTTAATCATCTAGGTTACTCATATTCTTCCTTCAAAATCCAACTCAAAGACATCTGCTAAAATTCCTCCCCATCCTCCCTGCTCCTTCTGTTCTCATAACACCTGGTGCACATCTTTGTCATAATGTTTGTCACCCTGACCTCTGTTAGACTGTAAGCTCCTTGAGAGCAATAGCATGATTTATTTATATTTGATCCTCTGGAAAAAACAGATGCTCAATAGATTTTTAAAAAATCATCCAAAAATAGATACTTTAGCTTCTGAGTGTGGTAGAAGAATGACAACATGAGGGAAATGAAAGTATGAGTTTAGACTGAAACCAGAAGGTAGTTTCACCAAGACCTTATAGGCTAGGTTGGAAAAAAAATAGAAGTTAATCACTGACTTAACTTGAATTTGAATTTAAGTTATCTGGCAGCTAAAGTGTAGAGGAAAACAAAAGTGTCACATATTTCTTAATTAATTAAAGGGAAATTTATCTTTATGAAAGTACTTAGTATTTTGTAAAAGTACTCAGTATCTATAAGCAATATAGATATTGCTATACTATATAGATATTGCTATACTCTTAGCAATATCTTCGTGTAGTATTTTTAGAAAAAACATAAAACATGTACAAATAAAAATTGTATATACTGAAAGGCCATAATACATTAAAGAATAAAATTTGGGTTTTCAGCTGAAATATTATGATCCAGATATGTTACCTTATGATGATCTAACAAAAGGTAGAAATAAAATTTAATGAATCTGAAATTAACCTCAATTAAGTTTCTCTTCATAAGATATCTCAGGTTATCCTTTAGCAAGAGCTGGATTAAAGCTTTCTCAGTGCTGACATTCAAAGATTTTTAAAAGGGGACTTAAATGTTTTTATACAAGGTGTAGAGAAAGCAAAGGTGACAATCTTTTGCATGATTTTAGGAGTCTGATTTTTATTCTTATTTTAGTCAAAGATCATATTTCTTCTGATTAGTATTTTTTTAAATCAACATTTTTGCTTATATCTCAGATATATTTGTAAAACAGAAAATCTACTCATATATTTTTCCCCCCTTGGCATTAAATACCATGTGAGAGTCGATTTGAGCCTGAAAAAAAATATTAAGGTGCCATTATTTTAGAGTCTTAATTACATTGACTGTAGAAGAATCTCAGCAAAATAAATATGTAATTTTAAGATACTTAAATCTTGATAATTTCTCGGAATTATGGTCCTTGAAAAAGACAATTCCCTGGTGGCTGAGAGAATAGATAAGGTTATTTAGTATTCTACATTTGAATATTAGAGAATAGCTACCGACAGTGGGCTGTTTGTTAATGATTGGTATTAAGCCACTCTTTCTGTTAAGAATTATATAATGCTTTCAGTGAAGTCTTGTTTGTCATTAATACTGATAATGCCAATGTCATCAGTGTGAAAACAATGAAATAGAAAGAAGACATTCATTCAGTAAACTGCTATGTTAAATTAAGATGTATTTTTTTAAGGGGGTGGTAGATAGACTTTAACCATGATTTATTACCACTTATAATCCAAATATTATTACAGATCCTTGTCACAGACTCTCTAATAAGACCATATGTAATATGTAGTACATTTACCTTTTAAGTCTCTGGTTATGAACCACCAACTATCCCTAAGTTTATTTTCTTCCTATTTAATTATTCATTGATGATGGTCCTGTTGAGGAGGAAGAAGTTTTCCTCTAGTTTTCTGGGTTCTGGCTGGTCTAAGAATTAAATTGATGTGAGATAAATTAACAGGAGAAAATCAAACAAAGTTTAGTAACATGTATACATGGGAGAGACCCAGAAAAACTGAGTAACTCATCAAAATGGCCAAAGTCCTCACCTTGAATACCCTCCTCAGCTAAAGATAAAAGAGGATGTTGAGGGTGGGGAGAGTCAGCTATGGGAGGTTACCAGGAAAAGCGCAGTAACCGGGTGATTGTGATGCAGATTTAAGTCATTGCCTTCTCTATTGATAAGAGTTTCAAGAGACCTGGTTGTCCTCATGTATACATGTGTCCAGGTATAAGAGGGAGACACACTTACAAATGGAGATTTCCCTTATAAATGTACATGTTTCTTACAAAGGGGCAACTCCTACTTGGTTTTCAGAGTCTTTCCCACTTCTGCTCTTTCTCAGAAAATAACAAGCTTAAAACAATTAATATGCCAAAGAGACATATTTTAGGGTGGCAAATTCTGATCCCCTACATTCCCTCAGACAATGTATAGTAGAAGCTAGGATGCTTAAACAAAATTAATAATGTGACTGAGAAAGTCTCATGTTTCAAATATACATCTCATTTTCAGTGTAATTAATAAACAGTATTATTTCATCAATCGAATTAATGGTAAGCAAATAAGTTAAATGCTTTTGTTTCTCGTCCAGTGTACCAACCTTTTTAAACTAACTTCATTGGAAGTGTAGGTTTATTATGATGAGTACTTTTACCCTTAGGTCTTAGATTCACTCATTTCTGTTCACTAGGATGAATTGCACATGCTATGTGCCTAGTGGTGTTTAGGGAACTATAAAGGATAAAAGAGAATTAGGATAAAAGGTTCTTATCCATCAAATAGTTTATCATTTATTTAGGGTAATAAATTACTGAATAAAAGCCAAAAAGTAATATACACCAAAAATGCATGACAGGCCCATGCCATGGGTGAACAAGGAGAGAACACCTAGAACAGCAGAGTTAAAATAAAGTTTCTAAGGAAGAAAAGAAATGTAAACCATCCTCTAAAAGAGGTAAGTGTTGCTGAATGCAAGTTAGTGTGCCCTATGCACAGTGAGGCCAAACAAACCCAAGTGTCAGAGTTTGTATCAGGGAAAGGTTTATTGCAAAAGCCAAGCAAGGAGAATACACAGGTCAAGCTACAAAGCCCAAACTCCCTGATGGTTTTCAGGGAAGCATTTTTATAGGCAAAATTTGGGGTGAGGGATGCAGGGTATAAGACTTTCTTCTGATTGGTTGGTGCTGAGGTAACAGGGCAGTGCTCCAGGAATCTTGTGCTCAGCTGTATGTTACCATCCTCCACCTAGGTGGGGGCCTTAGTTCCTGCAGAAGAATTCGAAGATGTCGTTATGTATACTTCTTCAGGAGGAACCAGGACCCTGCCCCATCATTGCACTATTGTTTCTTGACTGTTCCTCCTTTGTTTCTGCATTCCTTCACTTTTCTGGTTAGCACCTGTTGGAATTTGCCCTTTGGTAGTCCTGAAAGGTCTAGGAAACTGAAGCCTTGTTCCTATAAGCAAGAAATGGAGGGCTTGGAAAGGATTTGTACCTGGGAGGGCCCCACAGGGTCCTGCTCGGCTTTAGAACCAAATAATGACAAGATCTATATAAGGTCTCTGCATATATCAGAGAAATAGAAAGCCTGAAGAAAGCTATGTTTTAGTAAATTTATTGGACACTAATGTAGAGATTCAGCTGGATACAAGAAGGCATGGTAATGACTGGAGAAAGTGAACAGACACTTTTTATTTAAGATATCATTGCAATTATATATCTTAGAAAATAATAACAATGAATGCATGCAGCTGTTTCTATTCAAGCAGAAAAGAATGATTTTATAATTTCCCATTTTGTCTGTGTGTATAATACAAATGATGTTACCAATTACCTATCAATAGACATTGCTCTTCCCTGGAGCTAGGTGATTCTGGCACATCTTGAAACTCAAATTAATGAGTCTGTATTACTGATTAGAATAAAAATGTGATTTATATTCAAGTGATTCCCTAGGCTTTGGAGTAAAGCAAATTACAGATTAATTTATATGAACTTGGTAATATCAAGTATCTATTAAAAAGAAAAGTATACACATTTTAGGACATATATTTAAATTATTTATCTAAAACATATAAAACACATATTTATAGTAAAATAATTAAAAGTAAGTTTATGCTAAGGACTTAATGAAGGAAGAGAACTTGGTAACAGTAATTATAAATAATATTTAAGCAAATTATATTTTATACTGCAATTATATGAAATAATATTAAAATAAGAATTGTGTTACTGAATAACGCCATGAATAACCCCAAAACTTAGGTCACTGCTCATGAGATAATACAGCATTTAGTTCATTTAGCCTTTCTGACTGTAATCCCTAAGCATGAGATGAACAAAGTTATCTCTAACTCTGGCACCTAACTCTTAAAGACTGGTGACCGAAAGATAAGAATTAGGAAACCCAGAAGAAAATGATAGTTAAGTTTTGCTTACCAACTTCAAACTTGTGTCATGGCACTCCATAACATTTGAAAATCCTTGGGGATGATTAAATTCATACCTATTGGTATCTGGTGCTTACCAAAGCATAAACACACTGCCTCTGAGGATTTAAAGTTACTTTTAAAGAGTATTAACACAATCCATCATATTCACTTTGGAATTTTCTTACTGTAATACTATAATAACGGGTTGAATCAGCTTTGTTGAATCTAACTTCTCTTAAATAGCTTTATTCTGTTTTGCAAGTTCTAATTTTGTTGACCAAGATGACCTGGACATAAGTTTAAGTAAGTTTTGGTACTTAATTCTCTTTTATAACTTAAAAGCTGGAAACATGCTATAAAAAAATGTTCCAAAATCATTTGTCTGTTAATAGCATTTTTGTCATCAGCTCTAAAATAGACCAGTGAATCAATAATTTGTATTCATTGATTTGGAAAATGGAATATAATTAATATTATGTACATAAGAATAAGACATTTAAATTATAATATATTTGAACTTATTTCAATCAGTTATATTTCTAGTGTCTTTTTGTTATAAAACAAGTAATACTTGCCTTTTTAAGTAAAATCTAGCTATATAATCTATTCAAAAACTAACTCAAACTCTGGGGTAATTTAGACCTGGCCTCTTTAGACCTAAGAAAAATATTTTTCACATAGTACACATTCAATAAATATAAATAGTAATAATTCAAGTTTGAAATTATATCTGTAAAAAGAAAATGTTATTTAAGAAAAAGTAAACATGATCACAGCAAAGCATATTCTCTGAGATAAAATACAGTCAATATAGATATAATAATCTATCATTATTGATATAGTAATGGTAAGTCATATATATTAATATGTGTTTTATTTCAAAGGTATATATTTATTACTTTAAGTAAATTCTGAAAGACATATAGTAAACACTGCTGTTAGCCTAATTAAAATGAATAAGTCTAAAAAGTGTATAATCATTTTATTAACATTTAAAAGAAATTTCCATGTGTTAATTTGATGACAGGATTGATTCCTGTCACTTTAATCAAAATAACAGGCCATGCTACCCAAGAGAAATAAGACTTCCATATAAAATGGTAATTCATTCACTGCCATCTATTTACATTAGCACCTCACATTTACTGAAGTATCCATTGATAATTTTTTAATGTATGGAACAACTTGAACTGCATTGGTAGCTTAGAGGGAGCAGGCTTCGTTTTTTTACATGCAAGCTATTGAAGAACTTCTACTAGGTTAAGAAGCTAAGGTGATACATTTAAGAAATACAAAAAATAAAATAAAAATAAAAAGATAACTGATACTTTCCTTTCTGAAAAAGCAATACAGTTTAAATAGAAATCAGTAGAAATTATTACAGCTCAACTCAATCAGTTACCACTGATACAGCTAGAGGCTATAGTAGAGGTAGGCCATGGAATAGGCAAGCAGTCCTTTCCTATTTAATTCCCACACAGGCTATTTCTTCAAATAATTTCTGAAAGGTATATGCTACATAATGCTTTGTTAATCCAATGACAACAGGTTCAAAAAAGTATTATCACTTTATTTAATGTTTAATGCAATTTATTTTTATTTGGGTTTGATTTCCTTGGGAACCCTCCCTATTGTGGATTAATGTTTTAAAATATAATGCAATGACATCACACAGAAATATGTGCTGTGGTGATTTTTCCTTCTGGCACAAAATTGCCTTTCTGAAGCACAAGAGACCAACACCAGCAAGCAAGAAAAACTGAGCCCCATTGAGTGTCCAAAATAGAAAATAAAAAGATGGATTCAGAAAGCTACTCCCTGCCATAGTGGCTCACTGAGCACAGAGGGAAAACCCCAGAAAGTTCACCTCTTAAAAGGCTCAAGATACAAATGCTTTTCCACTATTCTCAGATTGTTAAATCTTTATCTAGTAGTGAAACCTCACATTCACCTGGCCTCCAGCTTTAGATCTTAGAGGAGGAGCTAACAAAATCCACACCCATCCTGTGCATATAAAAGAAGCCCCATTAGTAGTTTTGGGAAAAATGCCACAAGATTACTAAGTACTACTTAAGATGAATAAAGAGGAAGAAAATAAAAGAGAGAGAAAATCAGGCTCGAATAAAGATTCCACAGTATAAAAAGAGGCTAACATGCACACAGTAAAAGAAGCACATATTGTTGAAGAAGAATTACTGACAGTTCAGGGGAAGGCAAATTTGTACAGTATATGCTTTATATTTTCAATAAAATTGCAATATGAACTTTATGAGACAAATAAAGATAAGAATGTTACAACAGTGGACCAAGAAAAGAAGGAACTGGATAAAAGACTAAAATAAAGGGGAGCTTGATGAGATCAGAGAAGAATGTAACATCATAAATAATACAGCTGGATAAAGAGGACATTAGAAACAGGCAAACAGAATCTACACTATGGAAAATAAATCAGTACCAAGGAGGTACTGATTTTATTTCTTACACTGAAGGGGAAAAAGATAGACATAATAGATTCTGAAACAAAAAGTCATCTTGCAAAGTGGAAAGATAAAACAAGAAAGCTGGATAAAGTTATATATACATGCATTATTTCTAAATACAATATATATGCATTATTTCTAAATATAATACTAGCAAATTGAATCAACCATAATAAGAAAATAGTAGTCCTATACCAAGTAAAATTATTCCTGTAGTATAGTCATAGTTCAACATCATGAAGTGTACTAATGTAATCTATTGCACTGAGAGAGAAATAGAGAAATATTATTTGAATATCTTGATAGATAGTAAACTATAGTGAAGATAATGTTTGAGACATAATTTATGGTTTACATACTTTAACTCATTTTAATTTTCCCAAAAAAACTTATGCTAGTTACTATTATCATCATCACTCACCTGATGAGGAAATTGAGGCAGAGAGATTAGGAGATCAAGTCAAGGTCATCCAGCTAGAAAGTGACAGCTATGATGTGAAGAATGCAGATTTTTTTGTTTAAAAATTGGGTATTCATATTTATACATTTGTGTATAATATGAATATACGTGGTCTTATGCATAATTAGACAAAATTGCTCTAAAATTCTGAAGGATAAACTACTTTACACCATACAATTGTACATATGTAGATATACGTTAAAAAAAAAACTGAAGCAACATACAGCAAAATACTAAGGAAGCTACCTCTGATTGATCAATTTAATGATGATTTTGATATTGTCTTTTCTGCTTTTCAGTATTTATGTGCAATATTCGCATAAACAAAAACATAAAATATGCAAGATATCTGATACATATGTATGTGTATCTTAACCATTAACATGATTATCTGTAAAAGTTATCAAAATGAGAGTATCTTGAAGCCATGCAATAGTAACTGGTTCCAGAGAAGTCCTGCTGCCATAAACAACTATTAAAATATCTTTTATATTAGGTAACTGTTTTCAGAAAATAGAAAAGAGTCAGGACAAGACTGAAATCTATGAAAATATGGAAAAAAGAGAAACTAATAAGGTGATCTCCATAAGAGTCCAATTCTCTGACTGAGGACAATCTCCTGACACTGGCACAAAGCCCTGAAATTCAAGTGGAATGTGGAGGTCCCACTGAGTTCAGGAGGCAGAGATCAGAGTACTGGGCAGCTGGAACAGAATCTGTAGTCAGGGTAACAGAAAGAAGGGATGCATTCAGGGTTGACTTTAAAAGACTGTAGAGGGTTTTCCATGTGTCTTTGCCTGAAGGCTAGGCTGTACTTGTGCAAGACTAGAAAACCCCAAGGCTTACAATAGGGCAGTATAGCAGTGTTTATGGAGTTGACAACAGAACACAAATGGGGAAGTCAAGGAGTCCTGGGAGAAGAACAGTAGGAAATATTGAAGTTTAAACCATTTTAGAGTGAAGAGAGCTCGTAAAAGCTCCTGGCAGCACAAAGAAAACGAGGCAGGTTCTTCCTTAGTAGTTAGAATTATGCCCTGAAGAAATATCTTCTCTAGACCTTTCCTTAAAGAGCCTAAATCTAAGCTGCAACAAGAGTCGCAGTAAAGACAGATTTGGAGGTTAGTTCCCACAAAGTCAGAGTCTAGGGCAACAATTTGGGTTTTTCGCAGATCTGCACTGTTAGTGTGAAACTAAGCCTATACAAGTTCAATATAATTTATCAGTAACTGAATAGTCTGTTAAAACAAAGCTGCTTTCTGAGAAAGATTACAGAGCTAAAGTCTCTAAAATATAATATCTCCAATGCCCATTAGTCAATAAAAATCACTAGTGGACAGAGAAATAGGAAATGTGATATGTAATCAATGAAAAGTAAAAATTAGTCCATAGAAACTAAACCAAAGAAAGTTAAACATTGGACTTAGCAGATAAAGACTTTAAAGGAGTTTTATATATATATATATATATATATATATATATATATATATATATATATATATATATATATAAATAACAGAAATGATGCTGAGTAGCCAGACACACAAAAAAGTACTTACTACATAATTGCATTAATATGATATTCTTGAAAAGGCAATAATCATCAGTTAATGAAGGAAGTCAGATCAGTAATTGTCTGGCATAGGAACAGGGGTTGTGAAGATTAACTACAAAGGAAAGTGAGGGAGCTTTCTGGTGAGATGGAAATATTCTATATCTTGACTGAGTTCATGCTTACACTATAATATATATTGATCAAATGTTATTGACTTGTACATTTAAAATGAGAGAATTTTATTGCATGTAAATTATACCTCAATAAAGTTGACTTTTTATAACGTATTTATTAAAATAATGATTGCCTAGCATTAAGGTATGAGATTTTAAAACTCACTGGGTTCAAATTCTGCCTCTGCTATTTTCTAACTGTATGGCATAAGGCAAATTACTGAATCACTCTAAGTTTTCTTATCTATAACATGGGGATAATAATATTAAATACTTCAAAAGATTGTTGAGAGGATTCATTTATCTGGAGTAAGTGTTCAACATATTGTATTATTATTATCATCATTACTATTAGCACTATGTACAGGACATGAAACTGTTGAGATATATCAAATCATGAGACAAAGCTATTCATTTTATCTTCCAATAATTCTTTAAGAAAAAAAATGAGATTTGGATGAAAAGTAGACTGAAAACGAGATGCTAACTGATGATGAAACAATTCAAGTCGAGCTTTGAGCAAGACAGTAAATGATTGCATGCTATATTAGTTTTCTGTTGCCACTCTAACAAAAATTACCACACATTTTGTGGCTAAAAACAACCACATTTATTATCTTAAAGTTCTAGAGGACAGAAATTCAAAATGAGTATAATGGGGCTAAAATCAAAACGTTAGCAGGGAGGAAGTTGAAGCTCTGCTCTGAGACTGACGTGGCCGACTGCAGGGAGCTCAATGACCCCGCAGCGACTGAGCCGCCCCCCTCGAATATATACATCTGCAGGGAGTTGAAGGGCGGGGCCCGCAGGTCCAGGTCGCCCTTGTAAAGCGTGGGCAGCACATAGCTGTGGATGGACATCTGAGACTTGTCAACGTGGCTGTCTTCACACTGAAGAAAAATAGAGAAGGAGTCAAGACGGTGGAATAGGAGGATGTGGAATTTGTCACTCCTACAAGTACATCAAGAATACATCTACAAATGGAACAGTTCTCATAGAGCACCTGCTGAACATCAGCTGAAGACTTCGGACACCTAAAGGACAAGAAAAATCCCCTCACAACCAGATAGGATGAAAGAAAGAAAAAGGAAAAGAGGCCAGCAACTCTGGCGGGAAGCTGAAGGTGAGGGGAGGTCCCCACACTCAGGAAAAACTCCCTCATAATGGGGAAATCATCTGGGACAGAAAAGGACCTTTGAGGGATCAAAGGAGAACACAGAGAATGGTCTGTGGAAGGCAGGACAAAGTAAGAACTGCACACATGGTCTACACCACAGCTCTGCACATTCCGGCCTGGGTCTTGAGCCACCTGTTGCGAAGGGGGCTGGGTGCTGGAAAGTGGGTTTTGGAGTGTGAACCCAGGGAAGGGACAGCTGTTGGCTGTGAAAAGACAGCCTGAAGGGACAGGAGTAAGGAGCTCCACAACCAGGAAAGTCTGCGGAAAAAGCCCGGGACATCGTAGAAGCAAGGGGTCATTGTTGAGTGGTGGCCAAGGGAGTGAAGCTGCCATTATAACCCCTTTCCCCACCTGCCAGCTTCTTCAGCCTCTGTGGGCACTGGGAGGGGCTTCCATCTGAACAGGCCCACCCACCCCTTGGGCCAGGGTCTCCTCTGCCCATGTGGGCTCCGGGGGCCTGAGCGCTGCCCATCCCAAAGCCTCCTTGGGAATCAGCCCTGGGTGCCCTTGCCTGGGTCAAGAGTCCACCAATGCTGGCTGTGGCTGAGTGCTAAAGTATGGAGTTGGAAGAACAGATCTGGGGAGAGGAGGGCTGTTGGCTGCATGGATAGAGCAGAGGGGATGGGAGTGAGGGGATGCATGGCTGGGAATGCCCCTAGAGGAAGCGTGATATGCCTGGAAAACAAGGCACCATCATTGAGAGGCACGAGGGGGGTGGGGGACAGGCACCCCCACCCACCAGCTCCTGCCTCCGTGGGCACTGGGAGGGGCTCCCACCAGAGCGAGCATGCCATAGTCTGTTGCAACTGCCTGCCAGACCCCACCGTGACTGGCAGCTAGCATACACCCCAATTGTGGCCACCATATGCCTCCTCAGCCGGAGTGAGTGAGTGTGCCCCAAGCAGCTGCTGCTTTCACTCCCTCTCGCCTGGGCAAGGAACAGATGCCTGAGGGTGGCACACATGCAGAGGTGTCAAAACCAAAGTTGAGTCCTAGGGGTGGTACAACTAAGGAAGAGGAATGGAGATTTTTCTGTGCAGCTGCACAAGCCTCACATTAAATCCCAGAGATTGGCTGGGTAAATCCTGCATCTGTGGAATACCTGAATAGACAACGAGTGTTCCCACAATTGAAACCAGTCTAGCCTTCGCAGCAGTGGACTTTGGGGGCAAGTACACATGGGAGTCGGGCCAGGTCAGAGTCTGAGCTGGCCCCACAGTGCCCACAGCGGGTCCACAGACTTACCTAGAGGTATTAGAAGGCCTCCTGGGGAGGTGGGGATTGGCTCTGGCTCACTGTGGGAGCCAGGACACTGACAGAGGAGGCCCCAGGAAAATATTCTTATTACTGTTATTCTTTTTGTGTTGGTTTCATTTTGGTCGGTTCTTGGTGTTGTTGCTTTTATTATTTTTTATCTTTTATTTAAAATTTTTATTTTTATTTATTTTTATTTTTTAATATATATCTTTTTATTTTTCTATTTTTATTTTACTTTTTTATTGTTTCATGGGTTTTTTCTTGTTCTTGTTCTTTGTTTTTATCTTTATTTTTTTTAATTGTTTTTATGCATATATTTTTCCTTCACTTTTTTTGTTTGCTTTCTGTTTTTGTTTTATTTTTCATATTTTCTTTTGTTAGTTTAGTCATTATTGACTGTTCTCATTTTTGAATTCTTTTGTTGTCTTGATTTTTTTTTTTTAATTTTTCTTTTTTTCTTTTTTCTGTGCGTTTGTTGCTGCTGGCTGTTTGCTGTTGTTTTTGGTATGTCTTGGGTTTTGTTTGTCTGTTTGTTTGGTTTTTGTTTTGGTTTTCTTTCTTTTTTCTCTGGTTGCCCTGTGCAACTTGAGGGCTCTTGTTTCTCCAGCCAGAGGTCAGGCCTAGGCCTCCAGAGTGGGAGCACTGAGTCGAAGATGCTGGACCTCCAGAGACTTCCTGGTCCCAGGGAATATTAATCAGTGTGTGTGCTCCTGGAGGTATGCATATAAACACCAGGACCTGGCCCCGCACAACTGCCTGTAGGCTCCAGTGCTGGACACCTCATGCCAAACAACCAGCAAGACAGGAACAAAGACCCACTCATCAGCTGATAGGCTGCCTAAAGTCTTACTAAGCTCACAGACACCCCAAAACACACCACCTGATGTATCCCTGCCCTTCAGAGGGGAAAGACTCAGCTCACCCACCAGAGCACAGTCCCTCCCACCAGGAAACGTACATGAGCCCCTGGACCAACCTCACTCACCAAGGGGCAGATGACAGAAACGAGGAATTTCGACCCTGCAGCCTGCAAAAAGGAGACCATAAATGCAGTAGGTTAGACAAAATGAGATGACACAGAAATATGTTGCAGATGAAGGAGTGAGGTAAAATCCCACAAGACCAAATAAATGAAGAGGAAATAGGCAATCTACCTGAAAAAGAATTCAGAGTAATGATAGCAAAGATGATCCAAGATCTTGGAAATAGAATGGAGGCACAGATGGAGAAGATACAAGAAGTGTTTAACAAGGACCTAGAAGAACTAAAGAACAAACAATCAGTGATGAACAACACAGTAACTGAAATGAAAACTAAACTAGACGGAATCGAATAACTGAGGCAGAAGAACAGGTAAGTGAGCTGGTAGATAGAATGGTGGAAATAACTGCCAAAGAGCAGAATAAAGAATAAAGAATGAAAAGAAATGAGGACAGTCTCAGAGACCTCTGGGACAACATTAAACACACCAACATTCAAATTATATGCATCCCAGAAGAAGAAGAGAAAGGGAAAGGGCCTGAGAAATATTTGAAATAGTCGAAAATTTCCCTAACATGGGAAAGTAAATAGTCAATCAAGTCCAGGAAGCACAGAGACTCCCATACAGGAAAAATCCAAGGAGAAACACACCAAGACACATATTAATCAAACTATAAAAAATTAAATACGAAGAAAAAATATTAAAAGCAAGCGAAAAGCAACAAATAACATACAAGGGAATCCCCGTAAGATTAACAGCTGATCTTTCAGCAGAAACTTTACAAGCCAGAGGGAGTGGCAGGACATATTTAAAGTGGTGAAAGGGAAAAACCTACAACCAAGATTACTCTACCCAGCAAGGGTCACATTGAGATTTGACAGAGAAATTAAAACCTTTACAGACAAGCAAACGTTAAGAGAATTCAGCACCACCAATCCAGCTTTACAAAAAATGCTAAAGGAACTTCTCTAGGCAGGAAACACAAGAAAAGGAAAAAACCTACAAAAAAACCCCAAAACAATTAAGAAAATGGTAATAGGAACATACATATCGATAATTACCTTAACGGTAAGTGGATTAAATGCTCCAACCAAAAGACACAGACTGGCTGAATGGGTACAAAAACAAGACCTATATATATGCTGTCTACAAGAGACCCACTTCAGACCTAAGGACACATAGAGCTGAAAGTGAGGGATGGAAAAAGATATTCCATGCAGATGGAAATCAAAAGAAAGCTAGAGTAGCAATACTCATATCAGATAAGACAGACTTTAAAGAGACAAGGAAGAACACTACATAATGATCAAGAGGTCAGTCCAAAAAGAAGATATAACAATTATAAATACTTATGCACCCAACATAGGAACACCTCAATACGTAAGGCAAAGGCTAACAGCCATAAAAGGGGAAATTGACAGTAACACAATAATAGGGGGAACTTTAACACACCACTTACACAAATGGACAGATCAACCAGACAGAAAATAAATAAGGAAACACAAGCTTTAAATGACACAGTAGACTAAATAAAATTGATTGATAGTTATAGGACATTCCGCCCAAAAGTGGCAGAATACACTTTCTTCTCAAGTGCTCACAGAACGTTCTCCAGGATAGATCACATCTTGGGTCACAAATCAAGCCTTGGTAAATTTAAGAAAACAAATCATATTAGGCATCTTTTCCGACCACAGCACTATGAGATTAGAAATCAATTACAGGAAAAAAAAAAACTGTAAAAAATACAAACACATGGAGGCTAAACAGTACACAACTAAATAACCAAGAAATCACTAACGAAATCAAAGAGGAAATCAAAAAATACCTAGAAATCAATGACAATGAAAACACGATGACCCAAAACCTATGGGATGCAGCAAAAGCAGTTCTAAGAAGGAAGTTTATAACAATAAAACCCTACCTCAAGAAACAAGAAAAATCTCAAACAACCTAACATTACACCTAACGCAACTGGAGAAAGAAGAACAAACAAAACACGAAGTCAGTAGCAGGAAAGAAATCATAAAAAGCAGAGCAGAAATAAATAGAAACAGAAAACAATAGCAAAGATCAATAAAACTAATAGCTGGTTCTCTGAGCAGATAAACAAAATTGAAAAACCTTTAGCCAGACTCATTAAGAAAAAAAGGGAGAGGACTGAAATCAATAAAATTAGAAATGAAAAAGGAGAGGTTACAACTGACACCACAGAAATACAAAGGATCATAAGTGACTACTACAAGCAGTTATATGCCAATAAAATGGACAACCTGGAAGAAATGGACAAATTCTTAGAAAAGTACAAACTTCCAAGACTGAACCAGGAAGAAATAGAAAATTTGAAAAAACCAATCACAAGTAATGAAATTGAAACTGTGACTAAAAATCTTCCAGCAAACAAAAGTCCAGGACCAGATGGCTTCACAGGCGAATTCTATCAAACATTTAGAGAAGAGCTGACACCTATCCTTCTCAAACTCTTCCAAAAAATTACAGAGGGAGGAACACTCACAAACTCGTCCTACAAGACCACCATCACCCTGATGCCAAAACCAGACAAAGATATTACAAAAAAAGAAAACTACAGGCCAATATCACTGATGAACATACACACAAAAATTCTCAATAAAATACTATCAAACCAAATCCAACAACACATTGAAAGGAACATATACCATAATCAAGTGGAATTTATCCCAGGGTTGCAAGGATTCTTCAATATATGCAAATCAATCAATGTGATACACCATATTAACAAACTGAAGAATAAAAACCATAAGATCATCTCAATAGATGCAGAAAAAGCTTTTGACAAATTTCAGCATCCATTGATGATAAAAACTATCCAAAAAGTGGGCAAAGAGGGAACCTACCTCAATATAATAAAAGCCATATATGACAAATGCATAGCAAACATTCTCAATGGTGAAAAACTGAAAGTGTTTCCTCTAAGATTAGGAAGAAGACAAGGGTGTCCACTCTTGCCACTATTATTCAATATAGTTTTGGAAGTCTTAGGCATGGCAATCAGAGAAGAAAAAGAAATAAAAGGAATCCAAATTGGAAAAGAAGAAGTAAAACTGTCACTGTTTGCAGATGACATGATACTATACATAGAGAATCCCAAAGATGCTACCAGAAAACTACTAAAGCTAATCAGTGAATTTGGTAAGGTTGCAGGGTATGAAATTAATGCACAGAAATCTCTTTCATTCCTATACTAACAATGAAAGATCAGAAAGAGAAATTAAGGAAACAGTCCCATTTACCATTGCAACAAAAAGAATAAAATACCTAGGAATAAACCTACCTAGAGGAGACAAAAGACCTGTATGCAGAAAACTATAAGATACTGATGAAAGAAATCAAAGACAACACAACCAGATGGAGAAATATACCATGTTCTTGGATTGGAAGAATCAATATTGTGAAAACGACTCTACTACCCAAAGCAATCTATAGATTCAGTGCAATCCCTATCAAATTACCAGTGGCATTTTTCACAGAACTAGAACAAAAAATTTTACAATTTGTATGGAAACACAAAAGACCCCGAATAGCCAAAGCAGTCTTGAGAAAGAAAAATAAAGCTTGAGGAATCAGGCTCCCTGACTTCACACTATAGTACAAAGCTACAGTAATCAAGATAGTATGACATTGGCACAAAAACAGAAATATAGACCAATGGTACAGGATAGAAAGCCCAGAGGTAAACCCATGCACATATGGTCACCTTATTTTTGATAAAGGAGGCAAGAATATAGAATGGAGAAAAGACAGCCTCTTCAATAAGTGGTGCTGGGAAAACTGGACAGCTACATGTAAAAGAATGAAATTAGAACACTTCCTAACACCATACACAAAAATAAACTCAAAATGGATTAAAGACCTAAATGTAAGGCCATACACTATAAAACTCTCAGAGGAAAACATAGGCAGAACGCTCTGTGACATAAATCACAGCAAGATCCTTTTTGATCCACCTCCTAGAGAAATGGAAATAAAAACAAAAATAAACAAATGGGACCTAATGAAACTTAAAAGCTTTTGCACAGCAAAGGAAACCATAAATGAGACGAAAAGACAACCCTCAGAATGGGAGATCTTCTGCCCATTTTTGGTTTGGGCTGTTTGTTTTTTTGATATTGAGCTGCATGAGCTGCTTGCAAATTTTGGAGATTAATCCTTTGTCAGTTGCTTCATTTGCAAATACTTTCTCCCATTCTGAGGGTTGAGTACTCAGAAGACTTTTGCCTCAGTCTTCTGAGGGAACCCTCATGCACTGTTGGTGGGAATGTAAATTGATACAGCCACTATGGAAAACAGTATGGAAGTTCCTTAAGAATCGAAAAATAGAACTACCATATGACCCAGCAATCCCACTCCTGGGCATATACCCAGAGAAAACCGTAATTTGAAAAGACACATACACCCCAGTGTTCATAGCAGCACTATTTACAATAGCCAGGACATGGAAGCAACCTAAATGTCTATTGACAGAGGAATGGATAAAGAAGATGTGGTACATATATACAATGGTCTATTACTGAGCCATAAGAAGAAACAAAATTGTGTCATTTGTAGAGACGTGGATGGACCTAGAGAGTGTCATACAGAGTGAAGTAAGTCAGAGAAAAACAAATATATATTAACTCATATTTGTGGAATCAAGAAATATGATATAGATGATCTTATTTGCAAAGGAGAAATAGAGAACAGATGAATGGATACCAAGGGGGAAATGGGGGTGGGTGGGAGGAATTAGTAGATTGGCATTGACATGTATACACTATTGATACTATGTATAAAATAGACAACTAATGAGAACATACTGTATAGCACAGGGAACTCTACTTAGTGTACTGTGGTGACCTAAATGGGAAGGAAATCCAAAAAAAAAGGGAATATGTGTATATGTATAGCTGATTCATTTTTCTGTACAGTAGAAACTAACACAACATTGTAAAGCAACTATACTCCAATAAAAATTAATTAAAAAACAAAACAAAAACAAAGATGTCAGCAGGGCTGCTCCCTTATGAAGGCTCTAGGGGAGAATCTGTCTACTTGTCTTTTCTAGCTTCTAGAGACTAACTGTATTCAGCTTGTGGCTCCTCACTTCATCTTCAAAACCAGCAATGTTGCAGCTTATCTGTCTTTCACATGACCTTCTCTCCTGTATCAAATCTCCTTCTCCCTCCATCTTAGAAAGAAAGATATATGTGATAATATTTAGGACCCACTCAGGTTATTTGGAATAATCTTCCCATCTCAAAATTCTTAATCACATCTGTTAACTCTCTTTTGCCATATAAGATAACATTCACAGGTTCTAGGGATTAAGATGTGATCATTTCTGGAGACCTGCCACATATGCCAAGTGTCCTAAGAGCAAGATTGGAAATGAGAGGGGAAGAGAAGAGGAGACAGTGGAGTGTTCTGTGAAATTTCATTTTTAATAATTTACAAGTGTTCAGTCAAGAAGAAACAAACATGAAGCCAAAGCAAATATACAAAATAAAATTTCATTGTTATTTTTAGGTGTTTTAAATGTTTATCTACGTTTGAAAGGGCAGACAACGATAGAGAATCCACTGTGGTCTTCAAGTGGGAATAAAGGACAACGATGGAATGAGGCACATGTTAATATATATCCAATTACTTCATTTCAGGTAAGAAAAGAACAATCATGTCTGCGGATATATTTTTGCACTTGAGCATAATGTTAAAGGCAGATCTTGAGCAAAATTAGAATGCGTATGCAAAAAGTCTGACATGAGCATCACAAAAATCACATGATTAAGTTTCCCTTTAGTTCTAAAAGTTGTTTTATAAAGAGAAAATGTCCTTTTCTTTTATTAATTAACATCTATCAAGTAATATGTTTGAATAATTGTCTATCCGAATTCAAGTGATTTGCCTGGAGAAAACGTAATTCGTTTCTATAAAATCATATGTGTGTATTTTTTTCCTTGAAGACAAACAACATAGATTCTTATAATAAAGGAAGCTGGATAATCAATTCTCAATTAATCTCTTTGAATTTTACTTGATGGAATTTTGTATACTTTAGTAAAATGTGTCTCTTTGAGGTAATGTCATTTTAGTAATTTATTACTTTGATTATCAAAGTTAGAGAACTTTAAACAAGTTACTTTTATTTGTTTTTATATAGAAAAGAAGAAAGGCTTAGATAGGATTAAGAGAATTAGCTGCAAATATATAACAAGAATTTTAATGATTATAGCAATGGTCATCATGGCTAGAAAAAATTTTTCATAAACTATTTTAGTGGAGAAAATAATATAGTTTTAGTGATTTTAGTAACTTTATATATGTATTTTATATACTCAGGCTGAGTATGTTTTTCTACTGGGGATTTCTTAATTTCATTTCATGGCATTTAGTAAGGGTATAGAAATTCAGAGAGCTTCAATTATGCCAATTTTCAGTTGGTGGAATGCTCTCTTCTTGTAACTTAATCTATAAAATTCTAATGACTGATTTAGAAATTACACTTCTAAAACTAACAAGGATGATAAAAATGCATTCAGTTGTTCACTCTGGTAAAGAATAACAGAGTAAGTCCTAGCTGATTATCTACAAACACATAAAAGCAACTCAATTCACAGATCCTAGTAATTATTTTGTTTCTATGAAGAATAAAATAGTTGAATAAAAAAAAATAAAATAAGTTGAATAGAGAATAAAAAAGAATAAGAGAGAATAAAGAAGTTGAATCTATAGCAACATATCATTAAACCAAATTAAACTGGGAAGACAGAATTCCAAAGCATTACTGATAAAAGTAACCTTAATATTAAAATGTACATACCTCTATAGGCAGCAAAGAACCTTTCTTTCTAAAAAAATGATGTTCTTCTAGACACATTTTTGCTTCCTATGTCACTGCCTTACTAACACAAAATTTTTAAGCCAAAAACATATAAAGTAAGTATTTAAGGGACTAGTTATATTAATGTTTCCTTCAGGATAATCCTTTATTGCCATAGGCATCAATTCAGTAAATATTTATTGAGTACCTTCAAGACAATCATTTATTGTCACAGACAACAGTACAATAAATACTTATTGAGCTACTATTGTGTGCCAGGCACATTGCTAGACATGAAGATTTCATAGTGATTGTTTACCACAGATTGATGGAAATACACATCTAAACACATATATCACATACTGTAATAATTGCAGTAATAGAAATATGCACAAGTTTCTATAAGCACACCTAATCAACAAGAAGAGTATGGAGGAGAGTCAAGAGAAGCCTGTTACATGGGGTGAAACCTGAAGAGAGGGATTGCAAAGTAGGAAAAGGTCTAATATTAATATTGCAGCAGAGCTCAGAGTAAACCAAGACATGGAGGTCATACATCACAGGATTTGTCAGAGAAACAGAGAGACGTTTATCTGGAATTTGGTACACAAAAATAGATCAAAGACTGATGTGAGATGAGGTTAAGGAACCTCAAGAGCATAGGCACTGGGGAGTTATGGAAAGATTTTACTCAGGGGATGACATGGTGCGTCACTTAGCTTGTTGTATGGAAGATGATTCAAGGAGATAAAATCGGGCCAGCAAACCAGTTAGGACACTCATAAAATCCACATAAAGGATATTGAAAGGAAAAACTAGGGAAGTGGTATAAAGAAAAGAGGATGGTTTCAAGATATACTTAGGTATAAAAACTAGCAGAACATTTTTATGTTGGGAATTTGGGAAGTAGCCATGAATGACCAAGAAGCTTCTAACTGGGGTGTCTTGAGTAATGTCTGTTACTTTATCCATTACCTTAAATAACAAAAAGAGGAAAAGAGACAGGCTTCAGGGATGATTGTGGTTACTTCTATTTTGGACATGTTAATATAAAATGCCTGTGGAATATCCTCTTAAAGATGTGCAGAAGGTTATTGCATATGTTTTCCTGAAGCTTTGGGGACAAACATTTTTGTAGGTCATTAGGCTGTATGTGCTGCGTAAAACTCTGGGAGTGGTTGATATTTCCAAGGAAAAGTGTACATATGTAAACAGTGATTAAAGGCAGTGGAACCACACAGAACACTAACCAATCATTAACATGAACTGTGGAAGAGGAGCTTGATCCTAAGTAGTATTTTTTAGTTATAAGGAAGGAGATGGAGGAAAGTTTGGTGCTCGCAGAATTTAAAGACTGTGATTCTCAAATTGGAAAGCAGGTCAAGTCCAGTAGACTCGTCATTACAGAGAGTGCCCACTCTTAAGAAATTTGCATAAGGTGGTAAGGAAATTGCGAAAACCACCATCTTATCTAAAATTATTTCACTGTTCACAGTTAATAGAATAACCTACTGTCTTCACATTCACTAATCATTTCTTTTGCAATGTCTAATGTGCTTTCAGCCCTACTCAGTGTATTTTTCATCTCAGCCATTATACTTTCCATCTCTGTAAGTTCAATTTGAGTCTTTTTTAAAAATACATTTCATGTCTTAAGTTAATGTTTTGAACCTATTAAATCCAATTATAATAACTGTCTAATGTCATTGTCTGCTAACGATATCATCTGTGCCAGTTCTTGGTTGGTTTTGATTGACTGATGTTTTCTCATCTTTACAAGTCATTATTTTCCTGCTCCTTTACATGTCTGGTAGTCTGACTGGGTGTCAGACATTGTAAATTTTACCTTCATAGTTGCTGGGTACTTTTGTGTTTCTTTATTCTTGAGCTCATTTGTGGATGTAGTTTAGTTACTTGGAAACAGTTTGGTAATTTTTATTCCTGCTTTTAAGATTTGTTACATGAGACTAGAATGGTGTTTGATATCAGGCTGATTATTTCTCAATACTGAGGCAAAAGTCTTCTGAGTACTCTACCCAATGCCTCATGAATTATGAGGTTTCCCAAGTTCTGTGTTAGCTGGGCACTGTTACATTAAATGCGTCCCCCTGGGTCTTTCCCAGGTCTTAGTTTCCTCACATTCAAGGCCTGATCAGGACTTTGCTGAATACTTGAGGGGTACCCTCTGCAGATGTCTCTTTCTCTGCAATTCTTTCTTGGCTGGTATTCTACCCTGCATATTCTAGCTGCCTTGGATTCCTTGGACTCTCAGCTCTATCTCCTCAACCCAGATTTTCTACCAGGATCTACCTTTGTTCTGCTTTCACCATAGTCTATAAATTCTGTGTAGGGCAGTCATAGGGCAAACCTTGTTTGATTTCTATCACTCAGGGTTCACTGTTCTTCATTACCTGATGTCTAGTGTCCTGAATACCATTCTTTCATATACTTTGTCCGGTTATTTGGTTGTTTCAGTTGGGAAGATAAATCTGGTTTCTGTTACTCTAACCTGGCTGGAAGCCAATCAAAAAATGAAGATTTTGAATCAATGAATTTCTAAACTATTTAAATTACCAATGGGAAATGAAGATAAATAAAACCATATTTTTATACTGGATCTCTAGGTTCTTATTTCTCTGAGATATTTCTAGGTCCATTGGCTAAGGACTTTCATTTCATAAATCTTGATTGTTCAAGGAAATGCAACTGCACCATCCTACCCCATTTTTTAAATTTAATTTTGTTTTCAAGTTTCTTGTTGTTTTCAACTTTTTTCAGACAAAGTATTTTTTTCCTCAAAAGTCATTTATAAACTATCAAGCTTTTCAAAAATCTTGCTTTGGTGTGTGATGCCTACCAGAAAAGCATGGCAAAGAAAAGTATGGAATATATTACTGTACAGATTAAGTTGTGAGAAGTTTTAACATTATTCAGATGTAGATTTGTGGCATCCTAGAATGTCTTTAATTCAAGTGGAAAGGTTATCTCTTACCTCTTGGAATTTTAAATGAAATATAAGTGATTTTGAGACTCTGTTACATTGATACATTTTATGTTTTGTTTGGAGTTGTATGCCTTCAAATAAGTTTGATCCATAAACCCTTTAAAAAAACAACCACTTGCAAAGTTCTTTGTCTAAGTGTGTCCAGTTAGTTTGCTTAGCTGAAAATCAAATTATTGTGTAGTACTTTTTCAGGCAAATAGAAGTTTTCTCCTACTGAAATGTCTTTTGGGGCTCTTTTTCTAGAATTAATATAGCATGATCGGTGCTTGTGAGGAAAATATATTTAGCTGGATTCAGAAGGATCTGGGAAAAAATTTCCAAAAAAGTAAAATTAATATAGTGTTAGTCTTAGAATGTCACTTTTATTTTATATCCTACACCAAGGAAAATATTTAACTATCCTTTTAAATGCTTTACTTCTTTCACAGTACATTTCAAATGTTTTGTGAGGGAAAAGTATAGAGACATTATAACACCGTCTCTACATTTTCTTAGGTATAGGTGAAAAGAATTCTGTAGATCTTCTTATATCCTCATTTAAAGATTTGAAAGTACGTTTTGAGACAATTTATCTTAAATCACACAAATCCTTAACATTAAATAGGGATTGGAAAAGAGATTATAATGCTCTCATTACATCATGCTGCCTTTATATATTTCTATGAATAATAATAATCCAAAAAATATCGTCCTCCTTAGTAGACATTACATGCTCGTATAGATACATATCTGACATTCTAAGCCAAATTCCGGAGCAATTATAGACATGATGATGGCTCCTGAAGTAACTATTGAAAATATTTTCTAATTGCAATTCACAATGCGATCTAGTTCTTCTGTTTTTGCCAACAGTCAAAATCTCATGTTATTATTTCAGATTAGAAGCTTTGACAACCAGCTGACATTTATCCAGCAAGCTGAACTGGCAGTCTTGTGAAGTTAAACTCACTGTTAATATTTATATAGTTTCTCCAGAGAAAAGCTTAGGCAACTCACCTGGTTTATTATGTTACCTCTCTTCAAATCTCTTCTGTACTGGTTAAGGATAGTTCTGCTCTTTGCTGGTAAGAGGGAAAAAAAAAAAAAAGATAGTTTAATTATTTGCTGAACCTGTAATAAAATAAAGGTAAAATTGTTAACGTTAATAGCTATTTTCAAATTTATTCACATCCTAAAGTTTTTCCAAGTGATGTACACTGTCAGTTTTCAAACTGCATTCCAAGGCTTTGGCTTTGCCTTAGCAGTAATGATCAGAAGTGATGTCTCTCGTCAGAAAGAAAACATTTGCAGAGGCACCATTAATGTTGAAGTCATCATCAGAAGTGCATTGTAGTCTTTGACTCCCCATTTACTTTTACTCATTAGTGCTACATGTAGCTCTTCCTCCCTTTCTGAGAAATTATATTTGAACATAAGCATTTACAGCATCATCTGTATCTCCCTATATATTGACATCTATATCTACATGCTTTAAAGCATTATAAATAAATGTAAGAAACTGTCAATCGATGAATTGAAATAATTTTGTGTAGTGTAATTCTAATACAGAAATTCACATATATTTTTTAAACTCCCACTTGCATTTACCCACCAGGAATTAATTTTCTGATCATGCAGTATTTCTTGCATATTAAGTTTGCTGAATTGCAGGCACACACTGTGAAAACGTTACAATTTTAAACTTGTTTCAGTTAAGGGAAACCATTTTAAGTAAGATCAGTGTGATTATGTGTGAAGAACAGGTTTTGCATAATTTGAACCCTCTTTTTAGGAGACCTAAACGTCAACATTTTCTCCCAGAGAATCTAGATGCCATTAATTCTGTCTTCAAGGCAATTAAGCCAAATGCATTTCAGAAGTATTGAAGAGGAAAAGAACATAGTCTTATCCTTGTAATGTAACAGTAGTCAGAATCATGATGGTACTTCATTAAAATATGACATATTTAACCTATTAAACTAGAGAGCATTTCTTCTCTGAGTGAATGTAATTCAGACTTTTTTCATTGCATACAGATCACATCTTCCAAGTTGAGATACATCATATTATAATGGACTGTTATAGTTTCTCATCTTTGTATGTGAGAAAAAAGATGTTTGTCACCAAGGATTTATTTTTAAAAGCACTTGAAAGTTTGGCCAAGGTACATTATTTAAATTTAATACCTATGCATTTTATTTCTGTTATCTATCTCATAGTCAATAACAATATAAGGAGAAAATACCCCTCTAGGTCTTCATCTCGAAGCCGTTTATAAGTCTATTAGAATCTATAAAATTGTGTTATAATAATTCTAGTTGGAATTCAGAGCATAAACAGAACAATGCAATAAATATTTCTTTGTGATAGTCAAATGAGTTAAAAAACAATCTATATCTTCCCAATAACAAAGCTGCTATGGAAATTAAAAGGAAACAAACCAACAACTACAGAGTACCTTTTTCTTTCTTCATGTTCAAATAGGACCCTGAGGAAGACTACGGTATTTCTCTAGCCTATTGGATTGGATTCCCTATCATCACAAGATTTCAAATATATATTAAAAGTACCAATTATATAACTGTACCAAGAGTTTGATTGTCAAAAGTTATTTTTATCATCCCAGTAATAACTATTACTAATTCTCTGATTTATTTCCACACAATAACTAAAACACTGCTACACTTGGAAAGTAATCAAATTGCTTTATTCAGTGACAAACTGTATTATCTATAGTTGTGTAGATAAATGTAAATAATAGATTTACAAATCAGTCAGCTTTTATTACTGTAACACTTCATCAGGATCACCGAGGGATGAAGTATTCATATAAAAGAATGTTCTAGATAGAGGCAGCCCTCTGTACATATGACAGTTCAACTTTTGTTGATTTGTATTTCTGCTGTTCAGCTAACTACACATTTGCGGTCAACATATTGCCAGTAGGCAGGCAGCACACATATTAAATTCCATCAGTCAATCTACTCTCTGACGTTTACCACCAAAGTCTCCCCAGCACTCCCTCTCAATCTGACCACAAAAGAAGGGTGGCAGCATCCTTCACAACCTCGCTGCTTCAAGACTTTTGTTTTTAGCACAAGCCTAGGTTCAGCCTTGGGTTTTTGATCAAGCTGCACAGCAAGGCAGAAAGAAGGAAAGAAAAAGAAAATTAGTAGGAAAAGTGTTTAATACTTTAAAGTCAGTAACAGAAGTTTTGAAATGCTTTGAGCAATGGCAAGATCATTCCAGGGAAAGAAGCTTTGAAAAGTTCAGGAATGATTTTGAAGATTTAGACATTTTAATTTTTATTTTTAAAATAATGCCATTATTTTATATTGACACTTATCTCCAGGTAACAGCAACTTATTAAGTGAAAATAATCGTGTACTTTAAATAAGAAAAACTGTGGATCATTTTATTGTCTACTCGCCTCTACATACCTAAGATGGAAAAATCCATGTCTCTCAAGCGTGTTCCTCCAGCATCCTTCCCAATGCAAGGATTATGACTTAAGCTTCATCTGTTTAGATTTCAAGTGTGAGCAAGTGCAGAACATTCTAACCTACCCGTATTAGCCTTTTCACCAACATCTCACTTCCCACACAAATCATACTGGAATGCAATCCTCTTATCTTTGCCATGGCCACATTACAAACCCTGTATTCTGTTCTACAAGCAGTGTTTACTCCCTTTCTCTTTCTACTCCACCTCTTAAAATTAAAACTCTTGGTGATTGAGGCAGTTTCCTCTTCACCATACCAAATTTTTCTGACTAATACATTCTTATTCCTGCTTCCCTCCAGAATTAAACTGGACTGGGAGGAAGAAATCTACCATTTTCTTCCTTTCAATCCTTTAAAAGACCTGCATAAAAGAAAAATTTGTGATGACAGCCCTCCACTTTCATTCAGTAAAGTATTAGTCTTGGGGGCAAAGTGGAAAATATTTCTTTTTGTGGAATCAGACACTTATAGCATGAATCTTTGAGTTCTGACTTTCTCCAAGATAACATTCCATTCATGTTGTTATCTTCAGGAGAGAAGACTCAGCATCACATGACTGAAACTAAGAAGGGGGTGGGAATGCTATTGATTTACTCTTAACATTGATTCTCTACCAGGTAAGCAGCACATATCAAAAAAAGGAAAAAAAAAACCCAAATACTTAAAAACCCATGGTTAGGAAAAAGGCAATGCCTTCTCACAGATAGACTGCTGATAGGGGCAATTTATAATGACCCTAAAGAACCATATAATAATTGTGTATAATCATACGAAATTCAGCCTTGTTCATCTCAGCCTTGTTCAGAATAACTGAAAATAATTTTAATGTCTAACAATAACAATACATGCTGGTTAAATAAATTATGTTGCATCCATAACATGGACTATTCTGCAGCCATTAAAATGACTTCTCCTTTTCCAAATTCAGTGCTCTTGAATTTTTTTTTTTTAAGTGAGAATTTAATGTATTTTGTGCCTGATTTCTTTTTTTTTTTATTTAATTAATTAATTAATTTATTTTTTGGCTCTGTTGGGTCTTCGTTTCTGTGCGAGGGCTTTCTCTAGTTATGGCAAGCGGGGGCCACTCTTCATCACGGTGCGCGGGCCTCTCACTATCGCGGCCTCTCTTGTTGCGGAGCACAGGCTCCAGATGCGCAGGCTCAGTAGTTGTGGCTCACGGGCCTAGTTGCTCCGCGGAATGTGGGATCTTCCCAGACCAGGGCTCGAACCCATGTACCCTGCATTAGCAGGCAGATTCTCAACCACTGCGCCACCAGGGAAGCCCCAGTGCTCTTGAATTTTTATACCATTCATTTTTTTCTTTAATCTTCTCTCTTGCAATTTAAATAGTCCTCTGAGGGCTGTGTAGCCACTATCCAGATACCTTCCAAAACACCACACTAACTCAAATGCAAGTTATCATTTCCAGGCAGCCAAATTAATGCTTCATTCCTGATTCTATCTGAGGATGGAGAATTCATATACTGCCAATTTAGTTCTAAATATTTTAACTCTGGTCTGCCATTTTATTTTGGCTTCAGTGACAAGACAAATCGGATGCCTTTCAAAGAAATGGTTTTGAACACTCTTTATTAACATACTTATCTCAACATAGGTAAGCAGGAAACCCTCTCTACACAAATTAAATATAATAATAATATAATAATAAAAACTTCCCAAATCTTTTTCTCTTATCAAATTTTTTCCTATCGTGCAAATTATTCTTATCCTTAAAGACCATATTTAAGTGGCGGAAAGGACTCAATACAAAAGGTGGTAACTAATGCCTCTACTCTCCTACTTAGAGATTTCGATTGATAAAATTATGATAGCATATCAGAGAACAATGGTAGCCTTCACAAAAGTAGTGTAAGTTCTCTTAAATTCATCACAAATTTGCCTTTAAGGAGTCATATTAAGGTACTTTGAAAAACAAAAATTTTGGCATTGATAAAAACAGACTTTTACTCCGATTTGTTGCAATGAAATAAGGCTAGAAATTGTATTAAAATGCACACATTAGTTTGATGTTGAAAACAGTTATTAGGCTAATTTTTCTTCGGAAAGAACAAAGTAGGTATTTCATTTTGGTATGTAGAAATTTTTCTGGGAATATAATCACTACATGCATAGGTTATTTTTTAGTATCAAAAGAATTAAAAGGTTTTACTGGAAGCAAGGAGTAATTGTGAGATAAGACAAAATTTTAGAAGACTCTTATTTCTATAAAAATGAAATAAAACTTTGCTAATTGTCCTTATATTGACCTTGTATCTAGAATTTAGTAATAAATGGAGACTGATTTCATTCATCTATTCTTTCAACACTAATGTCTTACCTCAGTGCCAGCCACTGTTCTAGATACCGGAAATTCAAAGGTCTGCCGCTAAACACTCAACATAAGTAAACCCATAAATATCTTCAAGGGTTTAAAAACAAAGCATATGGGGAATATGATGAATTTATTCACTGTATTTGCAAGAGATCAAACAGTTTTACAGAGATGGTAAACCCTTGCTCTGTGCTTCATTAACCATAATACTGTCGCAGTGAACCCGGAACTCATTCATCATAAAATATTTCTAGAAAACCAGTGTTATGGGATATGTTTCGAAAACATTGGAGGGAATCTATTTCAGAGAAAAATTTCAGAGAAAAACTTTTCTTTACCTCTGAAAACAAAAAGTGATACGATTTATAATAGCTGCTTTTATTCTGTTATTCAATTAAGTTTAGTTTTGTTTTAAAATTGACACAGAGCTTGTAATATGGAAAACTATGCTATACAAGGAAGATCCTATTGGTTTTGTTGAGAAAGTTCATGTTTTTTGCAAGTAAGAATTCTGAAGACCATCAATAATAAATGATGCCAGGATTGTTGTCAATTTTAGGTTTGTCTCCTCGATTTCTCAATAAAAATTCATCTGCAAATCAAAGCCCTACATTTAGGTTTGTTTCATTCATATTTGTAGCTCATTTTTGAAGGTATTCGAGGTCCTGGCATAGAAGGTGACATTGCCATTGATGATGTATCAATTGCAGAAGGAGAATGTGCAAAACAAGACTTAACGACTAAGAGTAAGTGTCTCTTCTTGGATCATTTGGTGTGATGTTAAAGTAATGTAATGACTATTAAACTAATGTGGTCTAATTGTTAAAACTAATTTATTTTTAGTTTATTTAAAAATTTCCTGTGCATGAGACCCTAAAATTTTAATTATATTTTAAAATCAAAGTATGAAATCCGATGGTAGGCATTTGAACTCAGTTATTTGACCTAAAATGAAAGTAATTTTGATTTAGGTCTATGTAAGGCAAGCACACTTTGGTTTTTAATTAAGATTTTTAAATATTCTTAACTTATATTATTAATTTCAGAGGATATTTTTCACTTTTATTAAAATATTTGGCTAATCTATATACTCAGCACACATTTATATAACCATGGCTGTTTTTATTCCTCCGAGTTTATGAATGTATTTTGTAGGTCTAACTTTTGCCAACCATTTTAACAGATTCAATATTGTGAAGAGCCTTGGTATATATATTAAGTAATGGAGCAGCCTAATTCTTTTCTGGTATAATTAATCTTCTTATACCTGCATCACAATCTTGTTTAGTAATTTGGTTTCACTTTTTATTCTAGTTTGAATATTATGGTATAATGATATCTTCAAATTGTATGTTTTTCACCAAAAATCCATTTTTAGTAAAAGAGCTATAAATAAAAAATTATAACTAATGCAAAAACCATCAGAATTATGTGTTGGGCTGTTTCTTAAAATCCTCATTGTATTATTCATGTGAAGGTGAGAAATCTAAAATTATACTTATGAAAAATTCCTCTAGTTGAAGGATTTTCATAGACCCACCTAGAATCTTTAATTTTGTGGTCATTTAAAGAGGTATCAATCAAACTAAATATATACAAATAACTCAATTATTTAGTACTTACAAAAAGAGCATGAAAATCCACTTTGTATAAGTCTAGAGCAAATCAGAGTCTTTGTTAATTGAGTATTTTTAGTGAGAAATTATATCAGTCTGGATGTTGAAAGTCAAATTTGTACAACTACCCAGTGATTGCTCATACGAACTGAATTGACTCCATTTTTAAACATTGTTAGGAGACAAAAACTAAGACTGTACATAACAATGAGCCATTTTGCCCATAGTTTTCACCTTCTTGTCATTACACTTAGCATTTCAAGTGGCAATTTTAGTAAAAGTTTCTCCCTGTGTCTGGCTAATTTTTCTTTAGAAAACCAGTAGCTATATCCAAATGAAGTAGGTTTGTCAAATGCACAGAAAAGCAAGCATTCTTCTCAGAGGAAAAAGGGATTTCTTTTGAATTTCACAACATGAATCAGTGATAGTAACATATACTATATTAACTGAAGATAGCTACCATCTGATACAGAAATCTTACATTTTGATAATTAAATCACTGAAAATTAGTATAAATAGAATTAAACTTTCCAAATGAGGAAAGCAAGAGAACATAATTTACTCCCCAAAAAGGAGAAAGCAGAAATGTAGCCACAGTGAAATGACTATGAAAACGCATAGGCACTTTATTGTTATACAATAGAACACTTTCATAATCAGTTTTCTTCTCTTAAACTACTAAATCCAGGAAAAAGTGTGACTATTTCAAGTAAGATATATCTATGCTTATTGGAGGTATTTTTATTTAGCCTCTGTAAATCAGAGGAAACAATTCTAATTGAACAAAAACATTTTCTTTGGTATGAGAAAGTACTCTGCTACACTTGTATCTCTTTAACTATAACTTATTAAGTTCATTTTGATGAATAGCATTTGTGGAATCTTAAATTAATGTTAAATTCTAAGTACAAACCAGCTTGGAGGCCAAAGGACTCTTCCTAAACTGCTCAGGCTTCCAACCCCTCTCCGGTAGTAAATGTAGTACTATGGCCACACTATCAAAAGCTGAGATTGTTTGTCTCTTATTTTCAAAACCCAGCTCGCTCCTAGGTGGGAGCCATTGTGTAACTTAAGGCAGGTTAATGAATTGTTGGGTTTGCCTATGTTAGTCCTCCTAGGTAAGCTATACATTCTAAGAGGTATCATCTGTACATGAATTTTACTTGAAATACCAGCTACAGTAGGAATCTCAAAGCAGATTGGTGAAAGAGCTCTTTTAGTTAGAATGGACTTCATAGCACTTTTAAAAATTACACTAAGGAGAAAATTATTTACCCAATTTATAGATAATAGACTGATCCTGATATGTATAATCCACTGTTTGCAGTAGTTAATTTCTCTACCCATAACAATCCCTACCTGGTTTTCATAAAGAGTAGTTTTTCTTTCAGTGGTCTTTAAGCTTAAACATTTCTAAAAGCTTAAAAAACAAAACAAAATGAAGCTGCCCTTTTAGATTTTTGAGAATTTTCTATGTGTGCATGCCTTCATGTGGCTAGCAGAACTCTGAGGTTGAGCTTAGCCACAAACTCACATAAATATCTTCTGAACAGGTTTTCGTCGCATAGCATATCAATTTAAAATCTGAAAATATTTTAATTTTATCAAATGCCTCACCATGTATTCAAGTTATTTTCCTTTTCACTTGTCTTGGAAGTGAAGCTGATAAATAAAACAAACCAAAAAACAAGTGTTTTCCAAAAATATCTTCCATATACTAAAATTGTTTTATTTGTTCACCGAAGTTGTATTGGTAGCTATATGGAATACTTACTCTCCTTTTTAATGATTTCTTGGGATTTACTTCCCTTGTCTTTAGATTCCGTTGATGGTGCTGTTGGAATTTTAGTACATATATGGCTTTTTCCAGTTATCGTCCTCATCTCTATCTTAAGTCCTCGAAGGTGACCTTACCCTGGCAGAGGCTATAAAAGATTCACCAGGCACTGGCATGAAGAAAGAGTCTTTGTAAATGGACATTGAAAAAACAAACTACCAAAGATTCCTCCACTGACTACTGACTCAAAATAAAATAATAAAAACAAATTTTTTAAGCACTGGGGATAAAAAGACATCATGGAAATATAACTTATTCCGCACTACAAATAAAAGAAAATCTTGACCTGAGTAGAGAAGAGACCTTCAGGTGCTTTCGTGGCTAAAAAGATTACAGCGTCATCTGGTCATCTGGTTGAACTCGGAAAAAAAAAAAAAAAAAAGAGCTATAGAAATCCTTGTCAAAGCACAAAGTCATGGCTGGTTTTGTTTCAAATGAATAGTTTGCTTGTTACCATGGAAACCTAATGGCCTGCCAACAAAAACCTCACTGTAAACAGGGTACGTGAAGAGCTGGCATTTATTTTCCTTTTGAGAAGGTTTTGCATAGAGAATTAAATAAATGTAGGCCCTTTTACCTTTGGTTGTTACCATTCCTTGAAAATAACCCGAACTCAGAATTATTTACAACATTCTTCTTCCTCCCCACCTTATCCCCATCCCACCTTTATTATTATTATTTGTTTTCCTCCCATGGCTAAGCTAGATAACTGTATGCTGTCTCTTTTTGCATGCACTACTATCCAGGATGGTAAACCTGGGCTTACATATTACACAGGCTTATCGGAGTTTGCTTGCGGCCACTTGAACACCCAAACTAAGTCATCTGTTCCAACGAAGAAACCAAACCATCATCTTTTATAAATTGCCATGGAAACCAAGTGCCTTCAATGAAACAAGCCTGAATAATTTTCAACTCAGAAGTTTGCACTGCTAAGAGTGGTTTGTGTAAAACTGTTTTATAAACAAACTACAGAGCCTAAATGTGCAAATTACAGGCAAGACAACAAAGCCGCTTCTGAAGAAGAAAGGACCGAAGCTGCTGCGTAAGCCCATGCAGACAAGATATTTGTTGTTTGACCTCCTAGACAGCCATGGCCTTTCGGCTTATTGTCCATTAGAAAATAACTTCCATTGAGACCAGACATGGGAGCAACACTTTTTTCTTCCAGGTTATTAAATGGGTCAACCAGAGCAAAAGATTGTTAAGATAATACTTAGCGCAGAAGGTGGTGAAACAGGAGTGATTTTTTACTCTAACCTCCATTTGAAATGAAATTGGCCCTAGCTTTAGAGGGAACAAGAAAATGTTTGTGATTGCAGTACATACAAACTCTACAGTGGAACTGGGCCTGAAAAAATCTGGCTTTATTCTAGACACTGAGGGTAATATGCCTCTGCCCTTTAGTCAGACTCTGTGAAAATTGTGAAATATTATTTTATTATTTTACCAAGATTAAAAAACACTTTTACAAAAAAACAAAAACCTGTAAAAATGATTTTGAGCTACCTGAGGACAAATCATACCTTTAACCAGCCAGTTTTCCAATGCATTGTAAATTTCACTTAAACCTGTTGGTTATGAAAATTTGAAGATCTTTTTCCTTAAATTATCTCAGCTTTTAACTTCATTTAAAAAGACTTTTGTCTAAAGAAGAATATTATTATTATTATATGTTCTTTCAACACCCCAGGATTAAAAAAAAACTGATTATGCAAGTAATTGGGATATAAGTATTAAATTATAACATTTGCAAATATTAATATAAAAAGCACAACAAGATGTAGTGGAAAAATGACAAAGCTTGATTTTTTTTAAAAAAAATTCTGTAGAAATGTTTGTGCAAATTCAGTAATCCAACTTAAAAGATAATTTTACAGCTATGTTCAATAAAGCCTCTTTCCAGGTAAGGTATGAAAAGCAGTATGTGTGTTTGTTGAACGATGTTCACTTATCACCAAAATGAGACTAGTTATACAATTTACTTGTTACGTCTCCATGGGATAAATCTTCAGTGCTTCATGTACTTTAATGTCTGCAGGAAGAAATTTTGATAGGAAATATCTGATGCACTCTCCCTTATTTGTAATAGTTGTAAAAAAAAGTCAAACTTTCGAAAGTAAAATATGAAACAAATATGAACTTGGAATTTAATGTGTATTTTCATAGTTAAAGAGGGAACCAGTCTGAATATCCAGGTAATGGTAGAATTGAGCTAAGCCATGTTCTTTAAATTAAGCAGAATAAATAAATGAATTTTATAACATATTTGAACAAATCAGACATATTGAAAGAATTTCAAAATTATAGTCACCCATCTATTTTATCAAACCAAAGAGATTAAAGTAAAAATATTCAAGGCACTTAGCTTAATATTTACTAAATCTCCCTTCACCTTGACTTCCATTTTATGTGGCAACTAACCAATTCTCTCCACTATCCCATATTAGCGGATCATATTTTGAAATTGATTTTCTGCGTACTCATTTCTGATAATATCAATGAAAATGTTCTAGATCAAAAGAGAGGCTTAACTCATTGCCGCCTTCTTTCCCTGATCTTTGAGTGAGGCTTTTGCAAAAAACAAAAAAAAAAATCTGCATTCAGAATATTTGGATATACATGTGTCCTTTCCAGGAAAATAATCAAGTCTTTTCTCCTAAGTAACCCTGCACAAAGAAACTGCTGTAAGCAAAAGATTCAGTTCTCCTACTAAACATTCATAAAATACGAAAGTCTTTCCATAACCTTTCACACAGTAAGAATACACAAGGCTTCAGAAGTTCATGAGAACCGGCTGGTACTTCAAAAAGTAATTTTGATTAAATGTTTGAGAAATTGCAGATGAGTGCCAAGAACAAAGGGGTAATCAGAAGAACTGCAAAGCAATCAACTTTAATGATGTGGTAATAAGTTAAAATATATAACTTAAATGGGTTCTGGATCACTTATATAAATGAACAAACTTAGAATCAATGTTTTTCACTCCAGAGCAAATGTTTAGTTGCTGTAATTGAAAGGCAATGGATAAAAATGCAAAAATTTTTTAAAGGTCAGCATATGTGAAATGTAAATTAAGTATTCCCTTCTTTAATATTAGTTATAATAATGACAACTTTAAAGTACTTACATGTTTACCAACTGCCTTCCTTTTCCTAATACTTTTTTGTATATGAGTTGAAATCTCCAGTGTATTCCCCCTTTTCCTTTTTGATGACACATTTTAAGTGTAATTGATGGCAATATTTTGTTGTTGTTGTTGTTGTTTTTCTTTCGTAGGAAGGCATTAGGCAATGGAGCTTTTAATTTCCTGGGAGAAAGATTATATCATGTAATCTCCTACTGCCAGTAGTTGATCCCAATTAATTAGAAGCATTACTTTTTTTCATCAGTTCAGAGATGATTGTTTCTCCACATTTTAACATCTCTGCAATCAGGCTATTTTAATTATAATTAGCAGCATTTCTGTGTAGTGATATATAAAACAATAGTGCATCCTAAAAACATGGCATCTTAGGTACTGAAATTCACCAATGTTTCCAGAAGTGTCAAATCATGCCCAATGTTATTACTTTTCAGTAGTAATAATAGCCCCTTTGTATTTGTAGGACTATATTAAATACTCATTGAATACATATTATTTAAAAATAACATAACTTTTATTTTGTGCTTTTTAAAAATCTGAGTCTTCTCTTACATGCATTTTATACATACCTAGCCCTGCTTTCTTTCTTTTTCTTTTTTTCCTGCTACCTATTTTTTAGTTCTATTATGAATTACAATATGCCATGTATCCCTGGATTAAAATGTTTTCTGGTTTTATGTGCTGCATAGCACTTAGTAGGTTGGTTAGAAGTTTGGACTGCCATTAAATTTTCTTTAAGAGATTTGAAAAATGCCTGGTGCATCACAATGTCATGTAATAGGCTAAACTAATGGTACTTCATTTCACCTACATCACAGCATCAACTTTGGCATAGCAATGAATTGTGATAATTACAATAACGAGAATTAAAACCATCTGGTCAGTTACATCATGTTACAAATGGTAAAAAATAATGCCATTCTTTACTTTTATAGTTTAAAATATGACAAAATATGAATGACAGCTATACTAACTTTTCACCAAACATGCATTTTTATTTTAAAGACTTTATAATAAACCTATCTGTCAAAATGTGTAATTTGAAGAACAGTTAATTTAGTTCTATACTTAAGACTGTATGAAACTGGCTGTGGTGTTTGTCATGATCTATTTTTGTTTGTTTTGATTAGTGATTTGAAAGATACTGATAGACTACATAACCTGAGTTTGATAGAATGCCTTCAAAGGATTCTATTGAATGCATGTTCTTTATCAAAAAACTTTTTTTTAAATGTGCCTTTCAAAGATAAGAGCCTCTCAACAGACATTTAAACTGGAAAAATTTTATTCCAAATTCATTTTCCTCTTGAGTGATGACTACTTCTTACTAATTGCTTCGTCTGCATCTCAACAAAGCAGAAGGTATACTCTTCTTGCAACTGGGTAGTTGATGTCAATGAGGAGTTATTGCATTTTCTGTGAAAACAATAAAATCATAGGGTTCAATCCCAAGCTATTTCCTTTCCGACAACGTTCCCTTTGTGGTTAACTAGCTTACTTAGTTTTCTTAGTGCTTATTTTTAAAAAGCAATGTCTCTGGCATTTTCTACTTCTACTTAGAAAAGCTACCACAGAATGATCAGAACTTTTTTTCAAATCCGGTATAAAAAGTTCTCTGCTGAGTATCCATAATATTTATAAGTAAATATATATGTTATTACATAGAAAAGTAAGACTTAAAAACTTGAAATTTTAATGTGAAATATGCCAGTTCAGAATCCATCTATCATATGTTTATGTCTGTTTGGAAACAGAAGTGAAAGTTAGGGAGAGATAAATATTCCATATATTTGTATATGGACTACTTTATTGACACTATTAATATAAAGCTTAATAAATTATGTTGGTGATTTCATTACCGTGAACCTACATTGAGTATATTGGAATTAAGGAATTGGAATTCAAAATTTGAATAGGGCAGGGGTTAAACTCTGGGTAGAAACTGAAATAGTTTTCTTAAAGGAATATTTACAACTGATTGAATTTAATTTCAATTGTACTAATTTTCCATAAGTTGAGCTAAAATGTATTCTTATTTTTCAATAAAATGATGGGAAATTTTATGAAATAGGGATTAGCATATTAGTTTCAGTTTGTTTTCGTATGGCTTTTAATTGTTGTCCTGGATTTCCAGGATATCATTTTTATTTCTTGAGACATCAGTATATTTAAATGTATACGTTTAATCAAATATACATTGTGTTAAATTCATATCGAATATTAGTTACATTTTAGATCTCCAAGTTTAGATTTAACTTACTTTTCCTTTTGATATTTTCCTTCTGCAGATAGCTGTATGTTATTTTCCCTTGGATTTTCTTTCAATAAATGACATTATGTTAAATACTCTGTTAGTGTTTTGGGGAAATTTCTGCTGTCAATAAGCACTGAAGTTAGAAACAAAAAAATATTTAGAATAGCAATTATATTTGCAAATTAAGATGAAAATGCCATCATTTCTCTCACTATTAAAAAGCTTTTATAGACTTAACACTGCAGTGGAGCACAATTAGCCCGTTAAAGATATGTGTTGATTTTTACATCCTTTGTGAGGGATGATTTATAAGATTGTGTTAAACAGGTGGGCACTAAAATCTTCCTGAATGAACTGTGATTTAAGAATGATGGTTCAATTTAGTAACTGTGGGCTTCTGTATGGTATGTGAATAACTGACTGCAGATTAACAGTACTGCTGTTTTCCAGGATGAAAGTTTTAATCACATATTTCACAGGGGCACTGTAGCCTAAATGTGGGCCTTCCGAGGGAAATAAATAATACTGCTTGACAACGATTTGAGTGAACCAAAGTATAAATGGAATCCTAAAACTTGCTTATTATTGTTTCCCTACTGCCTATTTAGCTTAGTTTTTTCTTCATCTTTGTTATTATATCTCTAAATATATCCATGAAATTTTGGAAATACAGATACAATTAACATTAACAGACCTATTAACCATCTTTAGAAATCAACTCTCTAACTGCTCCCTAAGTGCATATTAAAGTACTGTTTATTCTTCATAAGCTGTTTTGCTTAATAGTCAAATTAGGGACTTTGTCCATATTTGATTCCTACAGTACTTATATTCCATTAAATTATTCTTTAGTAGTCTGCATATCTGCTTCCCAGCTGAAGTTGTAACCTCCTCCATGGCAAGGACTATGTCTTTTTACAAATTTAAGAGCTTCCAACTTACCTAGGTTCTATAGAGATTATTGAATTAATGATTACTGGATTAATCCATGATTTAGACCTACATTTAGAATGGAACTTATTCAATGAATGTAGGAAATAAGCAGCAATATCACCTTTCAGTTATAAAATCAATGACATTTCACGGACAGAAGACATCTCCTATGTGCTGAGAAAAATGAGGAGTCGAGGAAAATGAAAGGTCAGTTTAAGCATTTCCAACACAATTTTCTGGCACTTCTTAGTTTAACAGAAAATGATTGTATTTCTTAATAAAAGGGCAAACGTTGTTAATGTTTCTGCAAACAAAATCATTATATGGTTAAACTAAGGAAAAGGAGACTAATCCTGCATGTTTTGTGTTAGATGCCATCCTTACACATGAGAATAATATGACATAGAATCTCTTCTTTTAACCAAAATGTATTAATTATAGAATATTATGCTTAATTTTACATTAGGGAGATCACGTGAACTAAATTCAAAGTCTTAGCTCCTTTGTAGAGTTTGTTGCAGTATATATATGTTGGGATCCAGTCATCCACTGAACATGATACGAAGTATATTTTAATATGCAAATATTTTAAAGGGTTGTATAATAATTTGAATTATAAAACACACTTATAAAAATAAGAAGATATTTATTTAGTTCTTGGTAATATTTTAGGTGCAAAAACTAGATTCGTACACATGGGACAAAATAATGAGAAAGAAATTAATTTTCATAATTGGTAACAGTGTTGAACAGAAATGACTATAATTTTATTATTTTATTTTGTTTCGGCTTTGAATTATGTGTCTCAATTTCCAAAATTGACACAATTCAGCAGGCTAATGAGCCCAAAATAAAAGATGGTACAGTGCTAGTATGTGGCAAATAGACAATAATTAATAGTTAATTAATTTACAAAAATAAGTAGTACACACTGTTATAATTTTTTAATGAAATAAACATGCATCTTTTCTTTTTCATTTAGTTTTTGGCAATATCATGTACAAAAGTGGGATTTTATGTGTACTCAAAAGGCCTTTGCAGTGCAGGAGTATCTGAGGGCACTGGAAGGGTATCCATTCTGAATCAACATCCCACACCAGGCGTGAGATTCCTCACTCAGCAGTCCCTTCCTTCCTGCCTGGTGTTGCTTTCTCCATTTAGTCTTCTTTCAAACTATAAATATTCCCATCAGGAAAACATATTAGTCCCTAATATTTGGGGGTAACATTTTATCAGCTCACAGTCTTCAAATATCTAGCAAAATTGACAGAAAACCCTGGACCTACTGGAATGGGCTAAGGAACAGGAAGGAGATGCATGCTGAAAGGAGAGGTACAGGATTTCAAAAACTACATTCATTTCACAGTTTTCCTGAGGACAGGTCCAGATTACATATCCAGTATATAAAATAGAGATAGAATGAGAGGAATGTCAGGCTGTCAGACCCAGGCAAAAGCTCAAAGAACAGAGTGAGAGAGCTTCTAGGACAGAAACATAAACAATGAAGTCACAGAGAGGGGACAATGTGAATAGATGTGGATGATGCATTTAAAAATGAAACTGATCAAACTAGATTGTTCACACTAGTAGAAAGGAGAGAAAAGGAAAATTACATAACTAGATGCATTCTGTAGAGGGATATAATCTAAAAAATGAAAATAAAATGTTTAGATCAAGTAAGTTTGAAAAGGAACTACAATAAATATATATACAAATATTCACCACATGCTCCTGCTTTCTCTTCTTTCCTTTGCAGTGACTATGGTTACAACATGGCTTCTCTGTCCACTTTCTCCTTCCTGGTTATGTGGACTCAGAGTACGTAGGTTACTTCTCTGTAAATTTTCCTTTGAGATGTACTTCAGCAGGCGAGTTCCTGTTTCAAACTGCCTCTGTTCATACTCTCTCTCCACCACTTTTTCATTATACAATTTTAGTTAACTTATTCAATGTCCATAACAACTCAGTTTCCTCCCCTGTGAAATAGGGATAATATCATCGGTAATAATATAGTATTTCATAGGATTGCAGGGAGGCTCAAATGACATAAACTACATAAGACACTTAATTTCCTAGAACATAGTAAGAATTAATGAGCACTTTTTACTGATATTCATGCTATTCTTAGAGAAGGAAGAAGAGAAAGTTGAGAATCATGACATCTGTTACCTTCCACATATGCCCAGTTTGGAAATGAGCATTTTCAAATTATTTTCACTCTCTCTAATAATCTTACTTCGAGCCCATGCATATGCACACATTCATACATACATGTCATTAATATAATGATTTATCATTTTCCAAGTGCTTTCACACACATTGTTTCATCTGTTCTAACCCAAAATGATTGGTGGCTTCCCCGTGGTGGGTGTGAATTGAGGTATGATGGATGTCGTCCTGTCCTCTTTCCATCACCCTGCCTCTCACAGCATGTAGGTGGGCACCTGTTCACAGTGACCCAGGACTGAAAAGAACAGTGTTTAATAAGCAATGTCTTTTGTTTTTTCTTATCCAGGGAGCCTCCATACTATATGAAATCTAAAACAACATTATTTTGTGTACCACTAAGAAGAAAAAGACCACATTTTTACTGTGATTGTAAGACACCATAAGTTATAACAGGCAGTCCTATTTCAGAGATGTAAAATTGTGAAAAAATTGAATCTTTAGATTAATGAAATATGAAATCATTTTTAATGTACTAGATATTTCATTTGAAACGTACAGAAACCTGCTTTGTGTATTATAATGCAGTTGGACTCTGTCTTTAATGTGAATCAAAAGCTTCTAGAATGGTTGTTGAAAATACAGATTCCAGAGTCTTGGCACCAGACGTTTTGATTCAGTAGAGCTAGAGGGAGAAGACAGGGGTTTTTTAACAAGCCACTTAAATAATTCTGACATTTGTGATAAAAGGAGCCACAATTTGATAAAGATTGGTGTAGTGGAAAGACTATAAGTTCAAATCCTGATTTTTACCACTAGTAGCTGTGTGACCTTGAGCAGATGTTTTTAAAGCCTTGAGCCTTAGTGCTCTCGGAGACACCATAGAGCGGTCTGGAGTCAGACTGCCAGGTTCTTCATTATGTAATCTCCCTCAGTTCCCTTATCTATAAAGTGGGGTTATCGAATTAATGAGCTAATATATGTAAAACATGTCGAACATTGCTAGTCTATAGCAAGCACCACATAATATCTTGCTCATCTGCAAAAATGGGGTAGTAATTATAGTACTCGCCTCAACGCCATGATGAGTAAATGAGGCAACACATCTCAAGTATTTGGTAAAGAGAAAAGTGTTTTGTTTTGTTTTGTTTTGTTAGATATTGGCTTAATAAAGTAAGATCTTTCAAAATAAATTCTTTAAAACTTCTTTTCATGGCTAATCCTTATTTCCTTTTCCTTGTTTTCTTGAAGATGGACATCTTGAAGATGGACAAGGAAAATTTTTCTATAGTATTTGAATGTTCTTATTTATCTGGCATGAAGTATACTAGCCCTCCAAATGAAGTAGGCCCTATGGCATTACTTTATAATGTAAATGGTTTTTTGAATAATCATGCTTATTTTAGGATATAAAAAATTGTTAGAAAAAGTAGACAATTGTTAGTAAATAAGCACAAGTTTGACATTCTTCAAAAGTTACCATTGATATTTGCATATATGTTGATGTTCTAGACAGAAATGCTGCTCATTTTTTTAAAATAAACTTTTATTTTGAGATAATTATAGATTCATTGTAGTTGTAAGAGATCATATAGAGAGATACTGTTTCCCCAGTGATAACATCATGTATGTGTATGTGTGTGTGTGTGTGTGTGTGTGTGTATTTAGTTCTGTGTATTCTTTAAAATTAGTTTATTTACTTATTTATTTATGTTTTGGCTGCATTGGGTCTTCATTGCTGTGCGCAGGCTTTCTCTAGTTGCGGTGAGCGAGGGCTACTCTTCGTTGAGGTGTGCGGGCTTCTCATTGCGGTGGCTTCTCTTTGTTGTGGAGCACAGGCTCTAGGCACGCAGGCTGCAGTAGTTGTGGCACACGGGCTCAGTAGTTGTGGCTCATGGGCTCTAGAGCGCAGGCTCAGTAGTTGTGGCACACGGGCTTAGTTGCTCCGCGGCATGTGGGATCTTCCTGGACCAGGGCTCTAACCTGTGTCCCCTGCATTGGCAGGCAGATTCTTAACCACTGCACCACCAGGGAAGTCCCTAGTTCTGTGTATTTTTATCACATCTGTAGGTTCATGTATTCACCACCACATACAAGGTACACAGTTCAGTCACCACAGGAACCCCTGTAGTGTTGCCTTTTTATAACCATATCCACTTCCCTTCTGCCTCCCCTCCTCCAACCCATCCTATAATCCTGGCAACAACTAATCGGTTCTTCATTTCTACGATTTTGTCCTTTCAAGAATGTTATATAAATGCTATCAAACACTCTATAAATTTGGAGGATTGGCTTTTTGCATTCAGCATAATTCCCTGGAGAATTATCCATGTTGTGGCATGTATCATTAGCTTGTGCCTTTATATTGTAGAGTAGTATTGCATAGTATGAATGTACCAGTTTGTGTAACCATTCACCCATTGAAGGGCATCTGAGTTGTTTCCAGTGTTCGGTTATTACAAATAAAGCTGCTATGAACATTCATGTACACATTGTTTTGTGAACATAAGTTTCCATTCCCAAGAAAAATGTTCAGGAGTGCAACTGCTGGCTGGTATGGTAATTGTATGTTTAGTTTTATAATTGTTTTCCAGAGTGGGTGCACCATTTTCCATTCCCACTGGCAATGTATAAGTAATCCGATTTCTATGCATTCTCACCAAATTTGGTGTTGTCACCACTTTTTTTACTTCAGTATTCTGATTGGGGTGTCATGATATCACATTGAGGTTTTGCATTTTCTTAACAGCTAATGAAGTTGAATACCTTTTCATTTGCCATCTGAATATCCTCTTCTGTGAAATGTTTAGCTATGTCCTTTGCCTTTTTTCTAATTACATTTTTTTTTAATTGTTGGGTTTTGAGACCTCTTTTTATATTCTACATGTAAGTCATTTGTGGGATATGTGGTTTTAAAGTAGTTCCTCCTAATTTATACCTTGTCTTGTCATCCTCTTCACATGGTATTTTGCAGAGCAAAAGTTTTTAGTTTTAATGAGGTCTAACTTATTTTTCCCTTTTTTGGATTATGCTTGTGGTGTCATCTAAGAACTCTTTGCCTAGCCCTAGATACTAAATATTTTCTCTCTGTTGTTCTTTTAAAAACAATGGTGTCTTTATCCTAAAATGGAAAACTGGACAAATTTTAAGTCCTGTTTTAATGTTAGGTACATTTATTTTAGTTTAAAAATATAATATTTTCTCATAGCAATGATGGAAGATGTTTAAACAGAGCAATAAATGAGGTTAACAAATGTAGGTATTTTAGATATTAAATCAAAATTTTGAATGTTACATTTAAAGTTATATGATATGATAATATAACCATATAAAGAGAAGAAAGTTGTATCTCTTCATCTCAAAGCATACCCAAAGATGACTGCTTTTATTTTTTCAAATTCTCCCTTAATTTCACTTATAGAAACTGTGTAATGAAAATCAGACAGCCATGCAAATAGTCATGTATTAGGTATTGTGTCCACTTATAATAGTGAGAAAACTAGAAACAATATAAATGTCCATCAGTAAGGGAATGATTAAATAAAGCATGGTTGTGCACTCCCATATGGACTCCAGCTTTCACACAGCAGTACAGCCTGAAGACTGCCAATTGTGTGAGAGATTTCTTCAATGCCTACACGTGCACTATAGTTCAAAAGTGCCAGGAATTAACATCACCACAACCAGCCCTTCCATCACTCAGCACCAGCAGTCCTCACCCAATGCATAATGCCCTAGCTTTCTAGCCCTGAGGGAGAATAACTCCAAAATGCCCGTTCTACAGACTCTCAGAGTTCCCCATGGGACCAAGTTCATTACCCACGGTGGTCCTTGGATTAAGAGAAATTTTTTATTGGTTGTCTTTCCTTCCCTTTATCACTTCCTCATATCCCTATTAGAATTTCCTTGAATCATCTTCCAGAAAAAATATTGCACTGAAACCTTGTCTTGAAGACTGCTTCTGAGACAACCAAACTAAGACAATTATTTATAGGAGAGAGAAGCAGGAATCTCTTTTTAAAAATGGGCTTGAACTTCACATAACACATAAATATGTTTACTATATATTGTTGGGTTAAAAACATACATAACATTACATGTAGTCTGATATATTTATAAAAATACATATGCCTCAAACTCGTAACATTCTTCCTGTCTGGTAGATTTTGTTTAGCAAAGTTTGATTTTCTATTTCATGCCTGGATTCTTAATTTTTTGGACATTAAACATATGTTAATTTTGTAGTCTCAAAAAACATAACAAAAAATCCTAGGGAGAGGAAAGGAAGAAAATAGCTCAGTGTAAGGAAAGATTTTGGGGTTTATTTTCCTTGTTCAAAAGTGGATCTTTTCTAGATTTAGGTGGCCTAGAAAATATAGCTTTAGGCATTCTACATGGAGGCATAAGACAGTGAGGAGAAACACCATGTCCACCTAGTGAGGTCTTAGGGATGTGCTGGCGTAGTGAAAACAGGATAATTACAAGGGCAAAATATCACTGAATGTTGCTGCACACTGGCAGAGGAAATTGGGTAACATTGTAGAGTCCAAATATGCTCTGCTTAATGCAGCATACTTAATTCAAAGTTTAAATTGGGAAATATTAATTGAAAAAAAGTGAAAATCTTGTTTGTAAGTCAATGAAAACAATAACGTGCATTCATTATGAATAACAATAAAGAGTTTGCATGGCAGAAGAAATATGCAAAATTCCCGTTTTAGAATATAATATACATGTTCCTCAAGACTATTTTTCTAATTTTATCGCTTCCCTTCTGTACACTAATTATTTGTTGATCTCAATTAGTCTCTCAACTGTATTTATCTGTTCTGGAAAATAGTACACTGCACATGAAAGTAATCTTCGTCACAAAGAGTGCATTTCTTTTTATCTTTCTGGCCTGGTTAGCTCTGTTGTTTGGGGCATGTGCTAATGAGGCTGGTCCTGTATATTCAAAAACCCCATCCTAATTAGCTGTGCATAGAGAGATGAACTCTGTGGATGCACGCTGATAGTCTCAGTCAAACCAATGCTTTTAATTGGTCAGAAATGTGACTATGATTGTGTGGCTAAATTGATGGTTTTCATTATCACAATAGAATGAAAATTTCAAAACCTTGTTTTACCTTGGTGTATTAATAGCCACCACTTCTCCAGTATTCCTTATGCCTAGTATAGCACTAACAGTCATTATAATGTGAGCCAGAAACCTGGGAATCATCCTTGATGCCTCCTTATTCTTCATCCCTGTATCCAACCCATCAGCATGTCTTGATTTTGCCTCCTAAATATATTTTGAATCTGTCTTCTTGCCACCATTTCTGATGTCTCTGCCCTAGACAAAGTTACTATGAACTCTCGCTAGGATACTGCATTAGCCTCTCATCGTAGATTTCTGCATCTTACACTGGCACCCTCACTCATTCTTCACCTTGTAGCTTAGGTATATATACATCTTAAAATATAATACAAATATAAGTTCACTCTCCTTCTTGTAACCTTTTAATGGATTCCCATTTCTTGCCAAATAAAAACTGAATTCCTTAAGGTAGCATAAGAAAACCTGCATGATCTGGCTTCTTTTCACCAATCTCGCCTCACCTTAAACTGGGTACTGGTGTTTCCCAGTACCTATCATATTATGCAATCTATCACTGGCACTCATCAAATTAAGATGAAGGAATGAATGATTAACCTACCACTCTCATGCTTGTTCACGTTGCTGCAGACACAGATTTTCTTCAGTTTGACCAATGCTGCTTCCATACTCAGGGCCTTTTGCCTGCTTTTCCTATGTTTCAGATACTCTAAGCCCTCTTTCCCCTTTGCCCAGTTTGTTCTTCATCTCAGCTTATACAAGAGTTCTTCTGGGAATCCTTTCTTCATCATTTAGACCAAATCAGTTTCTTATATTATATATTCCCACTATCTTGTCTTAAAACATTTCTCAAATGTTTAATTGAATATTTGTGTATTGATTATTATGAATTCCCTTACTTTACTGTGAGCTCTATGAAGCCGGAGGAAACATGCTTATTTTGCTTACCACCTTTTTAAAATTCAGAATAGGATATCAAATATTTTGTAAAGCAATGATGAATGACTATATTTCCCCCCCCCACTTTGATCTTTCAGAAGCCAAGTCCAAAGACTTACCCCCAAATTCATTCTCTTTAGTTACTTTTTGATAAATTATTTTTGATAAATGTTCATCACACTTCTTTGAAATTACCAACTTTTAAAAATTACCAACATTGGTATATGTTATAGTATTTGCTGGCTTTTCCTGATTGGTTTGGATACTATCTATTGCCTGCATGCCACATATTCCTTCTTCCATCTTTAACTGTAAATATTTTCCAATGGTCTAAATTTGTTTTTGTTGGTCCCATCCCATCCACTACCAGAAAAACCCTTCAATGGACGATGTTCAAATTGACCTCACTCTCCAGGCCTGCATCTTTTATATAGATTCAAGATGTATGCTGAATTCTACTCTCTATAGTCCAAATCAGTAATCCCTAAAAGCATTTTAATCCCTAAAAACAAATTCTTCTCCTGAATTCTCAAATTCTTCTTCTGAATTCTCTGTCTCATTAATTTGACCACCATTGGTGGTCAAATGCTACCATTTTCCAGTGAACTATGTTTAACTATGCTCAAAACCTGTAGAATCACCTTTGCCTCCATTTCCCTTGTATCCTAAATTTAATCAGCAGTGCTTCCTCATTTCTGTCATCTTGAACTCTTTTTAAATCCATTCTGCTTTTCACCAAAAATGACTGTCCAGACAGTGTAAGAGCATCCTAACTCATGTCATTGCCCTTATGTCCCCTGTTCCCAAATTCATCATCATAACTATGTCAAATTGGTCTTCCTAAATAGAGTCCCACTGCTTTACAAGAAAGTGGAGTCTCAACATATTGGTCCCCTTCTCAGGAATTCTTAGTGTCTACAGTTTATATACTGACTAAGGTACAAATGCCTAAGTGTATACCCACAAATTTTCTTAAATGTTTCTGATACATCTTGCCAGATCACTATACACTGAAATTTTACCGGAAAGCATACCTTTCCTAGAACATATTCACCCTTTCTAAATTCTTTGAGTTTTATCTTACTATTCCACTTGACTGAAGTGACTTCTAGCTTATGGTCTTGGGAGTTGGGAGTGGGGAGGGGCGGAGAGGGGAAAGTCCTGCCCATTCTTGAACATTCATGTCAAATGCTACTTTTTTACCTGATACCCTTCTTGAAATTCATAACATCTTTTGGCATCTCTTTTATGGAATAGATATTTTGCTTTATATTATAACTTTTGGGCCCTTGTCTTATTTCCTTAATAGAGACTGTAAGCTCCTTAAGAGCAGGAATTATTTTTTATTCATTTTATGTTCCCTGCAATGCCAGTTTCATGAATCGGCATATACTAGGTGCTCAATTAATATATATTTGTTGAATTAAACTAAATATGTAGGAAAACAAACTAACAAAAATGTATATATATATATATATATATAGAAAAAATATTCAAGAAATGACTGAAATTTGTACATCAGAATGTATATAATAAAGAATTTATTGTTCCTGCTGTATCATTTGTTTTATTACAGAATTTAATAATATTATTTATGTATATAGGATTTAATTGTCTTCAGTTTTTTTAACAAAACATTAATGTGATGTTCCCAAATGTTCTGTGAGATAGAACAAATAATAGCATGCTCAGTCTATAGACAAGGAAACCATAGCACAGGGATTTTATAACTAATCTACTTAAGGTAGCATGACTGATAACAAAGCCAGAACTAAAATCAGGGTCTTTTGACATTTGTCACCATAACATACTATCTCCTAATCTCAGTATTATTTGTTTGCAGATGTAAAGTGAATTAATATATAAATGGAATGTGATGGTTTAAGTTCTGTTTTATTTAAGGTTATAATATATGTAGAATATATTCTGCTGGATATTCTGAAAGATGACAAGAATATTGGAAAAACTCTTTAATATAAAGAGAATGCCAATAATTAGAATGTATCAGTTATTCACAGTTATGTATATATGCACACACAATTGGTTGTGTATATATGTGTATATCAGCATGTATACATATATAACATCTGACTGAAAATTCTAGTCATATAATTATCTCTCCCAACCTTTTTGTGATTTTAGAAGAAGGGTTTTAGTGACTCTCTCAGAGGCCGTACTCATCTCTTGATAATAAATCATTAATCCCTATATCATATAGTACCTCAAAGGAGACAAATGGAGAAAGATTTACATTCTCATCAAAATATAATCATGTTCATTTTAGTTTGAAATTATCTGTAGCATATCAGCATAAAATAACGCTCATATAATTGCAACCAGTTCAATTATTCTAGTGTTATTTGTACACAGCTGCCTGCACATGAATAAACCAGATTCAGATTCTTTGTGACACGTTGCAATTTGGACCTAGAGTCACATTGGAAATTATACAAGGAAGATATGGTGTTTAAACTTCAATAGTCATCTTCATTCATCCTTAGCATTGAATGCAAGCTCAAAAGAAGAACTGAAAATGCCATGGCGGTAACATGAAATGTTCTGATACTAAAAAATATACAAAAGATTTTTTTCTGACACACTCACACTGAGAACCTGGTGTGACTAAGAGGTTTAAATGCATACAAGTGAACTGATGTTGCCAAAGCAATGGCATGATTTAGCTGGAAAGAAAATTTATTTTTCTAATTTCTCCTCCAAAAATGTTTGTTGAGAAGTACTATGACTACTTCCATCCGGCTATAAATAGCAAAAGGTATTTCTAGAATGTAAATTATGTGTTGAAACTGATAGAGGTAAGTTTTATGAGGTAGGGGAGATTGTTTATAATGTTTATATTTATAATGACTAAGAAGAATGTCATGCTTCTTTATAAAAGATTTCCTAATATTGCTACAACTATTTCTTTAAATGAATTTATTTTCTATCTTTTACATTAGAAAAGTATTGATTTTGAAACTTGATAGGATAAGACCAGTGCTTTATATGAAATGTAATCTCTTCCGTTAGAAGGGAAAGTTCTATTCTAAAAATTGTTTGCTGACAAGGGGAACAGTTCAGTCTTTTAAAATAGTTTTAATAGTACAATCTGGTTTGTCAAATGTCTAAGAATTTTTTTTTAACCTTTGGATTCCTTTTCTTTATAATTGTGATTTGGTTCAGTCTATAGTGTTGAAGGGAAGGCAGGTGGATTGCCTATATTAACTAGAGTGTAAGCTTTATAACTCAATGTCGTTGAATTTATAACTGTTCTGCTTCCTTTTCACTTCTGGATTCATTCCTTCAAGTATGCATTATTTTAACAGATCTATGTAACATGCCAGGCAAGGTGCTAAGAACCAGGAATGCACTGTGAATAAGATGGAAAACACTGCCTATTCTCAAGTTAATATCATCAATTTAAATGGGCTTTTGCTTTTTTATTTTTAAGGTAATCTAGTCTCAATCTTCTGGGTGGAAAACAGACAGTAATAAACCTTGAGTAGAAGATTTATGTGCATGCCTTGCAGAAACTCTATTCAATCTTCAGTAAATATACTTTAAATATACCCCATCCTAGTGTTTCTGCATGTTGATTCCACTCTTGTTTTGCATGACAAAACTTATAAGGATCGTATTGAAAATAATGTAACACTCTATTTCCACAGACCATTCTTAGAAAGTCTCAGAGGACTTAGCTCATTAACCCAGCATGCTTTATCATGTGAAGCTGTTGTAGTAGCCAAAATGGGGTGATCACAAGTGGAAGGAAGGAATCTTCAGATCACAAATCTAAAGAAAGGATGCTGAGAGGCTCTGTGAAGGTCACTTGCTCAAAGACTCCTCTCTTCTCTTAGCCCTGATATTTTGCATATTTATTAGTAAAACATAAAACAAATGTATTAAAAATTCTGAAGATGTAACATAAGCAAACTATCTTTTTGTGAGGTTAGCTCTGAACTGCAACTTAAATTTATTTTTTAAAAAAGTAATATACTTACCAGGAGCTTAATGAAATCTATGATGCTGTGCAGTCAATTGAGAAAGAAGCTATATTGAAAGAGTCTTCGGTTAAATATGCCTGTTTCTGAAGAAGCTATTACAAGCCTGACTTTCCTTATCCTTAAGTAAAGCGATACCTATCTGATTAGCTATTGCAATCAAACCTTCCAGAACTGAGCTGTAACTATAAAGGAAGAGTAACCTAGAAATAAAATCATGGGATTTAGAGGACAGCCTATATTTTACTTCAACTCTATTCTGTCCCCAAACTGTAAAAACTGCTGTCAGATTCAATAACTTTGTGAGTGACAGCTCTCATAGTGACATTATAGTCAAAGTTGTTTAACTTTTATTTAATCAATTACTAACTTGTAATAAAATGTTTCTATTTACAACTAATGCGAGGGGCATCTTTAAGTTGATGGATGCATGCATTTATCTGTCCATCTACCCATCTATCCATCCATTCACTTAACAACACGAATGAGTGATTTCTGTGAGCTTGACACTGCTCCATGTACTAATAACACAACAATGTAAACAAACAAAAACACCTACTCTTATAGAGCTTATATTCTAGTGGAAGTAGAAATACAAACATCACCACTGCCAACACAAACAGCAAGGAACATAACAACAATAAAATAATTAAATTGCATTATGTGTTAAACAGTGACAGTGCTATGGAAAAAAAAACAACCCAGCATGGGAGAAAGAAGTGTTGGAATTGTATGATGTTGTGATATCATTTGCCCTTAATAAGTTGGAGAATAATTTAGGAAGTAAATTGATAACAATTCATGATAAAGCACTAAAGAGAAAAAAGCATTCATTATCAAATTACCAAACAATAAAAATTACCTGAAAATTCATCTTTTCTCTTTTTCCCATAATGGGGGGATGAGGCAGAAAAAAATGAAAACCAAGAACTACACATTATCTAGAACTTATTAGAAACTAAAAAGCTCTCAAATGATTAAAGCTAGTATTTTTATTAAATAGAAAATATAAAATCTTGATATTAAAATTCATATTTCAAATATAAAATCTTGATATTGAAAATCATATGTGCACCCATGATTACTGTACATATCTTCCTTCTGCCATGTCACAATTTTTCTTTTTAGGGGATAGATGAAAATGGCCATTTTTAGATAAGCTTTCACTTTTTGGCCATAGAAAATTGAGAGTTACATTTAAGCCATCTAAAACTTCCAATGTTTCAAATACATTCAGAAAGAAGAAAATCTGAAAGATAAAAATCAAATTACTGCTTACTTATGAAAATAGTTTAAACATTGAATTTAATATTTATATTGTTAGCTTACATTTAGAAGGTCTGGATCGTGACAAACCTGCACTGGTTACCTGCAAATATATCTCAATTATTTGCCTTAACTACATATTGTATACCAAGTTACAGCTGGGTGTCTAATGACTTTAAACTGTCCTATAATCAGCAGGACACATATCACAATTTGGCATATGGGTAGAAATGAAATATACATTTAAGTATGTGATACTTTTTACAATCTGTATGCAAATATGTGTAAACATTTAAATATAGTAATCATGTTTAAAATTAGACTTCATTCAGGACAATCTTTTGTACAGAGGGTAATTTAACAAATATTTTTGATAAATAAGAACATGTATTAAAGGAACATCTTGCAAGCAATGAATATTTTGCATACTTTACCTTATTTGATATGCAGGATAACACTATGAATTAAGTGTTACTACTATGCACTATTTAAAATAAATTTGTTATGTTAAGTAAGGTCAAATAGCCTGGGTATGAGTCTTAGCTCCACTATTTACTAGCTATTGATCCTATTTATTTACTCTTCTATATGCCTCAATTTCCCCATCTGTAAAATGGGGATAATTATAGTATGTGTCTCACAGACTAATATGAGAATTAAATGAATTAAAACATGTACATTTCTCAGAACAATGTGTTCACATACTTATCACCTAGTATTTGTTAACTACTATGATGGTAGTAGTGTCGTAGATAAAGATCTAAAGCTTAAAGAAGCGAATATAATGTAACTAGAAATCAGTTGAGTCTCTTACCTTCAAATCATCTATCTTTCCAAAATTCTAGGTGACCTATTACAGCTTGGATGGCTGAAAAGTTGAGTTTCTTCAGATGTAGAAAAAAAAAAAATCATAGGTGTGGGTATATCATCAGGAATCTCTGTCTAAATTAAAACTCTATTTCAAAATGTAATTTTACTTGGAATTTTTTTCACGTTTGATTTTTAAATTTTGAAATGATTATTTGAAACTTCATCAGTTTTAGATATCTGTGCCTTTATTATATTATTGTGCAATTACCTTTATTTAAGAGAATGGATTCAAGGATGTAATATTTTGATAGAAAAAATTAACAAATTAAAAACAGCACTATATATATTGAATTAGTCTTATATATTTTTTTCATTTGTATAAATTAGAAATGAACCTTGAGTCCTAGAACTGGCTTGACATTAGTATAATATATACTTTCTTTTGCTACTTCTCTTTGATATCATTTTTGGTGTTAGTTTGTGGTAGGGCATATACAAAAAGAAGCCATTAGCAAGGACTCATCATTACTGACAGGCTTTCCTACCTTCAAAGGGTGTGACTGCAGTAAAAAAATAGAAGAGCAACACATAACTCTATTTCCACTTTTCCATCATTCTCTTCCACAGACTTACAACCTGACAATCAGCTTGGATTCCTTCTTAGTTCATCTTCCTGATCATTTTTGTTGATTTTGACTTTACTGAGTTCTGGTTCACAAAAGTAAATGACATATAATAATTCTGGAAAAACAGTGGTCTAAATGTATAGGGTCCATCCTAGGAACGTAGGTGAATTTCTGAAGACTTTTGTATTTTTTAATGTATAGCTCTTCTCTGTTGATATCTGAAAGATGCCTAGCTGGAGCAGTCAGGTAAGGCTATTCCAGATTCTTACAAATTTATTTGATAGGTAACAAAGGCTTCTACCTGTGTCCTCTTAAATGTGTAAAGTTTCAGCTCTCTTAGTCCCTTGCTCTCATGGGGCTGATTTTTATTATACAGAAGAAATAGCATTCCATTAAAATCTGGATTGTGAACTGTGATTTAAAAGCCATCATTTGAAGATTTTATTGACATCTTCAAATATAAATTAGACCATATTATTCATTTAGTTTGATCAGTTTCTTTTTTTTTTTTAAATCTTGCCTCTCTCTCAGAGTTACAAGGATGTGAGAAAGAAGGGTCATAACTTTGACTATTTGACTTCTAAATATATATATATCTTGCCTTTATATTTAAACTTTTCTCCAGTCTATATCTCCAAGTAAAACATTCAAAATTTTGGATAAATTTCAACTCTTTTCTTTGCCTCATTGTATTCCTAGAATCTAATCAGTCAGCAGATTCTACCAACTTGTTCTTCTCACCTGTTTTGTATTACTGATTTTTATACCCTTTGCTCTCCTATGTGATTTTGCTCGTCATTTCTCTTTTCAAGATACCTTCTTTTCTTTCTGCAGAAAACAGTCCATGCATAATTTTACTTCAAAGTTTGTCTCAAATATCAGTTTTTCAAGGAGCTGTCCTTCACTAACTATTGCCCACTAAAATCCCATTTTTATTTCATTTCACTTAGGCGTGTTTCTCATCATTCACTAGTGTAGTTTATATTGTTTTGTCTTGTTCTGATTCAAGATTGCTTTTTATTGATTTGAATCTTGGCAAGTGCTGGATATGCTGTGGCTTAGCTTACTATGGTGGGAAAACGAAGGCCTAGAATTCTACACATTCTCTGAGATGAGTGGGCACTGGGGAAGGCTGATATTCTTGCAGGGGTCAAAATCTAATTTTGTAACTCAAAATTTAGTCACTCTTTAAGACTTGATTTATGTTTCCCTCTTCCATGATACATCTCTTCAGTTGAGTTAGTTTCAACTTTCCCAAAGTTGAAACTTTGTGATCCCCAAATATAATGAATATCCACCTAAATTGTTTTATAAGAATTGCTTTAGACAGCTTTCTCTCCTCTTGATTGTGGACTCCGTTTTCAAATTTGCCCCTAAAGCTTAAACGGAGTCAGCCACATAATGTTTAACGATTCATTGGTTGTCGAATTAAATTTCATTGAAGTAAAGCACAAATAAAGCGCCAAGTGGCAATAATGTTAACTTGATGACAAGCCCCAAAATCCTGAGTCAGGATCTTCTCAGTGCGGTCTTTGCCTGTCTTCTGATTGATTCTCTAAACCACAAAATAGGTGAGACATGGCCACGATGAAAAGGACCACCGCTTCACTACCTTCAACGTGTGGCTGCTCGCATTATGATTCAAGGAATTAGCTAAATTGTCATATAAATTCAAAGTCAGAAAGTCTCCTTTCCCTCTTTCTTTTCCTTATCCTATCTCCTGAGAGTAAAGACAGAGAAAAGAGAAGGTTGAAAGAAGCAGACCAAGTTCACCCACCCCCATAATGCAAGCTACTGGGGCCTCACTGAGCCTGCAGTGGGGGCGGGAAGAACATTAAGTCAACCATGAACCTCTGTTTTAAAACATGTAGAACAGAATTTCAATAACTGAACAGAACAGTTTTAATAACCTAAGGTGAATGACAACCTGTAGAATCAGATAAGAGGTCGAAAAGTAATCTTGATGCCCAGCAAAAATGGTGGCTACAGAACAAAATGGGTAACAATTATAAATAAAACAATTTTATGTTTATACCTGAGATGCAGCTCTTTACAGAGCATGGCAAAAAATTTACAAAAGCATAGCATAAATGAAGTAATTTCATGATCAGGCTTAAAAAACTGACTCATGATCTGTAAAGACTACCTTTAATTAATGACACCAATATGATAGATAGACACCTTATCTCTAAGGATAACAGCAATTTCCAAGCAATTCTAAGCCACCAATTAAACTCAGTCTTGACATCAATTCCCCATAGGATTATAGAGCCCAGTTTACCTCTCACTGACTAATTAAGAAGTGAATACCAGGAAATAAGGATACTTAAAAACACATGCTGAGTTTTGCTGAGCTTTTAGAATTCGAACTTGGAGGGTGAATTAGATCTCCTGTAATATTTGCCTATGCTTGGGAAAATGCATATCTTAAAGATGCTTTTTCTCAGATTGTTACATTGACAAAGGTGAGTCACACTGTATTGAGAGATAATGGGTGGTCTTAAATGAGCCATAAAGCCAGTCTATTGACTGAAACTAATTACCTGGCACCAGTGGTTGCCTATGATAATAGAGCACTCATTTAGTACAACATAGAAAATTAGAATTATGTGATTATGCCTTCAGTGTAGGTAAAAAACTAACTTGTTTTTCTATTAAAAAATTTGATGCCTACTTTGACATTGTAGATTGAATAATAACTCATTAGCCCCTTGCCAACCAAAATTGTTAAATTCTTTACTGTGCCATTGCTGGAGGAGACTACAGGATGTTTTTAAAATGGTAATTTGGTTAAATATGAGAATAAAATGAAAGTAAAGCACTGAAATACTAGAGTATATGTATGTGGTTTTTCTTATTGCGGGGAGGAATAAACTTTGCATTTTGAGTAGAAACAAAATCTTTGGCCACATCTTGTGAAATATCTTTTATTTAGTATTGGATGACAAAGGAGTTTATCATAAATTTAAGAGGGTCTATATAATTCTAACATCTAACCATGTAATACTTTGGGTACAAATTCTTTTGTCATAATTATTGCTATGAGAATCTGAAAGCAAATGTACCACCATCACTGGCAATTACCAATGCCAAATTATTAAGTGCATTAATGATTTTAAGCTATTGGAGTTCCACTTAATGCACTGGAGTAGCAATTTACTAAATAGACTCAAGTGGCCAGAAAGGTCTAATGCACCCCACAAAGATAAGCGCTCAGTCACTTTATTTCCATTTGGATCATCTGTATATTTAAGAAGAGCAGAATTAGGGGAGTTAAAAATGATCGTTGAGAAACATAAAAGACAAAAATACACCATAACATAAGCAATTTGGGAATTGCATTTTCTTGAAAAGTCAGAGATTTTAAAAGGCATATTTTTAGAATATTAAATTCATTAAGTTTGATGTGACAAATTATAGTCAACGAAGTCAGGCTTTTTAGAAAAATAAAGATTCCAAGGTAGAACTATATTGATAAACAGTGGAATGTGAAGCTCCTCAAAAGAAACAGAAAAAGAAAAAGAAGCCACTCATGAATAGAGAAGTAAACATTCAAGGTCATTCAATTAACAAGCAAAAAATACATTTGACCTTATAAACCTAATGTTAATTTATGTAAGGATACACAGAATGCAAGAGTATAAATATAGTATATGTATTGAATATTTAAAAGCATTTGGATTAACTTGGTTTGTTTTAATTTCGTATTTCAACTCAGGCTTCAAAGAGAACACCACATATAATCTCCCCTGAGTTTGCCTTTCTAACTGAAAATAAGTTTATCCTAAGAATTATTGATACAGATTCTTGCAACTAGCTATCTTTATGCAAATCTATTTTGAAATGTGGTTATAATTGATGAATATCAATGAATATATTTAATAAAGTCACTTGCATGAATATTTCTCAATTATAGTTTTATAAGTTCATCATATATTAAGTGTGATCCAAAATTCTTTTGAAGTGGATTTTATAAATACTTAATTTCATAGTCTAGGAAATTTCCTTATGTTTTTGCTAAGTAAAGCTGATCACAGGAAATAAAGACCCACACAGGATATTTCTGGTAGTGAAGAGTATTATTAAGGACACACATGGGTATGAGAGACACTGAATGTCACAAGAGGAATTTTATGTGGCTGGGGGCTAGAATTCTTTCTGGATCCAAGGCTTTGGTAAGCACCTGGGCAGCAGGCCTTCAAAGATGTGCATGACAGTGGCTCGACTGTTCTCTGTGTGTCTATCTTTATCTGCACAGCTGTGACTGTGACGTTTCCTCCAGACCACTGAACATGATAGGGACACCCTTTAATTATGTTTAACAACTGTACTATATCCTAGTAGAATCTATCTTCTACTCTGAACCATCTCAAATTATATTTGATAATGTTATCAAACCAAGTTCTTTAGAGAGGACTACAGAATGTACTAAACAATAGAAAACTGGAAATGTAAACTGCTCCCCAATTTACCCTTGAACAACATAAGGGTTAGGGGTGCCAACCCCCTGTGCAGTCAAAAATTCATGTATAACTTTTGACTCCCCCAAAATGTAACTACAAATTGTAATAAATGTAGCTACTGTTGACCACCTTACCAATAACATAAATAATTAACACATATTTTGTATGTTGTATTTATTATGTACTGTATTCTTACACTAAGGTAAGCTGGAGAAAAGAAAATGTTATTAAGAAAATCGCAAGGAAGAGACAATGCATTTACAGTACTGCAGTGTATCAATACCGTAAGTTTACATTGTCTGTTTATAAGATAAATTGTCTGCCAGTACTTGCATCAATATTGTCTTATATGATACAAAACACCATAGGTGTTATACATATTACTAACACTAGACATCAAAAATGAAAATATAATGTGAAAAAGGAATTCATATTTATTTACAATATAGTGATTCATGCATTGATAACAAAGAAACAGTAATATGATTTCTTTATGGTGGCCTACCCTGTACACTAATGAAGAAACTGTTATAAAATGTTTATAGTATACAGTATTACAGTCATATTCATAATATAGTATTGGAAACATTGTTATACTTTTAAAAAACCACTTATCTGTGACAGACTGATACGCAGTTCTCCAATTTTGAGAGAGGCCTACTGTACGGTATTGTTATTCTTCAATGTTTTCTAACAGTGTTATAAAACAGTAAGAAAACCAACACATTAATTTTATGTTAAATATCACTCACCTTATGCTTATGTAATGATAGGCTATCCACTTATACAAGTCTTGCATACGATGTTCTACCCAATGAATTCTTAGGTAATAATGATAATGATGACACAAAAACGTCTCATACCATACAGTTCTTACCATAGTTACTAGATTTTTCACACGAAGACACACACAACAGATAAGTTTATTAACTGTACATCATGATGATTATGTACTATGCATTAAGTGGAAGTGGATCATCATAAAAGTCTTCACCCTCATCATCTTCACGTTGAGTAGACTGAGGAGGAGGAGGAGGAGGAGGAAGAGGAGGGGATAGCCATGATGTTTTAAGGGTGGCAGAGGCAGAAGAGGTGGAAGGCAAGAAGGCAGGCACACTTGGTGTAACTTTATAGCAATACACTGTAATTTCTGTCTGATGTTTTGCTTTTTCATTTTTGTAAAACCATTTCTATATAGTACAAACCCTCCCACCTTTTGCTTTAGTTTCAGTGCCCATATCATAGAAGTGTCCATGTTTCAAAAGAAGTCAAAAGCATTCCTGAATAATGGGAACTATTCTGCTAGACTGTTGAATGTCAATTTGGTTTTTGGTACTGCTTCGTCTATGTCTTCTTCCTCATTGTCTGGCCCTGGTTTGGAAGTGTTCATCTCCATCAAGTCATCTTCTGTCCATTCCTCTGATATGATGTCTATTAGCTCTTGAATTTCTCCAAGATCTATATCTTCAAACCTTTCATCCCCGCACCTTTTTTTTTTTTTTTTTTTTTTGTCAATATTCACAATCTCTTTCATGATTTCCTGGATTAGATTTGTTGTAAATCCTATCAAGTCATGAACAACATCTGAACACAGTTTTCTCCAGCAGGAATTTATTGTTTTGGGCTTGATGGCTTCATGAAGTTTTCTATAACAATGGTTTCTTCAATGGTGCCAGACTTTCATAATATTCTTTCTAATGGGGTTCTCTTCGATAGCATTGACAACCCTTTCAACAAAGTACTGCATGTAATGGGCCTTAAAGGCCCTTCATGACCCCCTGATCTAGAGGCTGAATTAGAGACATTGTGTTTGGGTGCAAGTAGACCCTTCAACACTTTTGGCATTGAACTTATGGGGTTCTGGGTGGCCAGGGGCATCATCAATATCAAAAGAACTTCAAAAGGCAGTCCCTTACTGGCAAGGTACTTCCAGACTTCAGGGACAAAACATTGATGGAACTAATCCAGACAAAGCATTTTTGTTGTCTAAAAGACTGGCAGCTGGTGTCTATCTTTTCCTTTCAAGTCTCAGGGGTTAATAGCTTTATATTACATAAGGGCGGTCCTGATCACAAATCCAACTGCATTTGCACAAAAAGTAGAGTTAGCTATTCCATCCTGCCTTAAATCCTGATGCTTGCTTCTCTTCCCTTGTGGCATTTTCTTCCAGAATAGGGCACTTTCATCTGCATTAAAAACCTGTTCAGGCAGATATCCTTTCTCCTCAATGATTTTCTTAATGGCATCTGGGAACTCACCTGCTACCTCTTAGTCAGCAGAAGCTGCTTCTCCTGTTATCTTGATATTTTTTAAGCCAAACCTCTTTCTAAAATTATCAAACCATCATTTGCTGGCATTAAATTCTCTAGCTTTAGGTCCTTCACCTTCCTTTTGCTTTAAGTTGTTATATAACACCTTTGCTTTTTCTCAAATCATATTATGCAGACCTCAATCTACCGTACATATCAAGCAATTCAACTTCTTCTTGTAATGTCATGACTTGGCTTCTTGTGAGCACTTCCAGCATCACTGGTGGCACTTTGTATGGGTCCTCTGGTGTTATTCATGTGTGTTTGTGTGCACTAAACACAATGAAAAATACACAAGAACTACGAGAGATCATTTTTACTGCAATATACAATTTAGACCAACTGCTCAGACAGAGATGATTATCATCACACGATGTTTAAGCAGATACAGGCATCACTTGAGCTCACCTCAATAGCAACAAGAGGTGGATACAAATTATTACAGAAGTACAGTATGTATTACAGTTAATTTTATGCAGTTATGATTTAATACAGCATCTCTATATTTGCTTACGTTTCTCACAACTGTGAATGGTGCCATGTATGGTCTGTAAGTGTGTGCATAAGTTTTGATAAATTTTAACATTTTATAACAGATTTGTGTCTATTTTATGGTAGAAAATGATAAAATAGACTAGGATCTACATATATTTTATGCATTCATGACATCCCTAGGCTTTCCTTAATTTTTTAATATACCTAGGCTACACCGTTTGTGAGTTTTTTCAAATTGTCACAAATCTCCAAAAATTTTTCTAGTATATTTATTGAAAAAAATCTGCTTATAAGTGGACCCACAGAGTTCAAACCCATGTTCAAGGGTTAATTGTATATGCCTTTCTTTTTTTTTTTTTTTTAACTTTTTTTTTTTTAATTTATTTATTTATGGCTGTGTTGGGTCTTCGTTTCTGTGTGAGGGCTTTCTCTAATTGCGGCAAGCGGGGACCACTCTTCATCGCGGTGCGCGGGCCTCTCACTATCGCGGCCTCTCTTGTTGTGGAGCACAGGCTCCAGACGCGCAGGCTCAGCAGTTGTGGCTCACGGGCCCAGCCGCTCCGCGGCATGTGGGATCTTCCCAGACCAGGGCTTGAACCCGTGTCCCCTGCATTGGCAGGCAGATTCCCAACCACTGCGCCACCAGGGAAGCCCTATGCCTTTCTTTTAACAGCTATTAACATTTCAACAACTTGCTTGGAAAGAAATATTATCATTACCAGGCATTTGTAAAGTCATTTTCTTTTGTCTGTTTTCTTCTCAATCCTCTGAAATAGCAGACAAGAAGAATGGAATTTCACAGATGCCTAGTTAGAACCTAAGCTTTGTTTTGTTCTGTTGTTTGTTATCTTTTCCCCAGTGGCCGAAGAATGAGACAACTTTCATGAAAACTGATGTCCCTTTAACATCTCCCAAGCTAGAACTATCTAATCTTAAATTATCTGATGCATTTCAACATTTCAGATTTCCAATGAGAAAACAGGACACATAAGAATATTTTATCAATCTAGCATTCGCAACTTTAAATTATCACAACGAAGTATGCACCAGTCCATGCCACTTATCACTTTACAACAATATGCAAATGTAAATTATTTCACTAATAGTAATTTTATTATTAATAGTAAATATCTAATTAATTATTAGTTATCTGGAAGATGGAAAAAAAGAAACTCTTCCGAAAGACTCAAACTAGCAAAAATAAGTTAAACTAAGCAAACTAAAGTCATATGTATTTTAAAATACCACTTTAGAATAATTTTGGAAGTTCACCTGTTCCATATGTATGAATAAAATAGTCAACACACATTTGAGGAATTGAGTCAGCTCTGTTTTAGGAAACACTGGATTTTTTTCTTTTTTTGTTGCCTCCAAAAATTGATAGGACTTCAATCTGTAAAGACAAGCACATTATTCAAACTTTTTCTTATTTATGACACTATAATATAATGAAAACTTCTTTCCTAGTAATTATCATATATAATAAACAACTTTAACCACGTTTTTTTATCCATGCCTGAGGTACAATAAAAAATACATGTTTGGTCTTTGTCCCTGGCGCAAAACCTCTGGAATCTCTTGAAAAAGACAACAGTGCTTTTGGTGTGCTAATAAGATGACTCTTGGCTGGGGAACTCCTAGACAGTTTCAGGATGGACCCTGTTTATCAGAAAGATCAAGCCTTGATTAAAAGCTTGGAAGTTCAGTCTCATCCCCAACCACTAGGGAGGGGACAAAGGCTAGAGATTGAGGCAATCACCAGTGTTCATTGATTTAATCAATCATGCCTACATAATGCGATCCCCATAAACAAGTCTCTAACCAAAGGGGTTCAGAGCACTACAGCGGTAGTGAAAGCTTCCATGCACCGGAAGGGTAGTGCACCCCAACTCCATGGGGACAGAAGCTCCTGTGTTTGGGACTCTTCCAGATATCACTCTAGGTACCTCTTCATTTGTACCCTTTATGACAAACCAGTGATAGTAAGTAAAGTGTTTTCCTGAGTTCTGGAGCCATTCTAGCCAATTATCAAATCTAAAAGGGTTGGGAACTGTGAGTGGGAACTTGTAGCCAAGTTAGACAAGAGAGTATATGCCTTGGAACTCAATTCTATGGACAGTCTTGTGGGGCTGAATCCTTAAACTTGTAGAGTCTGGACAATAACTTCTTGTAGTTGGTGCCAGAATTGAATTGAATTGTAGGACACCCAGTTTGGTGACTAGGAGTTGGAGAATTGGCTGTAGGTGTGGAAGAAGCCCGCATATTTGGTTCAGAAGTGTTATGATCAAAACAGATCATAACACCACAGAATATGGTATAAAAAATTAATAATTTTATTATAATTGTATTATTGTCAATCATATGTAATTACATTAAATATAGCTGTATTAATATTAATGCAAACCATAATTTTTATTCAATAAGTGTTTATTGAAGATTTACTATCTTCCAGCCTTAATATAAGCACTGTGTAAAAAATGGAAAACAAGTCACCTTGAAATTCGGTGGGAATATATTTATCAAATGAGAAAAAAAACAAATATATATATACATATATATTGTCTTTTGGAAAGTCTGAGAATTTTCAACCATATAAAACTCCTGATTATTCATATGTAATAGTCCCTCTCCTTTCTTCTCACATTTTACTCTAAGCAGCACGATATCACCCAGGCTGCATGCATCATTTAAGCTGGAAATATCCTTAGCTAGGTCATTAGGTATATTTTCCATTTGCATATTGTTCTTTCCCATTAAATTACAAGTATCCACTTTCCTCTGATTTTCGATAGAATTTTTCTCACTTTCCTTTAAGCCTTCACCCATGGCCTCCTCAAATGGTACTTCTACAAACAGCTTCTTCTAGGCTTTTCCAGCTTTTACAAACACTCTCAAATTTTTCTAGTTTCTTCCCACTGCCCAGTTTTAAAGCCACTCCTACCTTATAGGATTATTTTATGCTAGCTCCTCGCTTTCAGGTACCAAAATATGTATTAGTCATACCATATTACTACTAAAATCAAGTAGCTTAAAACAATAAATATTATATTATAGTTTCTGTGGGACAGGGATTCAGAAGAAGCTAATTGTTTTCAATCAGGATGTTTCATGTGATTATAGTCATTTGCTGGCTAGGGCTGCTGTCACCTGAAAGCTTGGCTGGGTTAAAGAATTTGCTTCAAGGATGACTCACTCCCCTGGTTGATGACAGGAGGCCTCAGTTTCTTGATTGTTGTTGGCAGAAGGCTTTAGTTTCTCTCCACATGGGCTTCTTGCAGCAGTTAACTTCCCTGAGAGAGTGACTGAACCAGAAGCTACAGGACCTTTATGACCTGATCTCCAGAGACACTCCATTGTTGCCGTTTTAGTCTATCCATCAGAAGCAAGTCATTAAGTCCATCCCACATTCAAGTGGATGGAGATTAGGCTACATCTCTTATAGGAGGAATAGCAAAGAATTTGTGGGCATATTTTAAAACCACTCCTCCTTTGGGAATTTCAATTACTTCAATTACATACATATTTGGCACTTGAAAGTGTCCCTTAGCTAAATGATAATCTGTTCATTTGTTTTCCTATCATTTTTTTTCTGTATGTTTTATTTTGGATAGTTTCTATCACTATATCTTTAAATTCATTACTCTTTTTTTTCTGTAATATTTAATAGTCTATCAATCCTATCAAGTGTAATTTCATCTCAGACATTGTAGTTTCATTTCTAGAAATTAAATTGTCTTTTTGATTCCTCTGTGTTTCTACTTAATATGTTCAATCTTCCTCTATATTCTTGAATATATGGAATACAGTGACAGACATTAAGCTAATGTCCTTTTCTATTCAATTGATCATCATTTTATTAATTCACCATTTCAGAATCAGTACATTTGATCAATATTTTTCTTAATTATGTGTAGTATTTTCTTGCTTCTTTTCATGCCTAGTAATGTCTTATTGAACTCCAGGTATTGTGAATTTTCCTCTGTTCTTTGCCTGGATTTAGTTAAGACACTTGGAAACATTTTGAAACTTGCAGATTAAGTTTTAACCTGTATTGTATGGGACCAGAGCAATGGAATTACAGGGACAATTTGCACAACTCCTGAGACAAAATACTTCTGAGCACTTTACTCAACACCCTGGGCTGATGATGGCTGGTGGGAATAGGCATTTAGACTCACCCTGTGGGAGCACTGGGGATTGTTCCTCTAATTCTTCAGGAGTTCCTTCCCTTGCCTCAAGTTCCCTCACATGTAAATGTTAATTATTACTTAGCTGAATTCTGGAGGGATACTGTCTGCAAATGACCAGAGCTCATCCCATGAACAGCTCTTTTCTTTCTATTATTCTGCCCTAAGCACTTTACTTTCTTTACCTTCCTGAACACAGAGCTCTATCTCATCAACTCATTTAGTTTGTTGACGTTTCCCTTGGCCTCACCAGTTGCTCTTTGGCCTGAAATATTTCTACAGGTAGTAAGCTGGGGTTACCCTAGTGTTCACCTTATTTGACTCCCATCTCCCAAGAATCACTGTCCTTGGTTGCCTGATGTCCAATGTCTTGAGAAACATTATTTCCTATATTCTGCCATGTTTCACTCGTTTGAAGAAAAAGGGTAAATTCTGTCATCGTTGGCCAGAAGTAGATATCCTCAGAAGACTATTTCATAGAATATATCTTGAATTTCAAAATTTTATTTTGTAAATGTTTTAGCAATTATATATGGGTCAGTCTTAATAGCCAAATAAATTCTATTGCTAATAAAAATGGTTAATATGGGCTTCCCTGATGGTGCAATGGTTAAGAATCCGCCTGCCAATGCAGGAGACACAGGTTCAAGCCCTGGTCCGGGAAGATCCCACATGCTGTGGAGCAACTAAGCCCATGTGCCACGACTACTGAACCCGCGTGCCACAACTACTGAAGTCCACGCGCCTAGAGCCCGTGCTCCGCAACAAGAGAAGCCACCACAATAAGCATGCGCACTGCAACAAAGAGTAGCCCCCACTCTCCACAATTAGAGAAGTCCCGTGCACACCAAGGAAGACTCAACACAGCCAAAAATAAATAAATTATTTTTTAAAAAATGGTTAACATATGTTTGCCTATTAACATAATTTGTTGTCACATAATAAGATATATGTCTTGACTTCTCATATAGATATATGTATATACTTTTATTTGGAATTTTTAGTAAAGTATACCAAACAAAGCTTTAATTTTTAGTGAAAACAATCAATCAAGCAGTAATTTGCTAACTTACATTCTAAAAGAAAAATATAATTTTTTTCATATTTTATAGATACATCAAATATAAGGCCCAGCCCCACTTAAAAAAGAAAGAAAGAAAAACATGCATCTGGCCCTATATTTATAAGATCAAGCCTCTAGTTTCTCTTTTATTAATTCCAAGTAACAAATTTGATTTTACCTTTGTGTAGGACAAGCTCAAAATATGTTTCAGTCATGTAGTACTAACTAATCCCTATGAATTGCTTTCTGAGTTGTTTTTATCAATTATTTCCTTTTGGAGCATATTGATTGCTGTGGAAATGAATTAAAACTGTCAGCACTGGTTTATTTAGCTGACTTCACACGTTTGAATAAATTGAAGTCATAAATTTTGATGCTATGAAAGTAAAAAATTTAATTTTAACACAAAATTGAGGAAAACGACCAAAAAAACGATGATTTCTCAGAAGATGAAATGATGGAATTATTCTCTTCCGTACTGGGAGCTATTCCAAAAATAATAATGGTTTGTAAAGTGGTCCTCTCTGTATTGCTCATGAGAAAGTGCTGATAAAAGTGAGCACTACATTAGTGTTCTTCACTATCCTTCTATCCAAATTGTCATTCATGCACAATAGGACAAATGGAACTCAGCACAGACCAAACCTTCTGACTATATGACACCATGTCTTAACAAACCATGAAGGAATATTTTTTCTCTTAGCAGTAAATTAGAGCTAAAGAAAGAAAAACAAAAAGGTTTTTGAAAGAAGATTCAGCTTGAAGTAACTACAAATTAAAACTATACTTTGGAAATAAGGCTACTATAACCCTGGAAAATGGCTAGAATGTCCCTAGAAAGCCTGAAACAGAGTCTTGAGACAGTCGTTCTTATTATCATTTTATTAATAACCTTCTGGAAAGAAGGTTAGCATCCTTTAAAGGAAAAAAATTAATTCCAGACCCTAAGCAACATAGGATTGACAGTGTCTAGCATATAATTTAAAAATCACAGAAAATGTGAAGATACAGGAAAATGTGACCCATAACCAAGAGAACCTCCCAACCACTCCTCAAAAAAAAAAAAAAAAAAAAAAAAAAAAAGAGAGAAAACAGAAAGAAAAGAAACAAAAGAATAGATTCAGAGTTATTATATAGTTTGAAATTAGTTGACAAGGAATTTAAAACCACAACTGTAAATGAGGTCAGTGATACAAAGGAAACAATGGATATAATAAATAAAAAGATGGAAAATGAAAGAATATAAAAAAGAAGAAACTGAAAATCATTCAATGAAAAATACTATATATGAAATGAAAAATGTATTGAATGTGCTTAAAAACAGATTAGGCACTGCAGAAGAAAAGATAAGTAAAAAATATCATAATTAAAACAGAGAGAGTCTGTGTGTAGAAATTTACTTAGTCATGTTAAATTATCCTAAACTTACTTAGGTTTCATGTTTAATTTATTTTTTTCATGATCCATTATTTGCTCATATACAATGAGAATGAAAACTGTTGCCTGTCATATCAGTAAACAAAGGATGTTGCAGCCACCAAACCATCACATTACAGCTCCTCCCCCTGCCCCCAGTGGTGAGCCATGACAGAACTCAGGATGGAAGCAGGAGGCCTGCCATCAAGCCATCAGCCACTGCAGCCATCCCCCAATGGTGCACCCTGAGGAGACTCAAGAAAACACAGGATACTGGCCCCAGATAGCTGAAGTACATATCAAATGAATGTTTTCAATGAGCCCAGATTTTTGTATCTTCCCTTACATAGAAGAGCTAAGTTCATTAACTTGAGATGTCTGGTTTTCTTTAATTAACAATAATCTTTTGATGTTCTGCCTGATCTTTGCTGCAAAAACTCCTACATATCCTGGCTCCTTCCTTACTTCTTCAGAGCAGTCCCTTAGAGCTATCTGAGAGGTTGTCTCCCAAGCTTGAAGTCCTCAGAATGTCTGCTGAATAAAATATAATTCTCAACTTTTAGGTTGTGCAATATTTTTTCAGTCGACAATATATATAGGAAAGGAAAACAAGAGATTATATTAAAGAGTCTAAGAGATCTTCAATGGAAGGGAAGAACATTAAAGAAGATAAAAATTGAGATGGAAAAAATATTTGAAGAAATAATATACTGATATAAATTTTTACAAAACTTTTAACTCATAAATCCAAGGATCTCAGAAAACTTCAAACGTGATAAACCTCCCCAAAATTACACCTAGATACTTAACAGTCAAATGTTGAAAATCAAAATAAAGGAAAAAAATCTTTAAATCAGCCAAAGAAGAGACATCATAAATAAAAATGGACAAAAAGTCAAATTTTTGTTTTATCACCAGCAATGATAAAGTCCACATAAATATGAAAAGATATCTGTCAGATGTTGAAAGAGAAAACAAAAAGATCTGTCAACATAAAATTCTGTACCCAGCAAAAATATCTATCAGTAGTGAAGCTGATTATTCCGTTTCTGTTTAGGATGTTGAAAACCCCAAGAAAATGTTATTACTTCACTAACAATGAGAAAAGAGCTGAACAATATACAAAATTGTGTTATCTATTTTAAGTTCATTAGAGATATGAGGTCAAACAGCAATAAGTATTCTGAATTCCAAAGAGTGACAAGTTTCCCTGGGAAGAGATGAAACACAGGAACTGTTTTACTTTGGACAAAGCACTAGAAGAAAAAGTGGATATCATAAAAGCAGTTAGGAAAAAAACCAGCTAAAATTTTAAAACATTCTTAAAGAGTAAATAGAAGATAGCAAGACAGTTTAGATAACTATGAGTCCCCTGCAACTCTGTGATTTCATATAGACTGTCAAGATCTCTTCCATTGGTCATCACCAGGTGCTTTTAAGAAAGACCAGGAGCAGAGCAAGAGTCAGAAGAGGGACTCCACACAGTTTCCCAGACCCTTCTCTCCCATGAAGCAAAATATAAGCCACTGGAAGAGAGGCAGAAAACTCTCATAGTCCTAGGGCCCTGCAAAATCCATCACCCAAGAAAATTCCTTTAACTTTTCTTATCATGTAGATCTACTTATGGTAAATTCTCTCAATATTTGTTTATTTAAAAAGACTTCTCTTGGGCTTCCCTGGTGGCGCAGTAGTTAAGAATCCACCTGCCAATGCAGGGGACATGGGTTCGAGCCCTGGTCCGGGAAGATCTCACATGCCGCAGAGCAGCTAAGCCCGTGCGCCACAACTACTGAGCCTGTGCTCTAGAACCCGCGAGCCACAACGACTGAAGCCTGTGTGCCTAGAGTCCGTGCTCCGCAACAAGAGAAACCACCGCAGTGAGAAGCCCGCACACCACAATAAAGAGTAGCCCCTGCTCGCCACAAGTAGAGGAAGCCCACGTGCAGCAACAAAGACACAATGCAGCCAAAAATAAACAAATAAATTAATTAATTTAAAAAAAAAAGACTTTTCTGAAAAACATTGTTTAAAAAAATTTTCAAATGTGGAACAAAATTGAAAGAATTATACAGTAACCACCTGTATACTTACTATCCATATTCTATCAGTAACATTTTATCATATGTGCTTAAGCACACAGGTATCCATACATCCATCTCTCAAGATTCTATTTTGAAGGTAGAGTCAATAGGATTTTTCTTGCTTAATAATTTTTACAAATGATGGGTTAAAGCAAAATCTTAACAATATCTTATTTAGTTTATAACACAGAGAAAAAATGTTACAATAATAGCACAAAGTATAAGGGGGGTAAAAGGAAGTATATTACTGTAAAGTTCTTACATTATATTTAAAGTGGTATATTAATTCAAGGGGGTTATGAGACATTAATGATACATATTGTGGTTACTAAAACAATATTTTCAAAAAATAGTTGTAACTAATAAACCAAATCCTAAGACTCTAGAAAAAGAAGAAAAAAAAAACCCCAAAATAAGTAGAAGGAATAGAATAATATACATGTGTGAATAAATCAAAGGAGTAGAAAAAAGGAACTAGAGAACTGAAACAAAGTTGAATTTTTGAAGAGTTAAATAAAATTGAAAAATTCAGATCATGGAAAAAAGAGAGAAAACACTCTTACCAAATCAGAAATGAGAGGACACATCTGCACATTTTATGAACATTAGAAAACTAACAAGTCAATGAAAGTCTATGTCAATAAATTTGACACATTATATGAGATGTAAACATATCTAGAAAGAAAAAAAAAAAATAACAAAGCAGACAAAAGGTAGAAAAATGTGAACAGCATTTTGTTTTTAAAAAAAAGGATTTTATGATTAAAAACTTTCTCAGAAACTAAATCCCAAGCACAGAAGTCTTCATTGCTAAATCTTACCAAACATTATCAAGAAATAATACCAAACTCACACATACTCTTGCACAGAATAAAAGAAGAGGGAACACTGTCCAACCCCACACAAAGTAATTACAAGAAATAAAATTACTAAGCAGTATCTTTCACAACCACAGATACAAAAATCCTAAACAAAATATTAGCAAATTGCATCTAGTTATAGATGCAATAAAAAGGATAATCATGACTGTGATGGATTTTAAACATATCCACAAATATTTTCACTGTCTCACAACAAGGCTACTTACTTTTCCCTTGAATATGGGCTGACTTAGTTACTTGCTTCTAATGTATAGGAGGCAGTACAGTTGATGCTTCATGCCAGATTTTTTTTTTTTTACTTGGGGTATAGTTGCTTTACAATGTTGTGTTAGTTTCTGCTGTTCATCAAAGTGAATTAGCTATATGTATACATATATCCCCTCTTTTTTGGATTTCCTTCCCATTTAGGTCACCACAGAGCACTGAGTAGAGTTCCCTGTGCTATACAGCAGGTTCTCATTAGTTATCTGTTTTATACATAGCAGTGGATATATGTCAATCCCAATCTCCCAATTCACCCCACCCCCTCTTTCCCCCCTTGGTGTCCATACTTCTGTTCTCTACCTCTGTGCCTCTATTTCTGCATTGCAAATAGGTTCATCTGTACCATTTTTCTAGATTCCCAGATTATAAAGAGCAAAGCAGCTCCTGTCCAGTTCTCTCTCAAGACTAGTGTCCTTGGAATCCAGTCATTAGAGTGGGAAGCCCAGACCACATGCAGAAATTTCCAGTAGGTATTCCAGTTTGCAGCTTCTGGTAAAGTCACACCCTACAGCTAGCATCAACCACCTTACATGTTGATGAGGAAGACTGAGGGGACTCCAGCTCGACTGCAACCTTATGAGAGGCTGTGAGCAAAAAACATCCACCTGCACTGTCAAATATAAATAAATCATTTTTGCTATTACAGCAACCCTAAGTTTAGGACAGTTGACTATGCAATAGATAACTGGAAAACTAACCTAATGTGTTTTATTCCAGGAATGTATGTTGGTTTAACATTTGGAAATCAATTAATTCTATTCACCACATTATATTAATGTGGTGAATTAACATAGAATTAACATACCAACATTCCTGGAATAAAGGAATAAACTCATAAGATCATTTGAATAAACAAAGTAGTCCAGAATACAAACTTGTAACTAAAGCCAGAGAAAGAAGCTTATTTCCATGGTTTTTGTTCAGTGGTGTCTGGGAGAAAAGAGATCTTTTATCACTGATCACAAAGTTGTGAGTACATGATCCTAGAGTTAGAAAAGTAAATGCTAGTTATTTTGAGAAATACAGTTAGAGAGAATAAAGCCCGAATACAGAGAATGTAGAAACAAGAATTGGAGAGAGATCCCTGAATGCATTTTAATTGGAAGTCCTACTCTCCAATGTATTTCCCTTAATGCTCTTATGCATACCAATAAACTATCTCCTTAACGTTTTTTCATCAAAGATAGCTCAGGTTAAGCCTTTGCACTTGCAAAGAAACTTCATTCTTTCCTATAATCGTCTTCTATAGTAAATCTCCTGTTTTAATAACAAATATATTGAAAATAAAAACAGAGTAAGAGACTGGAAAAAATGACTACAATTGATTGTGATAATGTAAATTAATATTACAGAAGAAAAAGGTAATATTAGAGGCTTGTATAAATTTTACACAGAGCAAAAGACATAAAACCTGAAGCTATTCTCCTTTTCTTTTGTTTTTGTTTTTGTTTTTTTGTTTCTGACTTGAAGAAGTGAAGAAAGCAAGCTAGAGAAAATGCTGGGCACTGAAAAGATAAAATATTTTAAATTGCTTGATTGCTCTTCTTGAAGCTAAAAAACAAACAAAAAAACCTATGTAAGAATTTTACGTATATTAGGGCAAATTCCTAAAATAAGCATAACCTTTTTCCCCACAGATCAGCAAACACAGATTAAAGTATAATAATTCTGTAAAAACAATAAAGAAGGAAAAGGGATGATGAAGGAAACACACAAGAAACAGAGGAAGAAATGGTGCCAAGGCTTTAAGATACCCACAAACATGCTCTAGTGAAAGACAGTAAAAGGTACAAAACAGGTGAAGAAGCCAGAGACCTCAAATGGGCACAGAATTTATAGCCTAGAGGCAGGAAGACTTGAGGAAGGCAATCATAAGTCTGAGGGAATCCAAGAGTCACTTGCTGTATATTGAAACATGGATTTCATACTTGTTTTTGCTCCTTGCAGTTTTTCTGAAATTTCAGTTGTCTGAGTACTGCCTTCCCTACTTTTGTTACATGATGCTTGATGTTTTTCTTGAAATAGACTCATTCTTTTTTTTAACTTCAGTGAATCTATTTTTAAAACAACGTTTTAAAATAACACCCCCAGTGAAAAGTTGAACAGTTTTTTTTTACTTACTCACACCTTTATCTTTTACTTGTCATATTGCCTTGTGTCTCATTCTACTATATCTGACTGTGAGCTGGGTATGAACCAGAACTTTACCTCCTTCTCTCTCTCTTTTTAAAAAATCTTTGCAACTTCAGTACCTGTTGCTACTAGAACTTGATACGTGCTTAATAACTATCAAAGAGTAGCTCAGAAACTATTAAAAGGCTGAAGACTCAACTTACTCTGCCAGAAAACGGGCAAAGGCGATGGCCTGGTCTTCTGACAATGGAGAGTTAGGTGTTGTACTGCAGACCTTTCTGGTGATTATCTGACAATAAGAATGTGAAACGTTCACTTTTTTAAATTGAAGTATAATTGACATACAGTATTATATTCTTTCATTATTTTTGACTAGTGTATTTAATTTCTGGGGGGTAAAACAACTTAGGTTGTAGGAAAGTGATGGCAAGGCAAAAGCTTATTGTATATAATAACGCAGACATATCATGTCCAATAGAGAATACATATATATAAGTATATATGTATCATATATATGTCAAATTTTAATTTGAATTCATATGGTTCCCTCAATAATTAAGGAAACAAAATATTCGAAATACATTAATTTTTAGAGTCATGCTTTTATCTTTTTGAAAATTATACTTTATCAACTCATATACGTAAGGGGGGACAGCCTTCATAAACATTGTAACTCTAAATAAAAGCAAGGTGAGGTTTATTAAGGGAAAGCTCAAAATATTTCACAAGAAAAAGTGATTGCTCTTTTTAGTCAAGTTTATGGTTGACAGAATTGCTGGCTGCACGTGAATGCTATGTTGGCTGATTGGTGACCTATCAAGTGTCATAGGGTGATTTATCTGTACGTACTTCGTAGCAAAATCAAACCAGAAGAGTGAGCCAAACCAAGATGGAGAACAGTAGCGTGGTCAAATACCTTCCTCTTAACTCTTTCAATATGAGTTCTTATAATGTAAGTCTCCTGTCATCATGGAAAACTGCTGTGGGAGCAAAGATTGTAGTTAGAACAACTGAAATTTTGAAATTTCAGCATAAACAATATAGAAAGATAAGTAATTAAGTAAGGACTTATCCTTTTGCATTAATTATAAGGAGCTTGGAAATCCAGAGGATAGTCAGCATTTGTATTTTCAGGCAAGATTTCATGCAAAAGATAGAGCTTAATTGAATCTACAAAAATGGGGTAGGCAAAAGACAGGAGGTGGCACTTTATGAAAAGAAACGTTAGCAGGGGTACTACAACAACAAAGGATGAAGTTGGTCTGGAATAGCAGAGGGTGAAGATCAGAACCTGAGTATTCTTATCAGACTTTTTGGGATGAAGGAAAAACCCCGAGGGGTTGAAAATAGGTAGCTGCATGTATAAAGAAATGGAAAGTAGCTAAGAATGTGGGTATCAGGCAAGAAGAAAAAGAGATAGATAGTGGGGAAAGCAGCCTGGCTGATGGCTGGAAGGATAGGAGTTAGAAAGCCCAAGGTTCCCTGTTGGGAGCAAAGTAGAGATTTCTGTGTGTGTGTGAAAAATCTCTGAGGACAGATAAAAGTAGAAAAATAAAATGTCTGATACACATAGTGGAAAGGAATGAGAAACAGTTTGCTAAAAATGATCTGAGAACAAGAAGTTATTTTTTTCTTATTATTTGAAATACAGAATGAGCTTTTGAGAACAGGAATAATATTTCGTTAACAGGCTTAGGGTTTTGAATCTCATAGCACTTATTATTCAGAGACATGGTAATATCTGTGAATAAATTTTCAAGTTTAAATTAAATCCAGTTTCTTTAAAAAAAATTTCAATATGATTATAAGGGTGACATGTTACTTTTTAATTGAATTACATTATTCATGTTGATGCAATTGTTTCTATTAAATTCTTTACTTTGTGAAGTGTTTGCATATGATTCTTCCTCATTGAAAAATCAGAATAATATTGTATATTTATCTTTTATGTTTTGACATGTATACATGTATCTAGAGTAATAGAATGTATTTATCTGAAATGAAATAGTCCAAGAAACAGGCAGGAAAAGCAAATATTTCTTAAATTAATATCTGGGTGAGAAAATGCTGGCGTCAAAGGTTTCTTTGATGTCCAAATATTATATTTGCATCAATGAACACGAGCCAGGGCTTCCACAGGTTGTTAGCTGACTCCCCCTGCTTGTGATTGCTTCTCTCTATTTCTCATTAAAATACCCAAGGAAGTGTCATAAAACAAAAATAATAAATAGATGAACAAACAAACTGTGGCCTTTTTCTCAAATAAAGACACCTGTTAAGATATAATTCTACAAATGTGCACTGAAAGAAAGCACTGGAAGAGCCATGTCAGTTGTCCTGCAGGTCTGCTCTCTAGATGAGCTAACTCTTCCTTTAGGTGAGCTGATGAAAGGCATCATTAGTATCGGAACAAAATGGATACCATCAGTTATTAATTGAACGATAATGTAAATTGCATGAATGAATGGTTGAAGATCACAAAATATGGAGTTAAAGAATCAGGATTTAAAATTAAGGTCTTCCATTGGCTAAAACACCAGCCTGGGAAATTTACTTAAACTATATAATCCTCAGTTTCAACTGAAAGGTGGGTATCATGATACCAATTTTATAGAGTTCTTTTGACATTGTAATAAAATAATGTATGTAGATTACTCAGCACTGGTACTCACTGTTTTACTACATTTAATTTCCAGCGATTAGCAAGGTAATTGCAAGCTAACATTAGCAAGGTGAGAAAAATAAATTTATGGACCCTGATGAAAATACCTACAATATTTTTAAAAACTAAAGAAAAAAATGCAGAAAAATCTCAGCCCTTGAGCAAAACTCCCACAGGAAATGCCTGAATATTTTTTTTTAAAAAGAACTTTTGTTTATTCACTTGCAAATATAGGAAAATATTAATCACGATTTTTTTAAATGTTAAATTTTGCTGTAAATCAATTAGAATAATCAGTGAAACAAATAAATACAAGAACTGAAGCTGTATAAAATTTGATTTATGAAACAGCCAATTTTCAGAACGTGGAAGGCATTAGCAAAGTGATGAGAATCAGCTAGAATATGACACATTGAAAGCATGTAAGACAAAGTGAGGAGGTATACATAGTGAACAATAGAAGTGCTTTAAAGAAATATCTAAACAAACAAAACAGAATGCTCAGTCAGGGAATAACTGACATGTCTATAGACACTAAGGAACTGAGACTAGAATTAGAAAGGGCTAATTATCTTGAGTAAAGTTATTATGAGAAAATAATACTGAGATACCATCTAGATAAAATTCAATTCAAGTTAGCAAACATCTATTAAGCACTAACTACATGGAAGATATTGTCAATCTTCTGCCCAGGACATCAGAAATGAGGACAGTTTCAAATGGGTCAGTTTTGTGCTCCAATCATATATGCATTTATGGATGGTTTTTTTTCAAGTTATAAGCAGTTTTATTGCAAAAGTCCCCATATACATTTATAGCAATTCTAAGACATTCTTGGTCAGCCCACAAGTCACTTCCTTATAGAAGCAGGCGTAACGAAAGAAATTTCACTACTCCTGTGTGTTAGCAACTTTCAGTCCCCCAAAACACTACATCTGTTAAAGTCACTCTTTTAAATTCATCTTGAATAAAAGATGGAATTATTAAGTAAAAATGCTATATATTATAAAAACCATTCCTTACAAAATAGTCCGAGTTAAAAATCAATTTTTTTAAATAAGATTGACTGCAAAATACCACTAGGACCACGTCCTGTTATGGATAGCTTTGTTCCTATAAAAGAGCTTCTATTTAAAACCCTGCATGTTGAGTACTTGCTCTAATTGTCCTCATACTTCTTTTGGTGAGTAAATTAGAAATCAGAATCAGTGCTAAAAACAAAAACTATGCTTTATGTATACATTATCTGTGGCCATTCTAGGGACAAGTTTCAATAACATTTGCAGAATTTTGTTTAATCATGAATGTTTAAAAATATGCTATTTGTCTCAAAATAATTCTAAAGCTTAAAAGGAAGCTGTATATTTCCTATAGCAAAAGTCAATATACAAAATAGATAAAAGAAAAAGGTTAAACAGTATATCTTTGAATTGTCCTTGTAGGGGCTTTATACCTTGAACATAAGATTGCAAAAAAAAAAAAAAAAAATGATACATGCTGATAACTAAATTTGTAAGAAGATTTTCTTAATGAGAGAAAGGGAATTAGTTTACAAATAGATTAGATAAGTACCATTTTCTGGATTTAGATGTCTACAAAGTAAGGGCAAGGCAAAAGAAGAAATAGCCCACATTATTCTTATTCTTACTGTGGCAAATTCCCTCCAGGTGTAGAAACCTCTGAGGTGGCGAAATGATTGGGTGACAGATCTTTTTTCAAGGGTGGTAGTTGCTCAATCTTTGCTTTTAGCTATATTGAGTAACCAATATTGTTGGCAAATCAACCACTATTAATAATTTAATAATAAATGAAATTTATTAATTTTATGAGCATAATAATAGGTTGATATAATAGATTATATGTGATATTTGACATATAACTCTGAGTTAAAAACAGAGAAACTGTTAAAATCTTTTTCTAATGTTAATGTGTTTTTCTCAGTTCTTACATCTATAAAAATAAATACAATTGATGATGTTTTCTCATTTGCTCAATTACAATTTTTAAAACATAAAATCATGACTCTCAAATACAAAATGAAGACCTGTCAAGGATTTTTCTAACTCACTAATTAATGAGGACCTCGGTAACAGTTCATGTGAGAATTTGATTTAAGATTTACATTCTTTACCAGATAAAAGTCTTTTTCATTGCTATGAATGGGAATTGTTTGGATTGCAATGTCTTCTATAATTTTTACTTTTGACACTACAAGTTAGTTATAAAATAGCCTAGTTAATAGAAAGCTCTGCAAATCTGCCCACCCCTATAGAATCAGATGATCTGTGGATTTCCACTGAAATTACACCTGGTAATCTGTTTTGCTCAGTTACAAGTCTTGAGAAATTTCTAATAATGGTACTAGCAGCAAGTAATATTATATCAACATAATGAATTATTTGAGAAAAAAAGTCTCATTCATTTTATTAAAACATGCATTTCAAGTGACATTGTAGTTTTTTATGTTTAATAATTATTTTTCAAACAATTTAATATGCTTATGTTGTTTGGATCATTATTTATGTAACTGCAATGCTAAAATAATCCAGAAAAAAATATGTGACTCCTAGAGCCATACCATCATAAGAAATAAATTTTTTTCAAAATTTATGGCAGAGATATGTAATAAAGTAAACAGTTAAAGACATTCAGGCATAAAAATATATTTAAGTAAAGTACTATGGGGAAATGAAATTGAAATACAAGTTCAAGTACAAAAAGAAAATCATGTAAAATTCCAATTATTAGAAGTACCTTTTCATGATTTCGAAACATAGATGATACATAAAATTGCTATTGTATTAAGATTGCATTGAATACATTTAAAAGTGAGGTAACAGTTTGATTTAAAAGTTTAATGTTAACAATATGCTGTGTTCCAATAAACTATTTACAACAGGTCCTAGGGTTCTAGTTTGCAGATCCCTATTTTATTCCAAAATGTTTGGTTCTGATTTCTGAGACAATAGGTCATTGAAACATCCCTTTATATGAGAAAAGGGTAGCTTCTCCAGAAGCACCTTTCTAAAAGTAAAAGCGCTTTTACTTTTTATTCAGAACAGTCCCATGGTCAGTACTTACTGCAAAGAAGCCAATGTTCCGTTATCCAACCTTTAGAGTCAAAGAAAGCAAGGGAGAAAGAGGTTGGGATTAGATAACAACTAAACCTACTTTAACTGTGTAACACAATGTTCTCGCTGTGTTCGAGTTTTGCCCTTCTCTACGTTGGGGAATTCTGAGGGTAGAGTGAGTTACTACATTATTCCTTTCCTCTGCCAAACACCACATGGTGCTGAGAATTACTAAATTTCTTTTTGTGAGTAATGAAAACAAAAAGTGTCAACTGAATTCCAAATGCAAAACAAATCTGTTAAAAATAATTATAAGATATTGTTTGCCTAATCATCTTCAAAAGTGTATTCCAGGTCTGTGATCACGTACCTCTATTACCTGTGAAGAAATTCATTTTTAAAAAGATAGGCTTATACTAATAAAACCTCACTTAAGAAAAAACTGGCATTCCTTTATTCTAATTAATATAGAAAGTTAAACATTATTTAATTTACTCATTGTAGTTGTAAAGATGACAATGTCAGTTTACATTATTATCCAAAGAACCATTCACTAATTAATAACCTAAAATAGGTCATGTTAATGAAGGCCAAATTCATATTTGCTATTAAATATCAATTGCCCTTGAAATAACATTTCGGTCTTCTCCAAAGCTGACTAGCCAGTACTTCAATGCCCGTGAAGACCACAAATTCAGTCACTCTATATTAAGATAGAAGAAGCTTGTATTTATTTAGAAATGAATTAACCCTCAAATTCTAAGCACTTATTTGTGAATAAGTAATAAAAACATATTTATATGCCTGAGGTGAACAATCACCAAATAATTTAGACAAATAGAATTTCATTTGAAGCACAAGAAAAATACATTTATAATTTTGTATAAAACTAAATTTGTAAGAGTTAACTGCTTTAACTGTTCCTCATATGCTATACTGACTAAAGTTATTTTATGTCAGTCAAAGAATAAAAAATTAAAACCATAGCTCTAGACGTCATACCACCTCTGCAATGGTCCCTTTTTCTGCCACCACCTCAATACCATTGAGGTATTGAGTGTATAAGGTGTATAAATTAAAAAATTTATACACCTGTGTAATCCAGAAGCCCATCAAGATACAGAACTTTATCATAACACCAGAAAATTCCCTCCGACCCTTCCCAGTAGAACCTTACCCTACTGTCCCATGAAACAACCGTTGTTTTTATTTTTTTCACCATTTATTTTTCTTTTGCTATAAATCTTGATATAAAGGATATCATACCATATATGTATGTGTACTTGTCTGGCTCAGCAGATAGATAAATAGATAGATGATAGATAGGTAGACAGATAGATACATAGACACATAAACACGTAGATACATAGATAGATACAGAGGTTGTTGCATGTACCATTAATTCATTCCTTTCCATTGCCGAGTAGCAGTACTTTCTTATATGGATGAAGTACCATAACTTGTTTATTCATTCTCTTATTGATGGGGAACTGGCCTGTTTCCAGTTTTTGCCTGTTGTGAATAAGGCTGCTATGGATATTGTTTTATAAGTTTTTTAGAACTGTTTGTTTCCTTTTTTTTTTGGGTAAATACCTATGAATAAAATTGCTGAGCTAAAGGGCAAATATGTGCTGGAGGGTGTGTAGTGGTATCTCATTGCTGTACATTTTACATAATATATGCTCAAATTTAAAACCTTATAAAATACAGGTATAGAGAAAAAATAAAATTATATGTAACAGTGATAACCACTATTAACATTTTGACATATGTCTCTCAGAATTTCTTCTCTAAATATATATGAACACTGATAACTTGGATTAAATTTTTAAATTAGAAATCATCCAAAATATTATTAAGAACCAGTTATATTCAGGTATACAGTAGAGACAAAACACAATTTATATGGGGCTTACAATGAATAATAAAAATAATTAACTCATGTGTATGGGTGTCAAGCATTTGCTTGATGTGGTTTTGCTTGAATTAGCTCATTTGATCTCCACGTCAGCCCCATGAGTTAAAAATAACTTGCCTAAGTTTACCCAACTCAGACACGGACACAGGGGATAGAGCCAGAGCCAGAGCCCTTGCCCTCAACCCTGTACTGTAGATGTGCACCAGGACAACATTCACATTGTATTATATATGAATGGTGCTTCTGGGAGTGTGCAAAGTGGTGACTCAGTGCCTATCCTACTAAAAATACTGTGGATATGTGTGCTCTGCTTTCCTCTAATAAAATAAAATAGATATAATCCTGCATCACTTTTGATAATTTTAAAGTATTTCACTTTAATATAATTTATTTTTTAAATTACCTCTAAATAAATAATTCCCTCTGTTTGGAACCACGCTGACTCTACATATTTGAACATATATCTTTGTACTCACGTTCTATTGCTTCCTTAGGATACATTTTTGTAAGTAGATTTGTTGGATGGAAGGATATTCATATTGAAAAATTTTACACATATTTTTGGGTTTTCCCCTAAAAAAGATGTCAATTATACATTAGTTAGTAGACTATGAGTACCATTTTCCAAAACCCCTTATGTATACTGAAACTTGTAAGTTCCTTTAATCTTTGTCAATCAAATGTTTGAAATTTAATTTTACTTAATGAACATTTCTTAAATTTCATACTTTTACTGGAACGTTAATGTCTACTTTTGTAAGGAAAGTGTTTGTATCCTGGGCCCATTTTTAAAGGCAAGTATATATACATGATTGTCATTACTCAGTAAGTTACAAGCATGAAACAATAATTTTAACACTTTGCTCACACATTCCCATCAAACTTTTTAAAGATTTTTCTTCATTGATGAAATTTAAATTAAATTAAATTTAAATTTAAATTAACTTAAAATTAAATTTCTGATTTAAAATATTTGTATTATCTTTTTAATGTCTATAGAATTTGTAGGAATGACTCCATTCTGGTACTATGTTTATACTGATTATTAACAGACAAATCATTTTAATAACAGCTAATTCTGTCCTCCATTGGCATCAGATACACAGAAACTTTCACCTACACCATACCAGTCTGAGAATTGAGAAAGGGAAAGTAAAAAATTGAGTCACCATAAATTGTTCTAACTTTTGTTTATTAGACTCATTTGCTCATTTATATTTATTGAAAGCTACTAAGAACCAGTCACATTGCTTTCAGTGCTGGGCATAAATCAACTAAAAAGAAAAAAAGTAAAAATTCCCTGTCCACAGGAGCTGACACTTTAGTGGGAGAAGATGGAAATTAAAGATGTTAAATAAATAAATTATATAGTAGCTTATATGGTGATAAGCTCTCCAGAAAAAAAAAAAAAAAAAAGAATAAGAAGAATAAGGAATTCTGATGGGAGATGGAACGGTGGTAGGGTTACAATTTTAAGTTGCGAAGGTGAGGGAAGTACTAAGAATAATTTTCTAGCAAAATTTGAAGGAAGTACATTATAGGATATGTTTACCAAGTAGCAGTTTGGTTTGTTAATCTACCTGTCCGGGTCTTTGTTATCTCTTGGTGTTCAGGTGGGAGACAGATGTGTCTCTGTCTAATAAACGTTGTCTGATGTGACAACACTTACCAAGTTTGTGTTTTTCTTTCAAACTCTGCAGTGCAATACCTTACCTTTTAAATTCTCTAAGATTTACAGATGGACAAAACAAATATATAACTATGGATAATATGGTATAAAAATGGTGTAATTATAATAAAAACTCCAAAACTTTTCCATCTATTTTAAGATACAAAATTTATAGAACAAGTATTTTTTCCCTGTTTCAGTGAAAACTTCTGTTTTCTGTGAAACTCCGTTACGGAAATCTCAGTGGAAATCTGTTTTTCGTTTAAAATGTGTTCACGGTAACATTCTAAGAAGAAATCTGTTATGAATTCCCCTTTTCAACCTGAGCAATAGTGAGTACTACTAGCAAACACATCATGCTCCATTACATACATTAAACTACTTAGCAAGCTCAAGTGGTAATTTTAAAGGAAATATATATTATTAAAAACATTCCACTATTTGCCCAGCATTTCAGAAACTCTGTAACAATAGTGCATTTTTTTCCTTCTGTGTTTGTGGTTTTAGTTATTAAAGGTAATTATAAATAAAACTTGAAGAGGCATTCAAATTTTTGCATGAATTTTTACTCCTTTGGAGTTCTGCTAATGAAAATTGGCATTAAAAATCTAGTTGGAATGAAACATTATCCTCGGGTGTGCATCTCTGTAAAATTCTATGGGCTCATTTATAATACACTGAGTATTCTGAAATAAAATACTACATAATTTCAATACACTTGAAAAGAGAGTTACTGACTGTAATTTTGCTTGAAACTACAAACTGAAATTAGTTTACATAAATGCAACATGCTGTTTGTTTTTCTCATGCTACTGTGCTTAAAGGAATGACAATGCCTTTGAAAAGGTAGCCTTTGCAAGGTTTCTTAGACAATTAAAGATGTGGAAAATAACTCATCTTCCATTCCCAAAAGTTAGAAAGCTTTCAACTAACTGAATATTAATTACATTTTTCACTTTATTCAAGTAAAAACACAAATTTGATTCAACATGACATCATGTGCTACTTGATAGAAGAACACAAACACTGCCTGTGAAGTAATCTTGCCAAAACACCAATTTATAGAAAATATAGAGACAGGGAAATCTATTGAATAATGCCACAGGGGATGCAATCAACAGAATACACACTGTGAAAAAGACACTGGACAAAAACTGGGTTTCGTTATCAAATAATTTGCAAGAAAAAAAGAAAGAGATGGGGAAATTATAGTTTAAAGAAAGATTCTGTGTGCTTTATATTGATCAATATTCAAATGAACACACTGTAAATAAGATGACAATTGTGTGATATTTGGAAATTTGAACACTAGCAGGATATTTGATGAAATTGTTAACCTTGGTAGCTCTGAGAAAGATATTAAAATTATGTCATTCTTTTTAGAATTTAGAAATACATATTAAAATATTTACAGGTGCAATTGTATGAAGTCTGAGGAAATAGATCAGGATATGCAATAAATCAGACTGGCATGAGTTAATTGCTGAAGCTAGGTGATTTGTTCATGGAATTTATTGTTATTATTTTTCTTTGTTATATGTTTAATATTTTTTATAAGAATTTTAATGTGAATTAATTAATGGCTTCATATGAACAAATAACACCATGTGGTTAAAATTTGATGAACTCACACAAGAATTGTGACTCTGTGTCATACATCCCGTTAACAAACAAACAACAAAAGTCATTCAGGAGTAAATGCATATTTAATATATACTTATTGAACATTATTGGCCAAATAGAATTTCTCTTCGGGAGATTATCTGTAGGAAACTGCATCTTAGAAACCACTATTATTGTATAATAAGCTTTCTAACAAATTATTTTTGAATGTAATTTTGGATTGGTTAGAAGCAGTTGTTTACAACAATATACTGTTAAGTGTTATAGAATGAAAACAATTTTTATTCATTACTTATGTGGTTTGTATGCCATGTTTCATTCTCTAATTATTAACAGAATACAAAAAAGGGTTCAGTTCTATGGGTACAGTGTGATTATAATTATATAAAAATAACTGGATTAGTTATCTGTTGATGTGTAACAATATAACCATAAACGTCATGGTTTAAAACAACACATATTTGTTAGTTCACAATTTCTGGGCCCTGTTAAGTTAATTTGTCTGCAAGATTGAAGTCAAAGATGTCAGCCTGGGCCGCAGTATCATCTGATGCTTGACTAGAGAAGAATCTGTTTCCTTATTCATGTGTTTATTTGCAGTCTTTAGTAACTTGCAAATTGTCAGACTGAGTTCTACCTACATTTAAGAGGAGAGGATTATCGTAGGGTGTAAATGCCAGGAGGTGGTGGTCATGGGGGCCATCTACTAACCAAATCAGTAATATTTATAAAATAGAACAATTTATAAAATAGAACATCAGTAATATTTATAAAATATTTATAAATACATATTTATAAAATCAGTAATATTTATAAAATAATATTTATTATTATATAATAATCAGAGTATAGAACTCTTTTTTTTTTTGCTTATTAGATTTAGTTACCCAAACTTTTCATGTGAAACTGATTTTTAAAATAATTTCATATTTTTATATGTCACAAACATTTTGGGGAGCATTCTTTAGTCTTTTTCTCTTTGATTTTATTTATTAATAGTGGAGATGGTTTTTACATAACTTGTTTCTTGTTTGCCAACAAAATTATTATATTTTTAAAAGTAAATACTTTTTATTTAGATTTTTTATCTACCTGCAATCATGACCATGAATTCTCAGTTATATTCAGAGAATACCACTCAGTATTAATCCTAGATCTTTAAGGATGATCTTTAATATTCTTATTCACTATATCTAAAAATAGTTGTAAAGCTCTATGGAAAACACATATAGTATTTAAAAACACATGTAGTCTTTAAAAAATTAAAACACATATATAGTATTTAAAAGAGAATAGCCATCAAATACAGTCAAATTTCCTTGGAGGGCCTGAAATAACCTATCCAATGTTTCATTTCTTTCTTTTTGTGAGATGAAAAATGTCACTCTACTGTGCACTGATATAAAGCCTCAAGTCATTTTCCTATGAGAGAAATTTGGGATAACATGGGCCTATCTTGAAAAGTTAAACAATGGGAAAAAGGTATCAAAATACAACAGGACCTTTGAATTTTTAACAAGTCAACAAATCAACAAATCCAGTCTAGCTAGTTTTATCAAAAAGTATGTACTATGGAAAAATAGGTGCTTAAACCATCGTTTAAAGACCTGGAGAAGTCTCTAGACTAAGCCCCCAAGAATCACTACCAGCAGTAAGAACCACTTTGCCTCTGCCACAATTGAGGAAGTTACAAAAGCTGATGAATGGGAAGCTAACGGCTGAAAAGGAAATCATTGCTATAGCCTCTGGTTCCAGAACCACCACCTCACTTGGAAATTTGCCCTATAATCTACTTTTTTCCCCATCTGACTCAGTTCTATATCAAAATCTCTCACAGATGCACCTAATTTTCAGACTAGGACCATGACTGTAAAAGGGCATGGAGGAAATGTAATTTTTTAGTTTTCCAGCTAACAGGGTCTCCATTCTAGAATGGAATATTGAGTAAGCCAATTTATATAACAATGTATAGCAATATCTATGTCTATATCTATATATCTATGGACTAATTCAATAGTAAGAAAATAAACACTAGGTATATCTTGCATTCTAATTTCAAATAACCTCACTATCTTCAATGACAAAATCTTGAAAGAATGAATTTAAGGAGTTAGTCTTGTTGAAAACTTTTGGGGATTATTTCAAAATAACAATAATTATTCTTATCATAATATCGTATATGTTACCTTATCATTTTAAAGTGACTTTACATAATTATAACCTGTGTGTATCACTATACATTTATAAAAGTTGGAATAGTCACTATAAAATCTATGTATGGGGACAGAGAGGCATCAAAACACTTAAAGTAACTTGCCTAATCTATCTGTAACCTAGTAGATCTAGGATACAAAACCACTGAAACAGTACTCTTTGTCCTAAAATGTATTCACTGTTATATGAGGGAAAAGCATTTTTACTGAAATCTTATTGTCCAAGCTGATTTTTTTTCAACCAGGATTTCAGAATATGAAGTTGAGCCCATACGGACAAACTAATTTGAAAAATAAAGACTGAAGTAAATAAAAGGAAAGCAAGCAAACAATGCTACTTTGAAAAATCTTTATAAATGAAGCAAATATGAGTATAATATGATTATAATTGTATATAATTACAGTGAGTATAAAGTTTACAATACACATCTAAGGAGAGCAGGTGTAACTTTCTTAATTTGTCTATAACTGAACTCCCTTTGTTCATGAGGCCCTATTTCTGCCAATTGAAAGACAACTGAATTTTGGACTTTAAGTAAGCTCAGCAATTTGAAGTTTATAATTTAGTCAATTTTCATTAAATATTCAGTTAAAAGTTTCTTGCCCTTCCCCTCTCATTACCCAAGCATGAAGGCAAGGACATTATTTTCCACCATGTTCCTATGAGCCAAGACATTGTTCCTTATATGCTCACTGGCCTAGGCTCTGGGGTTGCTCTATTTCAGCTTGCTGGTATCAACACATGCGTTGTGATGGAAGAGCAAATAAGAGGGGCAAGTAATTCTCAGACTCAGCTAACCATTAACAGGAATTTGCCAGATCTTTTGATATTTCAAGAGAGCAGAAACAATGTATTTCTTTGTAATATTATTATTTTCAAATGTTGGTTCACTATTTTTTTTTAAATAAGGATGCACACAGAACATGTAAAACCATCACAGAGATTGCTGTTGGTGTACAGGATGCTTGTTCATCACATTGGACATTTTATTGCATTTCCAGATATTTGTATCTTATTTTTAAAGTTAATAAAATGCTGCAGTATTTTTCAAATTTAACACTGAAAGATTAGTGTCTTTGTGATAATGCTAATATTATAATTCTTCTTACAAGCTGTGGAGTACGTTCCTTGAATTTTAGTCATTGGTTTCACTAGCAGTCTTCTTTTACAGTTATCTTAATAGATTTAAATCCATGGGCATATCTCTGTTCCTTCTAAAAATCATTACAGGAACAGCAAAAGGATAATTTATTTTAAAGTTATTAATCTACAACCACAAAGAGAACAGAATAGTAGACAAGAACAAGAGATTTCAGCATATTTTTTGGAAAATGGAAAGCAGTGGGAAGACATAACGATTGACACAGCAGAGCAAAGAACAGTGAAGGGCCAATGAATAGCCAGCTTCTCTTACAGAGAAGAAGCCAATGAATAGCCAGCTGCCTCATCCTATAGAAACTTTGACTCAGAAATTGTTGCAAAAAGAATGAAAGTAAGTGGGTGTGAGCATGGACCTAAAAATGGATGATCGTTTAAGACATTATAAGAAACAGTTAAACTTCCAGTTTGTCTGCAACTCTGGGCAGAGGGAAACCACCAATCTCCCACGTCTACACGACAAATTGAGGCTGAGACTCAGCAGCATGAGATGTTGAGGTACTTTGCTGCAAATAATTGTAGCAAATGAAAGGCAATATATACTGAATGTTGACATCCTCTCTCTCTCTCACACACACAGACTCTCACACACACACTCATCTATTTCTATCTTTTTCAGAATCTCACTCTAAATATGAAAGTCAAGTAACATACAGATATTAAAAGAAAGCACCAATACAGAAGACAGCTTAAAGAAAATGAGAAGAGACAAACAACAATGAAAGAAGCAGACAAAAATCTCAATACTATCATCAGTATTTTTAGGGAGATAAAATAATGCCTGCTATGAGAAAAGAAAACATTCAGAGACTAGGAATCAGCCTTTGAGAGTTAAGTGCATAAAAGTCAGAAAACAGACCATGGAAAGGTAAGAGAAAGTCAATAAAATTTCTTCCCAAAAAAAAAAATTTAAACATTGAAAAGAACAAAAAGACAATTAGAGCCCCACCTAGGAGGCCAGCTATCCAATGATAGGGTTCCCAGAAGTGGGAAACAAAGGAAATGAATGGAGATACATTACAGAGGTAAAAAATAGAAGAATGTTTGTCAGAATCCAGATCGAAAGAACTATGATTCAGGAAAATGAATTAAAATAGAACTAAATCGAGAACACACTATGAAATTTTAGATAACCATAAAAAGAGAGAAATGAAACCCCATACATTTGCAGATTTAACAATTATCAGCCAATCACAAATCTGTTTCATCTATACCTCCAATCACTTCTTGCCACCCTATATTATTTTACTTTTAATTTATAAACAACTTTATTAAGACAATTTATGTACCGTAAAATTCACTTGCTATGAATGTATGATTCAATAAATTTTAGTAAATTTATAGAGTTGTGCAACTATACCACATTCCAGTTTAAGAACATTTCCACTGCCCTCAAAAATCCTTCATGTCCATTTGCAGTAATTCTACTCCCACTCTCAACCCTAGGCAACCACTGACTTGCTTTCTCTCTATGTTTGCCTTCTCTGGATATATGATATAAAAGGAAGAAAACAAGTACTTATTTTTGCATTTGGCTTCTTTCATTTAGCATGTTTTTGAGGTTAATTCATGTAGTATTATGTATCAGTACTTCATCTTTTTATCGCTGAATAGTGTTCCATTTTATGGACATACCACATTTTCTTTATCCATTTGCCAGTTGTGAACATTTGGCTATTATGAATAATGTGTCTATGAAATCCACATACATCTCTTTGTATGGAAATGTGTTTTCATTTGTCTCAGGTACATTCCCAGGAGTGGAACTGCTGAATTGTATGCTCTATTTATGCTTAACTTTATAAGAATCTGACAATTATTTTAAAGTGGCTGTAACATTTTACATCCCTCAGCAACGTATGAGAGTTCCAGTTTCTACGTGTTCTTGCCATCACCTGGTATTCCTGCCGTTTTGATTATAACCATTCTACTGGATGTATAGTGGTATCTTATTGAGATTTTAATTTGTATTTCCTTAGCATTAAGTATCTTTATACAGGCTTATTAGCCATTCACACGTCTTCTTTGGTGGAATATCTTTTCTGATATTTGCCTACATTTTAATTGTTTGTCCTTACATAATTTGCAAAAAAATTCTCCAAAGTATTTTCTTAATGCAATTTAAATTTTCAAGTACAATTTAAAAACTGGTGAAATCCAATTTGTAATTTTTTCTCTCTTATGGGTTGTGCTTTTTTGTCATATCTAAGAACTCTTTTCCTAACCCAAAGTCATGGAGACTTCCTCCTATGTTTCCTTCAGGAAATCTTATATTTTAGCTATTGCATTTAGGGCTTATTATCCATTTTTAATTTCTGCTGGAATTTTTATAGGAATTTCAAGAATGTAGAGATAAATTGGGGGAGAATTGCCATTTTGACAATATATATAATTTTTTAATTCTTTTTTTTTTAACATCTTTATTGGAGTATAATTGTTTTACACTGGCGTGTTAGTTTCCGCTTTCTAACAAAGTGAATCAGCTATACATATATCCCCATATCACCTCCCTCTTGCATCTCCCTCCCACCTTCCCTATCCCACCCCTCTAGGTGGTCACAAAGCACCGAGCTTATCTCCTTGTGTTATGCGACTGCTCCACACTAGCTATCTATTTTACATTGGTAGTGTATATATGTCCATGCCACACTCTCACCTCCTCCCAGCTTACCCTTCCCTCTCCCTGTGTCCTCAAGTCCATTCTCTATGTCTGCATCTTTATTCCTGTACTGCCCCTACGTATTTCAGAACCTTTTTTTTTTTTAGATTCCATATATATGTTTTAGCATACGGTATTTGATTTTCTGTTTCTGACTTACTTCACTCTGAATGACAGACAATAGGTCAATCCACCTCACTACAAATAACTGAATTTCGTTTCTTTTTACAGCTGAGTAATATTCCATTGTATATATGTGCCACATCTTCTTTATCAATTCATCTGAAGATGAACACTTAGGTTGCTTCCATGTCCTGGCTATTGTAAACAGAACTGCAATGAGCACTGTGGTACATGACCCTTTTTGAATTATGGTTTTCTCAGGGTATATGCCCAGTAGTGGGATTGCTGGGTCATAAGGTAATTCTATTTTTGTTTTTTTAAGGAACCTCCATACTGTTCTCTATAGTGGCTGTATCAGTTTACATTCCCACCAACAGTGAAAGAGGGTTCCCTTTTCTCCACACCCTTTCCAGCATTTATTGTTTGTAGATTTTTTGATGATGGCCATTCTGACTGGTGTGAGATGATACCTCATTGTAGTTTTGATTTGCATTCCTCTAATGATTAGTGATGTTGAGCATCCTTTCATGTGTTTGTTGGCAATCTGTATATCTTCTTTGGAGAAATGTCTATTTAGGTCTTCTGCCCATTTTTGGGTCGGGTTGTTTCTTTTTTTGATATTGAGCTTCATGGGCTGCTTGTAAATTTTAGAGAAGAATCCTTTGTCAGTTGCTTCATTTGCACATATTTTCTCCCATTCTGAGGGTTGTCTTTTCGTCTTGTTTATGGTTTCCTTTGTTGTGCAAAATCTTTTAAGTTTCATTAGGTACCATTTGTTTATTTTTGTTTTTATTTCCATTTCTCTAGGAGGTGGATCAAAAAGGATCTTGCTGTGATTTATGTCATAGAGTGTTCTGCCTTTGTTTTCCTCTAAGAGTTTTATAGTGTCTGGCCTTACATTTAGGTCTTTAATCCATTTTGAGTTTATTTTTGTGTATGGTGTTAGGGAGTGTTCTAATTTCATTCTTTTACATGTAGCTGTCCAGTTTCCCCAGCACCACTTATTGAAGAGGCTGTCTTTTCTCCATGGTATATTCTTGCCTCCTTTATCAAAGATAAGGTGACCATATGTGCATGGGTTTATCTCTGGGCTTTCTATCCTGTTCCATTGATTTATATCTCTGTTTTTGTGCCAGTACCATACTGTCTTGATTACTGTAGCTTTGTAGTACAGTCTGAAGTCCAGGAGCCTGATTCCTCCAGCTCCTCTGTAGATTGCTTTGTGTAGTATAGTCATTTTCACAATGATGATTCTTCCAATCCAAGAACATGGTATATCTCTCCATCTGTTTATATCATCTTTAATTTCTTCCATAAGTGTCTTATAGCTTTCTGCATACAGGTCTTTTGTCTCCTTAAGTAGATTTATTCCTAGGTATTTTATTCTTTTTGATGCAATGGTAAATGGAAGTGTTTCCTTAATTTCTCTTTCAGAATTTTCATCATTAGTGTACAGGAATGCAAGATTTCTGTGCATTAATTTTGTATCCTGCTACTTTACCAAATTCATTGATTAGCTCTAGTAGTTTTCTGGAACAGTCTTTCGGATTCTCTCTGTATAGTATCATGTCATCTGCAAACAGTGACAGCTTTACTTCTTTTCTGATTTGGATTCCTTTTATTTCTTTTTCTTCTCTGATTGCTGTGGCTGAAACTTCCAAAACTATGTTGAATAGTGGTGGTGAGAAAGGACAACCTTGTCTTGTTCCTGATCTTAGAGGAAATGATTTCAGTTTTTCACTGCTGAGAATGGTGTTGGCTGTGGGTTTGTCATATATGGCCTTTATTATATTCAGGTAAGTTCCCTCTATGCCTGCTTTCTGGAGGGTTTATATCATATATCGGTGTTGAATTTTGTCAAAAGATTTTTCTGCTTATATTGAGATGATCATATGGTTTTTATCCTTCAATTTAACATGGTGCATCACATTGATTGATCTGCGTATATTGAAGGATCCTTGCATCCCTGGGATAAACCCCACTTGATCATGGTGTATGATCACTTTAATGTGCTGTTGGATTCTGTTGGCTAGTATTTTGTTGAGGATTTTTGCCTCTATGTTCATCAGTGATATTGGCCTGTAGTTTTCGGTCTTTGTGACATCTTTGTCTGGTTTTGGTATCAGGGTGATGATGGCCTTGTAGAATGAGTTTGGGAGTGTTCCTCCTTCTCCTGTATTTTGGAAGAGTTTGAGAAGTGTCGGAGTCCAGCTCCAACAGGATCCAGGATACCCCAAAAGGATGGACAGTGCCGGCGATGAACAACAGGAAGGAGACTGAGACTCGTGGACTCAGCCAAGTCAACAGGAAGGAGACTGAGACTCGTGGAGTCAGCCAAGTAAAAATAGCACCATCTTGTGCTTTCTTTATTTCATATACTCATATATAGATTACAGTAAAATTACATAAATCATTAACATACATTGTAATATTATTGTTTTGAGTCGAAAGAATGAATCATTTTGAACACACAAAGATTTCCTTAAAAGATTACGTAAACCATACCTTTTAGTTTCTAGATTTTCTCATAAGATAAATTCTAAGGTTACCATTACGTACAGCACATGTTCTAAGAATTATTCTTGGTGGTTAACCAACCTTAACACCTAAGTCTAAATATATCCTAATATTCTATATATCCTTAGCCCCCACATAGCTTTTCCTACATGGACATTCCTTTTTTATAATGCCATAAAAATATCTAAAATATATTTTACAATTTCTATTTTGAATATTGCTACTCAAAGGCAATTTAATATAGCAACAAACAATATTAGGATCCCAATAATCTATTAAAGAATAACTTTCCAAATCATTTCTATTTGTCCCTAATCTAGAACATATCTGTTCACCAGTTAATTGATCAAATATCATTAAACTACCATTAATATTGAACCACAAATTATTATTACCATCATAAACACCCTCATATGGCCATATCTCTAGGGAGGATGGTGTTTTCCAAAGAAACATTTCCCTATGTCCAGATTTAGTCACTGTTTCCCAATGTCCCTCTTTAGGCACCGGGCCTTGCCAAACAGTACTCAAAGGGGAAGTCAGGAAATCTAAGATTTTTCCTCGGGGCAAATCCTGCCACACTTAAACTTACATATATAGAAATTATAAGTATTGCTTTTACGAGGAGTGTAGTCCACCTTCCATGTGTGGCTCCGCCTTGCAGTTCCGCACTGGAGCGCCCCATGACCTTGTCATGGTGTTGCAGCGTCTGGATGGCTTCCAACAGAGAAGGATAGGCATTAGCTCTTCTCTAAATGTTTGAGAGAATTCACCTGTGAAGCCATCTGGTCCTGGGCTTTTGTTTGTTGGAAGATTTTAAATCATAGTTTCAATTTCAGTGCTTGTGATTGGTCTGTTAATATTTTCTATTTCTTCCTGGTTCAGTCTTGGAAGGTTGTGCTTTTCTAAGAATTTGTCCATTTCTTCCAGGTTGTCCATTTTATTGGCATAGAGTTGCTTGTAGTAATCTCTCATGATCCTTTGTGTTTCTGCAATGTCAGTTGTTACTTCTCCTTTCTCATTTTTAATTCTATTGATTTGAGTCTCCTCCCTTTTTTTCTTGATGAGTCTGGCTAATGATTTATCAATTTTGTTTATCTTCTCAAAGAACCAGCTTTTAGTTTTATTGATCTTTGCTATTGTTTCCTTCATTTCTTTTTCATTTATTTCTGATCGTCATGATTTCTTTCCTTCTCCTAACTCTAGGGTTTTTTTCTACTTCGCTGTCTAATTGCTTTATGTATCAGGTTAGGTAGTTTGAGATGATTCTTGTTTCTTGAGGTAGGATTGTATTGCTATAAACTTCCCTCTTAGAACGGCTTTTGCTACATCCCATAGGTTTTGGGTCATCCTGTTTTCATTGTCATTTGTTTAAAGGTATTTTTTGATTGCCTCTTTGATTTCTTCAGTGATCTCTTGGTTATTAAGTAGTGTATTGTTTAGTATCCATGTATTTGTATTTTTTACAGATTTTTTCTTGTAATTGATATCTATTCTCATAGCATTGTGGTCGGAAAAGATACTTGATATGACTTCAATTTTCTTAAATTTAGCCAGGCTTGATTTATGACCCAAGATATGATCTATCCTGGAGAATGTTCCATGAGCACTTGAGAAGAAACTGTATTCTGTTGTTTTTGGATGGAGTGTCTTATAAATATCAATTAAGTCCATCTTGTTTAATGTATCATTTAAAGCTTGTGTTTCCTTATTTATTTTCATTTTGGATGATCTGTGCATTGGTGAAAGTGGGGTGTTAACGTCCCCTACGATGATTGTGTTACTGTCGATTTTCCCTTTTATGGCTGTTAGCATTTGCCTTATGTATTGAGGTGCTCCTATGTTGGGTGCATAAATATTTACAATTGTTATATCTTCTTCTTGGATTGATCCCTTGATCATTATGTAGTGTCCTTCGTTGTCTATGGTAATAGTCTTTATTTTAAAGTCTATTTTGTATGATATGAGAATTGCTACTCCAGCTTTCTTTTGATTTCCATTTGCATGGAATATCATTTTCCATCTCCCCTCACTTTCAGTCTGTATGTGTAGCTAGTTCTGAAGTGGGTCTCGGGTAGACAGCATATATACAGGTCTTCTTTCTGTATCCATTCAGCCCGTCTATGTATTTTAGTTGGAGCATTTAATCCATTTACATTTAAGGTAATTATCGATATGTATTTTCCTATTACCACTTTCATAATTAGTTTGGGTTTGTTATTGTAGGTCTTTTCCTTCTCTTGTGTTTCCTGCCTAGAGAAGTTCCTTTAGCATTTGTTATAAAGCTGGCTTGGTGGTGCTGAATTTTCCTAGCTTTTGCTTGTCTGTAAAGGTTTTAATTTCTCCATCGAATCTGAATGAGATCCTTGCTGGGTAGAGTAATCTTGGTTGTAGTTTTTTCCCTTTCATCACTTTAAATATGTCCTGCCACTCCCTTCTGGCTTCCCTTCTCAGCTGTTAACCTTATGGGGATTCCCTTGTATGTCATTTGTTGTTTTTCCCTTGCTGCTTTTAATATTTTTTCTTTGTATGTAATTTTTTATACTTTGATTAATATGTCTTGGCATGCTTCTCCCTGGATTTATCCTGTATGGGACTCTCTGCACTTCCTGTACTTGATTGACTCTTTTCTTTCCCATGTTAAGGAATTTTTCAACTATAATCTCTTCAAATATTTTCTCAGTCCCTTTCTTTTTCTCTTCTTCTTCTGGGACACCTATAATTCGAATGTTGGTGCGTTTAAAGTGGTCTCAGAAATCTCTGAGACTGTCCTCAATTCTTTTATTCTTTTTTCTTTATTCTGCTCTGTGGTAGTTATTTCCACTATTTTATCTTCCAGGTCACTTATCCGTTCTTCTGCCTCAGTTATTCTGCTATTGATTCCTTCTAGAGAATTTTTAATTTCATTTATTTTGATGTTCATCATTGTTTGCTCTTTAGTTCTTCTAGGTCCTTGTTAAACGTTTCTTGTATTTTCTCCATTCTATTTCCAAGATTCTGGATCACCTTTACTATCATTACTCTGAATTCCTTTTCAGGTAGACTGCCTATTTCCTCTTCACTTGTTTGGTCTGGTGGGTTTTTACCTTGCTCCTTCATCTGCTGTATGTTTCTCTGTCTTCTCATTTTGCTAACTTACTGTGTTTGGGGTCCCCTTTTTGCAGGCTGCAGGTTCGTAGTTCCCATTGTTTTTGGTGTCTGCCCCCATTGGTTAAGATTGTTGCAGTGGGTTGTGTCAGCTTCCTGGTGGAGGGGACTTGTGCCTTTGTTCTGGTGGATGAGGCTGAATCTTGTCTTTCTGGTGGGCAGGACCACGTCCAGTGTGTTTTGGGGTGTCTGTGACCTTATTATGATTTTAGGCAGCCTCTCTGCTAATGGGTGGGGCTGTCTTCCTGTCTTGCTAGTTGTTTGACCTAGGGTGTCCAGCACTGTAGCTTGGTGTTTGTTGAATGGAGCTGTGTCTTAGCCTTGAGATCTAGCTCTCTGAGAGAGCTTTTTCTGTTTGACATTATGAGGAACTGGGAGGTCTCTGTAGACCAATGTCCTGAACTTGGCTCTCCCACCTCAGAGGCACAGGCCTGACACCCGGCCGGAGCACCAAGACCGTGTCAGCCACATGGCTCAGAAGAAAAGGGAGAAAAAAAGAAAGAAAGAAAGAAAAAATAAAGTTATTAAAATAAATTTTTTTTTAATTATTAAAAATAAAAAAATTTAAAAGTAATAAAAAAAGAAAAGAAGAAGGAAAGAAAGAAAGAAGAGATCAACCAAACCATAAAACATCCACCAATGATAACACACGTTAAAAACTACACTAAAAAAAAAAAATAATAACGGACAGACAGAACCCTAGGACAAACGGTGAAAGCAAAGCTATACAGACAAAGTTACACAAAGAAGCATACACATGCACACTCACAAAAAGAGAAAAAGGAAAATATCTATATATATATATAAAAGAAAATAATAAAAGAGAGCAACCAAATCAGTAAACAAATCTACCAATGATAATAAACTCTAAATACTAAACTAAGATAAAGATAAAACCAGAAACAAATTAGATGCAGAAAGCAAACCCCAAGTCTACAGTTGCTCCCAAAGTCCACTGCCTCAATGTTGGGATGATTCGTTGTCTATTCAGGTATTCCAGAGATGCAGGGTACATCAAGTTGATTGTGGAGGTTTAATCCACTGCTCCTGAGGCTGCTGGGAGAAATTTCCCTTTCTCTTCTTTGTTCGCACAGCTCCTGGGGTTCAGCTTTGGATTTGGCCCTGCCTCTGCATGTAAGTCACCTGAGGGCGACTGTTCTTCGCTCAGACAGGACAGGGTTAAAGTAGCAGCTGATACGGGGACTCTGGCTCACTCTGGCCGGGAGGAGGGAGGGGTACGGAATGCAGGACGAGCCTGCAGTGGCAGAGGCCGGCATGACGTTGCAACAGCCTGAGTTGCGGCGTGTGTTCTCCCTGGGAAGTTGTCCCTGGATCACAGGACCCTTGCAGTGGCAGGCTGCACAAGCTCCTGGGAGGGGAGGTGTGCATAGTGACCTGTGCTTGCACACAGGCTTCTTGGTGGCTGCAGCAGCAGCCTTAGAGTTTCATGCCCATCTCTGGTGTCCTTGCTGATAGCCGTGGCTCACGCCCCTCTCTGGAGCTCGTTCAGGTGGTGATCTGCCTTCTGTTCACAGACAGGGAAGGAATCCCCTCTCCTCACGCACCCCAAAACAATGGTCTCTTGATTCTTAGGCAGTTCCAGACTTTTTCCCAGACTCCCTCCCGGCTAGCTGTGGCACACTAGCCCCCTTCAGGCTGTGTTCATGCAGCCAACCCCAGTTTTTTCCCTGGGATCTGACCTCCGAAGCCCGAGCCTTAGCTCCAAGCCCCCACCTGCCCCAGCGGGTGGGCGGACAAGCCTCTCAGTCTGTTGAACGCTGGTTGGCACCGATCCTCTGTGTGGGAATTGCTCTACTTTGCCCTCTGCACCCCTGTTGTGACGCTCTCCTCCATGGCTCCGAAGCTTCCCCCCGCCCACCCCCCATCTCTGCCAGTGAAGGGGCTTTCTAGTGTGTGGAAACTTTTCCTCCTTCACAGCTCCCTCCCAGAGGTCCCGTCCCTCTTCTTTTGTCTCTGTTTTTTCTTTTTTCTTTTGCCCTACCCAGGTATGTAGGGAGTTTCTTGCCTTTTGGGAAGTCTGAGGTCTTCTGCCAGCATTCAGTAGGTGTTCTGTAGGAGTTGTTCCATATGTAGATGTATTTCTGATGTATTTGTGGGGAGGAAGGTGATCTCCACGTCTTACTCCTCCACCATCTTGAAGGTCTCCCCTCTATTTTGACAATATTGAAGCTTTGAATCATAAATCTTAAAATTATTTTTGTTGATTTGATTTCTATGTAGTTCATCCTTTATGATACTATCATAAATGAAATTGCTTTCTTAATTTCATTGATAGATTTTTTGTTGCTAACACATAAAAATTCAATTGATATTTGTATATTGATCTTGTGTCAAAAAATCTTGCTAAATTTCTTATTGATTTTGAGGGATTCCTTGGGATTATCAACATACCAAATCATGTCATCTGAAAATAAAGACAATTTTACTTCTTTTCTAATGTGGACATGGTAATTTTGTTTATTTGTTTTGCCTTATTGCACCGGCTAGAAACTCTAGTACATTGTTGAATAGAAGTGATGAGAATACAGCATTCAGTCTTCAACAAGTATCATGTTAGCTCTGGGTTTTATTGTGGATGTTCTTTTTCAGTTTGAGGAAATTCCTTTGTACTCCTCGTTTACTGAGTTTTTATCATGAATGGGTGTGAGATTTTTTCAAGTGCTTTTTCTGAATTAATTGAACTAATACTCTGTTCTATTTATGAAAGTGATATTGTATCAGAATACATAATTTTTAATGATATTTTACTAATAGCATATTTTGGTTTACCTACATATTATAAATTATTAGAGGGAAGGAATAATGTCTCAATGCTTTTCTATCTTCCTAATTATAATCAAAGTGTTATTCATGAAGTAATGATCAGCTCTAAGAAAAGAAAATTATAGACCAATGTGCTTGATGAAAATAGATGCAAATTTCAACAAAATATTTGCAAACTGAATTCAATACATTAAAAGGATCTAACAATCATGATCAAGTGGGATTTATTGTTTAGATGCAAGAATGGTTCAACATATGCAAATCAATAAATGTGATATACAACATTAACAGAATAAAGTATCAATATAAAAATCATTTTTTATATGATCATTAATATGATCATTTCAGCAAATACAGAAAAAGCATTTGACAAAATTCAACATCCTTTCATTAGGAAAATTAGGTATAGAGAGAATGTACCTCAACATAATAAAGATAATATATGACAAGCCCACAGCTAACATCATACTTAAAAGCAAAAAGCTGAATCTTTTCCTCTAAGATCAGGAGCAAGACAAAGATGCCCACTCTCACCACTTTTATTCAACATAGTACTAGACATTAGGCAAGAAAGAGAAATAAAAAGCATACATATCAGAAAGGAGGCAGGAACATTTTCTCTATTTGCAGATGACCTAATCTTATATATTGAAAACGCTCAATACTCCACCAAAAAAATGTTAGAACTAATCAACAAATTCAGAAAAGCTGTAAGATAAAAAATCAATGTAGAAAATGTAGTTGCATTTCTATATACTAACAATGAACTATCAGAAAGAGAAATTAAAAAAACAATCCCATTTACCATATCATTAAAAAGAATAAAATACTTAGGAATAAATTTAACAAAGGAGGTGGAAAATCTGTACACTGAAAACTATATGATATTGATGCAAGAAATTGAAGAAGACACACAAAAATCAAAGATATTCTGTGTTCAGAGATTGGAAAAATTATTTTAAAATATCCGTATTATCCAAAGTGATTTATAGATTCAGTGTAATGCCTATAGAAATAAGGATTACTGTGGAATTACTATGGAATCAATAGTTTAGATTTGAAGGAGAATTTAAAGATCACCTGGTTCAAGGCCATAAGTATCTTAAGACAATTAAAGTACAATTTTTTACAACTTTTTTATCTTAAAGTTACTATGAGAACTCAGATCTCATTGATTAATATCCATTAATATTTCTACTCCCAAGTATCTCAAATTGGGGCTGTGAGGTTGCAGTAAGATATCTCAATGGACTTAATTCAGAATATTTAGTTTAGGTCCTAAAAATTCACTAGCAAATAATGTAATACTGGTTCACTTGAAAGCAGAATTAAGTGGCATTTTTTTTTCATTTTTCTTTTTATGCATTTCAGCCTTGTTTGAATTTGATACAAAGAACCTGAAATATTTTTGGAGTTTGAATAAGTATTTTTTTTTTAAGGGAGTTAAGAAAAAGATGAGGTGCTATATTTACTTAGCTGTGTTTTGTTTTGAAAATCTACGGCAGTGTGATTCAAAGACCTTCTCATTGCTTTGAACTCTTAAAGAATTTGGAAGTCTGGCTCTGAGTATAAAAACTGGTCAAACCAATAAATAGGCTTTAATGTTGCTTGATACTGACTCTTCAAATAACTTGACCTTTTTTTTCCCCCAAGTGTTTTGAAGTGAACGTGTAGATTCAGTTTGGATAAGTAACACATATATAAAATATTAGCATATTTCTTTCATTAATTTTTGTATGTTAGGAAAAAACGTTTTAAGAAATTATGTTTTATAAATATCAGTTAAATCTATCTGGTCTACTGTGTCATTTAAAGCTTGTGTTTCCGTATTTATTTTCTGTTTGGATGATCTGTCCACTAGTGTAAGTGGGGTGTTAAAGTCCCCTACTATTATTGTGTCTGTAGATTTCCCCTTTTATGGTTGTTAGCATTTGCCTTATCTACTGAGGTCCTCCTATGCTGGGTGCATAAATATTTATAATTGTTATGTTTTCTTCTTGGATTGATCCCTTGACCATTATGTAGTGTGCTTCCTTATCTCTTGTGACAGTCTTTATTTTAAAGTCTATTTTATCTGATATGAGTATCGCTACTCCAGCTTTCTTGATTTCCATTTGCATGGAACATCTTCCATCCCTTCACTTCCAGTCTGTATGTGTCCCTAGGTCTGAAGTGGGTGTCTTGTGAACAGCATATATCTGGGTTTTATTTTTGTATCCATTTGGCCAGTCTGTGTCTTTTGGTTGGGGCATTTAATCCATTTACATTCAAGGTGATTATTGATATGTATGTTCTTATTACCATTTTCTTAACTGTTTTGGGTTTGTCTTTGTGGGTCTTTTTCTTCTCTTGTGTTTCCCACCTAGAGAAGTTTCTTTAGTATTTACTGTAAAGCTGGTTTGGTGGTGCTGAGTTCTCTTAGCTTTTGCTTGTCTGAAAAGCTTTTGATTTCTCCATCGAATCTGAATGAGATCCTTGCTGGGTACAGTAATCTTGGTTGTAGGTTTTTCTCTTTCATCACTTTAAGTATAGCCTGCCACTCCAAAATATACAAAGAGCTCATGGAGCTCAATATCAGAAAAACAAACAATTCAATTAAAAAAGAGACATTTCACCAAAGAAAACATACAGATGGCCAAGAGGCACATGAAAAGTTGCTCAACATCACTAATTATTAGAGAAATGCAAATCAAAACTACAATGAGGTATCACCTCACACGGGTCAGAATGGCCATTATCAAAAAATCTAGAAACAATAAATGCTGGAAAGGGTGTGGTGAAAAGGGAACCCTCCTGCACTGTTGCTGGGAATGTAAACTGATACAACCACTACGGAGAACAGTATGGAGGTTCCTTAAAAAACTAAAAACAGAACTACCATATGACCCAGCAATCCCACTATTCAGCATATACCCTAAGAAAACCATAATTCAAAAAGACACATGTACCCCAATGTTCATTGCAGCACTGTTTACAGTAGCCAGGACATGGAACCAACCTAAATGTCCATCGACAGATGAATGGATAAAGAAGATGTGGCACATATATACAATGGAATATTACTCAGCCATAAAAAGAAACGAAATTGAGTTATTTGTAGTGAGGTGGATGGACCTAGAATCTGTCATACAGAGTGAAATAAGTCAGAAAGAGAAAAACAAATACCATATGCTAGCACATATATATGGAATCTAAAAAAAAAAAAAAAAAAAAAAGGTACTGATGAACCTAGTGGCAGCACAGGAATAAAGACATAGACTTAGAGAATGGACTTGAGGACATGGAGTGGAGAGGGGGAAGCTGGGGCAAAGTGAGAGTAGCATCAACATATATACACTACTGAATGTAAAATAGCTAGTGGGAAGCAGCAGCATAGCACAGGGAGATCAGCTCAGTGCTTTGCGACGACCTAGAGAGGTGGGATAGGGAGGGTGGGAGGGAGGCTCAAGAGGGAGGGAATATGGGGATATATGTATGCATATGGCTGATTCACCTTGTTGTACAAGAGAAACTAACACAGTATTGTGAAGCAATTATACTCCAATAAAAATCTATTTTAAAAAAGAAATTATGTTTGTTTCATTTATTATTTGTGTATTTATGAATGCATTAGTGGATAACATTGACAGATCTCCAATTCTTAATGGTTTTATCAATTAGCACCCATCAACTTTAGTAAAAATATGTCATCCAAAGAATATCTAGAAATAACACAATGGTAAGTAACTTATCACCACTGTCCCCTATATTTTCATATCTGTACATGAGTATAATCTATTGGTTTCAGAATTGATTTGGAACCCAGGTGCATAGCAAAGTTGAAGGAAAATTTTCACTGGGACTTGAAATAACATGGTGCTGTCTGGAATTGTTTCTGTTGTATGCAGGAAAATATTTGAGATAGTGGTTATATTTAAACATAATTACTACCAGTTTTTAAAAATGTAGGGAATTAGAATGATAAAGTAGCTCATTCATTGCAAAGGCCCATACAGGCTTGCAAAGAGCAGGAATGCTGAAAGCAGAAGTTTCTAACAGATTACTAACTGATATGTATCTGATATGATTTTGTTTCTTGGCACACAAAATAGGGGGAACTAACTTCAATTTAAAGGGGAAAATCGGGCTTCCCTGGTGGCGCAGTGGTTGAGAGTCTGCCTGCCAATGCAGGGGACACGGGTTCGAGCCCTGGTTTGGGAAGATCCCACGTGCTGCGGAGCAGCTGGGCCCGTGAGCCACAATTACTGAGCCTGCGCGTCTGGAGCCTGTGCTCCGCAAGGAGAGGCCGCGATAGTGAGAGGCCCGCGCACCGCGATGAGGAGTGGTCCCCGCTTGCCACGGCTGGAGAAAGCCCTCGCGCAGAAACGAAGACCCAACACAGCCATAAATAAATAAATAAATAAATACTTTAAAAAAATAAAAATAAAAAATAAACTCATTAATAAAAAAAAAAAATAAATAAAGGGGAAAATCATATACATTTAAATCCACCTACATTTTCTGTATTTTCCTGAGCAAACTTTTATTGTGTAGAGTTATTTAGATAATTATTGAACCTCTTCATCCTCATGTAGCAATTGAAATGACCAGGGCTTTCCAAAAGTATTACAAATATAACAAAGTTTTCAATTCCTGCCATTGATTCCAGATTGGTCATTTTTTCAAGGTGCATTTTGATAGTTTTAGATCAGCATGAACATGTTAAAATATTTAACACAATGGTTTTCATGTAATGCAAGTAGGAGGTAGTAGATTGGCTGCTGAATGAATCAATAATCTTATTTTATGTGAATACTTACATTTGAAGTCTTTTTTTTTCCCAAGAGACGTGACACATATTCAAAAGAGACACTGTAGCATAAAAATAGTTAAAATTGTACTGTAGCTCTTAAAGTAGTTGACTCTGTATATAAATCTCAGAAAATCCATTAATCTTTTCTACATTGGTTAGATAGATGGTAATAAAATCCCACAGGATATAAATACAATACTAACAGTGTTTTTTGATGATTTTGGCTGATATCCTAGAAAAGAGTGACATTTTAAACTGAAAGTGGTTTTATTTCCTAAAGGAATGAAAATATAATTTCTATTCTGTATTCAATTTGATCTATGCTAAATAAGAATCATTTAGTAGATGTCAGATAGGGCGTTAACTTGTAGTGATAAGAGAAAATGTATACAATCCCCATGGACACTTTTTAAACTATAACTTCTCATACCAGGCAAATATGGCACTTTTAAATTTTAAAGTATTTATAAAACTAACACACATGTTCAGCAGAAATACAATATGAGGAGGGCACATACCCTAAATCCATGGGGACAGAAGCTACAGAAATTGAGACCCTTCTGGACCTTGCCTTATGTATCTCTTCATCTGGCTATTCATTTGTATTCTTTATAATATCCTCTACAATAAACCAGTAAACAAAAGGGATGTGTTTCCCTGAGTTCTGTGAGCTGTTATAACAAATTATTGAGCCTGAGGAATGGAATATGGAAACTCTCAATTCATAACTGGTTGGTCAGAAATACAGATGACAACCTGAGACTTGTAACTTGCATCTGAAGTGGGAGCAAGCTTGTCCGACTGAGCCCTTAACCTGTGGGGTTGGTGTTAACTCTGGGTAATTACTGTCAGAATTAAATTGTAGGATACCCATTTGGTGTCAGGAAACTTGGAGAATTGGTTGTTAGTATGAAAAAACCCACACACATTTGGTGCCAGATGTGTTCTATGTGTAGAGAAACAGTTTTCCTTTACTGTGTAAAAATATGCATTTGGAGTCAGTGGACTTCTGAGCTAATGGGCCTCAGCCTGCTTTGAAGAAATAAACAAACTAAGGGCCAAAACGCAGTGACCATCTTTGGTTCATTTATAGAACAGGTTGTATGACCTGTGAGGGCAGGTACCATTTCTGCTTTTACTCACTCTTTTCCTCCTTTTGGTGGTATATGGTGGATGCACAGTAATATACAGAATGGTTGAATTATGTAAGATCATTTTTAAAAAAATATTAGAATGTTCCAGGTTATGTTACCATCTGCTTTTATCAATTTGTGACCATTTTGGCTGATTTGAAACTTGTATTATTTTCTTCAGCGGCAAGATAGGACAAGGCCTGCTCTGTTATGAATGTTTGTGTGCCCCACAATTATTTGGAAAACTTAAGGCTAAACACTTAATGATGGCATTAGGAAGTAGGGCCAATGGGAGATCATTAGGTCATACAGAATGAATGGGATTGTACCCTTATAAAAGGGACCCCAGAGAGCTAGCTCCTCCCTTCTACCATGTGAGGATACAAACAAATATGCAGCTGGAAGAGGGTTGTCATCTGACCATACTGGCACCTGGATCTTAGACTTCCAGCCTCCAGACTGTAAGAAATAAATTTCTGTTTTTAAGCCACCCAGTCCGAGGTATTTTGGTATAGCGGCCCAAATCGACTAAGACAGAAAATTGGTGCTGCAGTAACAAATAAAAATGTGAAAGCAGTTTGGGAACTGGATAATAGGTAGAGGTTGGAAGGGTTTGGCGGTGCATGCTAGAAAACAGCCTACATGGCTGTGAACAGATCATTAAAAGCATTTTGTTGTGGGCTCAGAAGGAGAAGAGGAGAGCTGTAGTGAAAGCCTTAATCTTAGAGAATACCTAAGTTGTTGTGAACAGAATGTTGGTAGAAATGTGGAGGGTAAAGGCCATTCTGATGAAGTCTCAGAGAGAAATGGGAAACATATTGTTGGAAATGTGAGGAAAGGCGATTCTTGCTGTAAAGTGGCAAAGAGCTTGACTGCACTGTGTTCACGTTCAAGCATTTTGTAGAAAGTAGAACTTCTGAACAATGAAATTGGATATTTGGCTGAGGAAATATCTAAGCAAAGTGTTGAAGGGGCAGCCCACTTCCTCCTTCCTTCCTTCCTCCTGATGTTATAGTAAGATTTGAGAAGAGAGAAATAAAGACAGAATTATTAATTAAAAAGGAAGCAGAACTTTAAATTTTGAAAAATTCTCCGACTACCCATATTGAAAGAAATGAAAAAGCTTGTTTGGGAGAGAACGTGAAGAGTGCGGCCAAATCTGATATGAATATTAGTATGGATTAGCCATTTCAACAAGAAGCTAGGAGCTATTCATCAAGAAAATGGAAAAACGACCCCAAAGGCATTCTGGAGATCTTCAGAGCTGCCCTTCCCATCACAGGCAGAGAGTGCAAGGGCCTACAGAGCCTGGCCACCTCACACTGTGGGCTCCAATCCGAATTCCAGTGCCAGGCTCCTGGACCATCCCAGTGGGCCCTGGTGCAGCTTCTGTGGCATCCAGCAAAGCACCAGCAGCCTAGCTGCCTCCACCTAGATTTTGAAGGATGGGGCAACCTGGAGCCAAGGGCATGCAATCTGGGCAGAAGACCACTCCAGGAGCGGCCACCATAGAGCTCTCACCAGGGCAACATCCAGCAGAACCGTGGGAGCAGGGCCTTTCCTGCAACCCATACAGGTAGTCCCACCTGAATGCAACAGAGTGCAATTCTAGCTGGGAAAACTCGAAGCATGGGCTGTGCCCAGCAAAGCCATGCAGGTGGGGTACCTAGAGCTTTGGGGGCCCAACCCTTGCCTCAGTGTGTCCAGAAGGTGTGAATGCAGCTCCAGTGGGTCTGGAAGATGGGGCATACAGCTAATAAAGACTGTTCTCAAGCCTTGGGGTTTAGTGCTGTTTGCCCCATAAGGCATTGAACATACCTTGGACCTGTTTCTCCTTTTTTCTTTTCTATTTATCCCTTTTGGAATGAAAATATCTATCCTACGCCTGTCCCACCATTATGTTTTGGAAGCACATGACATGTTTTATTTCATAGGTTCACAACTAGAGTCTCATCTGTATCTGATTTAGATGATATTTAGATGAGACATTCGACCTAGATTTTCTTTTAAATTGGAGTATAATTGCTTTACAATGTTGTGTTACTTTCTGCTGTACAGTGAAGTGAATCAGCTATATGTATACATATATCCCCACCCTCTTGGACCTCCCTCCCCGCCCCATCCCACCCATCTAGGCCATCACAGAGCACCGAGCTGAGCTCCCTGTGCTATACAGCAGGTTCCCACTAGCTATCTATTTTACACATGGTAGTGTACTTATGTCAAACCTAATCTCCCAATTCATCCTACTCTCCCTTTCCCCCCTCTGTCCACATGTCTGCTCTCTACATCTGCCTTTCTATTCCTGCCCTGCAAATAGGTTCATCTGTACCATTTTTCTAGATTCCACATATATGCATTAATACACGATATTTATTTTTCTCTTTCTGACTTATTTAGGTCTCCTGCCCATTTTTGGATTGGGTTGTTTGTTTTTTTGATATTGAGCTGCATGAGCTGCTTGTAAATTTTGGAGATTAATCCTTTGTCAGTTGCTTCATTTGCAAATATTTTCTCCCATTCTGAGAGTTGTCTTTTCGTCTGGTTTATGGTTTCCTTTGCTGTGCAAAAGTTTTTAAGTTTCATTAGGTCCCATTTGTTTATTTTTGGTTTTTTTTTGCATTTCTCTAGGAGGTGGGTCAAAAAGGCTCTTGCTGTGATTTATGTCATAGAGTGTTCTGCCTATGTTTTCCTCTAAGACTTTCATAGTGTCTGGTCCTACATTTATGTCCTTAATCCATTTTCAGTTTATTTTTGTGTATGGCATTAGGGAGTGTTCTAATTTCATTCTTTTATATGTAGCTGTCCAGTTTTCCCAGCACCACTTATTGAAGAGGCTGTCTTTTCTCCATTGTATATTCTTGCCTCCTTTTTAGTGATGTTGAGCATCCTTTCATGTGTTTGTTGGCAATCTGTATATCTTATTTGGAGAAATGTCTATTTAGGTCTTCTGCCAATTTTTTAATTGGGTTGTTTGTTTTTTTGACAGTGAGCTGCGTGAGCTGTTTGCATATTTTGGAGATTAATCCTTTGTCCATTATTTCATTTGCAAATATTTTCTCCCATACTGTGGGTTGTTTGTTTTTTTGATAGTGAGCTGCATGAGCTGTTTGCATATTTTGGAGATTAATCCTTTGTCCATTATTTCATTTGCAAATATTTTCTCCCATTCTGTGGGTTGTTTTTATATCTTGTTTATGGTTTCCTTTGGTGTGCAAAACTTTTAAGTTTAATTAGGTCCCATACTCTTATTTTGTTTTTATTTTCAATACTCTAGGAGGTGGGTCATAAAAGATCTTGCTATGATTTATGTAATAGAGTGTTTTTCATATGTTTTCCTCTAAGAGTTTTATAGAGTCTGGTCTTAGGTTTAGGTCTTTAATCCATTTTGAGTTTATTTTTGTGTACGGTGTTAGGTAGTGTTCTAATTTCATTCTTTTACATGTAGTTGTCCAGTTTTCCCAGCACCATTTACTGAAGACGCTGTCTTGTCTCCATTGTATATTCTTACCTCCTTTGTCATAGATTAGGTGACCACAGGTATGTGGGTTTATCTCTGGCCTTTCTATCCTGTACCATTGATCTATATTTCTGTTTTTGTGCCAGTATCATACTGTCTTGATTACTGTAGCTTTGTAGTGTAGTCTGAAGTTGGGGAGCATGATTCCTCCAGCTCTGTTTTTCTTTCTCAAGATTGCTTTGGCCATCCGGAGTCTTTTGTGTTTCCAGACAAATTGTATAATTTTTTGTTCTAATTCTGTGAAAAATGACATTGGCAATTTGATAGGTGTTGCATTGAACCTGTAGATTGCTTTGGGTAGTATAGTCATTTTCACAATATTGATTCTTCCAAGGAGCATGGTATATTTCTCCATCTGTTTGTGTCATCTCTGATTTCTTTCATCAGTGTTTTATAGTTTTCTGAGTACAGATCTTTTGCCTCCTTAGGTAGGTTAATTCCTAGGTGTTTTATTCTTTTTGTTGCAATGGTAAATAGGAGTGTTTCCTTAATTTCTCTTCCTGGTCTTGTGTTGTTAGTGTATAGGAATGAAAGAGATTTCTGTGCATTAATTTCGTATCTGCAACCTTACCAAATTCATTGATTAGTTGTAGTTTTCTGGTGGCATCTTTAGGATTTTCTATGTATAGTATCATGTCATCTGCAAATAGTGACACTTTTACTTCTTCTTTTCCAATTTGCATTCCTTTTATTTCTTTTTCTTCTCTGATTGCCGTGGCTAGGACTTCCAACACTATGTTGAATAACAGTGGCAAGAGTGGACATCCTTGTCTTGTTCCTGATCTTAGAGGAAATGCTTTCAGTTTTTCACCATTGAGAATGATGTTTGCTGTGGGTTTGTCGTATATGGCCTTTATTATGTTGAGGCAGGTTCCCTCTATGCCCACTTTCTGGAGAGTTTTTATCATAAATGGGTGTTGAATTTTGTCAAAAGCTTTTTCTGCATCTATTGAGATGATCGTATGGTTTTTATTCTTTAATTTGTTAATATGGTGTATCACATTGATTGATTTGCGTATATTGAAGAATCCTTGCATTCCTGGGATAAATCTCACTTGATCATGGTGTATGATCTTTATAATGTGTTGTTGGATTCTGTTTTCTAGTATTTTGTTGAGGACTTTTGCATCTATGTTCATCAGTGATACTGGCCTGTAATTTTTTGTGTGATATCTTTGTCTGGTTTTGGTATCAGGGTGATGGTGCCTTGTAGAACGAGTTTGGGAGTGTTCCTCCCTCTGCAATTTTTTGGAAGAATTTGAGAAGGATAGGTATTAACTCTTCGCTAAATGTTTGATAGAATTCGCCTGTGAGGCCATCTGGTCCTGGACTTTTGTTTGCTGGAAGATTTTTAATCACAGTTTCAATTTCATTACTTGTGATTGGTCTGTTTATATTTTTTAATTCTTCCTTTTTCAGTCTTGGAAAGTTGTACCTTTCCAAGAATTTGTCCATTTCTTCCAGGTTGTCCATTTTATTGGCGTATAGTTGCTTGTAGTAGTCTCTTATGATTCTTTGAATTTCTGTGGTGTCAGTTGTAATCTCTCCTTTTTTATTTCTAATTTTATTAATTTGAGTCCTCTCCCTTTTTTTCTTGATGAGTCTGGCTAAAGGCTTATCAATTTTGTTTATCTTCTCAAAGAACCAACTTTTAGTTTTATTGATCTTTGTTATTGTTTTCTTTGTTTCTATTTCATTTATTTCTGCTCTGATCTTTATGATTTCTCTCCTTCTACTAACTTTGGGTTTTCTTTGTTCTTCTTTTTCTAGTTGCTTTAGGCATAAGGTTAGATTGTTTGAGATTTTTCTTGTTTTTTGATGTGAGCTTGAATTGCTATAAACTTCCCTCTTAGAACTGCTTTTGCTGTGTCCCATAGGTTTTGGATCATCGTGTTTTCATTGTCTTTTGTTTCTAGGTATTTTTAAATTTCTTATTTGGTATCTTCAATGATCTCTTGGTTACTTAGCAGTGCACTATTTAGCCTCCATGTATTTGTGTTTTTTACAGTTTTCTTCCTGTAATTGATTTCTAATCTCATAGCATTGTGGTTGGAAAAGATGCTTGATATGATTTCAGTTTCCTTAAATTTTCCAAGGCTTGATTTGTGACCCAAGATGTGATCTATTCTGGAGAATGTTCCGTGTGCACTGAAGAAGAAAGTGTATTCTTCCACTTTCAGGTGGAATGTCCTATAAATATCAATTAAGTCTATCTGGTCTATTGTGTCATTTAAGGCTTGTGTTTCCTTATTTATTTTCTGTCTGGATGATCTGTCTATTGGTGTAAGTGGGGTGTTAAAGTCCCCCACTATTATTGTGTTACTGACTTTTTCCTTTTATGGCTGTTAGCATTTGCCTTATGTATTGAGGTGCTCCTATGTTGAGTGCATAAATGTTTATAATTGTTATGATTTCTTCTTGGATTGATCCCTTGGTCATTATGTAGTGTCCTTCCTTATCTCTTGTTAACAGTCTTTATTTTAAAGTCTATTTTATCTGATATGAGTATTGCTACTCCAGCTTTCTTGTGTTTTCCATTTGCATGGAATATCATTTTCCATCCCCTCACTTTCAGTCTGTATGTGTCCCTAGGTCTGAAGTGGGTCTCTTGTAGACAGCATATATATAGGTCTTGTTTTTGTATCCATTCAGCCTGTCTGTGTCTTTTGGTTGGAGCATTTAATCCATTTACATTCAAGGTGATTATCGATATGCATATTCCTATTACCATTTTCTTAATTGATTTGGGTTTGTTTTTGTAGGTCTTTTTCTTCTCTTGTGTTTCCCACTTAGAGAAGTTCCTTTAGCATTTTTTGTAAAGCTGGTTTGGTGGTGCTAAATTCTCTTAGCTTTTGCTTGTCTGAGAAGCTTTTGATTTCTCCATTGAATCTGAATGAGATCCTTGTTGGGTAGAGTAATCTTGGTTGTAGGTTTTTCTCCTTCATCAGTTTAAATATATCCTGCCACTCCCTTCTGGCTTGCAGAGTTTCTGCTGAGAAATCAGCTGATAACCTTAAGGGGATTCCCTTGTATGTTATTTGTTGCTTTTCCCTTGCTGATTTTTATACTTTTTCTTTGAATTTAATTTTTGTTAGTTTGATTAATATGTATCTTGGTGTGTTTCTCCCAGGGTTTATCATGTATGGGACTCTCTGCGCTTCCTGGACTTGGGTGGTTATTTCCTTTCCCATATTAGGGAAGTTTTTGACTATAATCTCTTCAAATATTTTCTCAGACCTTTTCTCTTTCTGTTCTTTTTCTGGGACCCCTTGAATTAGAATGTTGGTGCATTTAATGTTGTCCAAGAGGTCTCTGAGACTGTCCTCAATTCTTTTCATTCTTTTTTCTTTATTCTGCTCCTCAGCAGTTATTTCCACCATTCTATCTTCCAGCTCACTTATTCGCTCTTCTGCCTCAGTTATTCTACTATTGATTCCTTCTAGTGTATTTTTCTTTTCAGTTATTTGTGGTTCATCACTGTTTGTTTGTTCTTTAGGTCTTCTAGGTCTTTGTTAAACATTTCTTGTATTTTCTCTATCTATTCTATTCCTCCATTCTATTTCTGAGATTTTGGATCATCTTTACTATCATTACTCTGAATTCTTTTTAAGGTAGGCTGCCTATTTCCTCTTCATTTATTTGGTCTTGCAGGTTTTTACCTTGCTCCTTCTTCTGTAACATATTTTTTTGTCGTCTCATTTTTTTTTGATGGGTGGGACTGTATTTCTGTCTTACTGGTTGTTTGGCCTGAGGTGTCCAGCACTGGAGTTTGCAGGCAGTTTGGTAGTTCTGGGTCTTGGTGCTGAGATGAGGACCTCCAGAAGGCCTCACTCCAATTAATATTCCCTGGGGTCTGAGGTTCTCTGTTAGTCCAGTGGTTTGGGCTTGGCGCTCCCACAACAGGAGCTCAGGCCCGACCCCCTATCTGGGAACCAAGATTCCGCAAGCCACATGGTGTGGCAAAAGAAAAGAAAAAAAAAGGAGCAGTACAATAACAAAGAATAAAAAATAAAATACAAGTAGAAAGATAAAAAATATATTAGTTAAAATAAAAATATAATTGAAACAACTACAACAAGTTAAAACAGAACCACAACAGAAAAAAGAATTAAAAAAAAAAGGGAACAAGCCAAAAGGAGCAGAACAATAACAAAGTATAAAGAATAAAATAAAATTAAAACAATAAGAAATTTATTAGAAAAAATAAAAGCATAAATGAATTAACAACAACTAGGTAAAACAGAACTGCAACCTAAAAGAAAAACAAAATACAAGGCTGGAAAAGGCCTTGGCTGTGTGGGGTGGAGCTTAGGCGGGGGTGGAACTTAGGCTGGGGTGGGGTTTAGGGTCGGGGGCAGGGCCTAGGTCCCGGTGTCATTTAAGCATGGGGGTGGGGGCCTAGGCTTAGGACCTGTGGTGGGGAAAGGCAACACAGACTGAGGGGAGCCTCCGAGTGTAGAGTTCTGGAGTTTGGAGATAAGGCCCCAGTGAGGGTATGTGGGTGGGGCTTAGGCTCTGCATGGCCGGAGGGAGCCTCTGTGGGTGGAGGACTAGGCCTGGCAGCCCAACAGGCTCCCCGGTGCACAAGTGGGCAGGAGAAGTGCTGGCCATGCTCCCTTCTGTTCCTCCGCTCTCCCGAGCATCTCCCCTGTCACTGCTGAGCCCCTAACCGTGGGTAAGCCTCCCACTGGGTGTGGGAACTCCTCCTCTCCCCCAGCTGCCCCCCAGGGGCACTGGTTCTGACCGTCCAGCTTTTATTTTTGCTCTGCCTACTCTCCTTCCCACTACCTCAGGATCCACGCAGCTGGAGGGGGCCTCGGGGGGCAGAGGATCAAGCCCGGGATTTCAGCAGGCTCCCTGGGGCCCAAATGGGCAGGGGAAATGCTGGCCACACTCCCTTCTGGTCCTCCGCCCTCCCAACGATTCCCCCCTTCCCCCCTATGGGCGTGGGAACCTTTCCCCTCCCCCAGCCTCTCCTCCAGGGCTCTGGTCCTGTCCCATCTCCATTTTTCCTCCCCCTTCAATTCCCCCCACTTCTTACCCAGTCGCTGGGGGTTCCTTCCGTCCCCTTAGGTGTCTGTGGTCCCCCACCAGTGCTTTGTAGGTGCCCTAGTCGTGCAGAGATGCGAACTCCATGTCCTCTTGGTCTGCCATCTTGACTCTGCCCCCCTTGACCTAGATTTTTGAGTTGCTGACATGAGAAGGACATGAATTTGGGGGACCAGGGGCAGAATCCTGTGGTCTGAGTTTTTGTTCCCCCCCAATTCATATATTGAAGATCTACTGTCTGAGGTGACAATGCATTTCCTAGAACTGAGTAAGCAGTAGATCAGAGACTCCCACTTGTTCTGTGAGGAGAAAAGGTCTTTCTTTTCCCAAAGGCACTATCTTCAGGAAAAGCAATGCTGTCATTCCCACCAGTATGGATGAAGAAATGTTGCTGCTACTGGCAGCCCCCTCTGCTGGACAAGATAAAAGAAAGCATGTCACCTTGGCAGTTAGCCTTGTACATGACCTCCTCCTTTTGAGGTGTGCCAACCTAATTTTATTAATGATACTCTATGTACTATTTTTCAGTTACTTGTTTACATCTATCCTTTCTCCTAGACAATAAGCTACTTGAGATGAGGACATGTCTTAGTCATTTCTGCATACCTGGCATCCAGTTTCCTGATATGTTTCTGAATGAATGAATAAATGAATGAATGAAGTCTGCCAGTTGAGGCTTCAAGATTAACTGATCAGTTTCTCTAGGATAAGACAAATGTTTGTAGCATTACTTAGTGACCCTTGACCATAGAATAAATAACATAGGTTAATATCTCATATATATCGATGGTAAGAGATAAAATTTCTAGCCTAAAAGCATTATGATGTAGTATAAGACTGGCAACAACTCTGCAGTCATCAATCACATTTGAATTATGCCCTTGCCAGAATTCCTTCCCTCATCCTGCTAAGCTTCAATGCCATAGCTACTACAAATGCATAGCAGTTCCTTCTAGGATAAGAATTTATTTCTCACCTGTAGTCATATAAAGGTTACTAAAGTTGAATGAGACTTGAGATTTAGTTCAGATTATCAGTAGTTTGTTTCAAGTTAAGACAGTAGCTTCATCTGTAAAAAAGAGTGGCTCAAATGCACTGTGTATAAATTTACAGCTCAATGATTATATAATTCTAGGTAGATATCTTTCATTAATACAAAATCTACTTACCTGACTATGTTTCTTAGAGAATGAAACTTAGAAATATTCTCATCTATAGTGCATGTACAATAATATCATAATGTATTTAAAATTTTTCTTACAACAAAATACTAAAGACATGGGCATGACTCTTAGAAATTCACAAATATATGATAAATTTTGTGCCTGACCAAAAAAAAAAAAAAAAAAAGAATGAAAGAAAAAAGTAGTACTTTTACTGCTTAATAAAATCATCTGGAGTTTAAAAAAAGATATGAAATGGTAAATTAACAGCACATTAGCACATGAAAATTAAAGGGAAAACTCACAGATTTTCTTGGTGATGCATTGCTATGTTTTTATTACTAGTTAAATTTTCTTACACTTCTCAGGAGACAGTGGAAACATTTATACAATAAGATACATAATCAATAAGCTGCATTCTTAAGCAATTTTATATTTCTGACAAAGTGACAGCTATGTTAAAAATTGCAGCAAGTGTTAAGCATATGGACTGCATGTCTCAAGAGAACATTTTTTTCATTAGAGTATTTATTATTTATTTCAAATATAAACATTTGGGTATTCAGATATCATTGAAACATTATTTAAAACCATATCCTATGGCTGATAGACACATATATTTCTGTGTCACCAAGATGATAAGAATATGCATTGTAGCAAAATAAGTGTATAAATTCGAATTGGAAAATGAAAGAATTCTTGATATCATTGTAGTTCAAAAAATATATGTCACTGAGTTTTGCAAAACCATTCCATTTAAAATGGATATTTTAAGATTGACAAGAAGAACCCCACCTTAAGTGAAAGCACATACTGGTAGAACCTTGTCTAAAACAGATTATCTCCTAACTTTTCCCAAAGAATTTTATTTTCATAATTTTACATTATCTCTTGATATCTAAAATAGTTTGACTCAGTACCATGTTTCCTCCATTTGTTTAATATCAATCTAGATAATGTTTGAATTCCCAGCTTCTAGTCTCCAGTTAGGAAGCTATCCCTGAAACTTTTTTGCTATTTCTTTGTTTTGATGCATTGGGAAAACTACATCCACTAAAATGACCTCTATGAGGTCAAGGGTTTTGAATATTTATTTACTGCTCTATAACCAGCACCAAGAACACAGTCTTACACATAATAATTATTCAATAAATATTTAGTAAATACATTTTCTGAATGAATTCTTTTCTGATGAAGCAAAGATTTGGAACTCTTTCCATTGCTGTAGCACTAGCCCAAATTAGCTTAAGCTAATAAGACATAGGAATGTGAAGATATATATTATTGGGAAGTCCGAAGATGAAGCAACTTTTCAGCACAGTTGGAGCCAGTTGAAACAAGATTATCCAGGTTTGCTTTCAGTCTCTGTGGTTCTTCTTCCCTGGATACATTAGCAAGTCCATGTGGCCCCCTAGGATGTGCACTGCCTAGTTTTAGAAGATACAGTTCACATGGGCTATGATGTGAATGTTCATCCCTAAAGTTGTGAAGTACACAACCTGCAAAAGCATACAAGGTCGTCTAGGATTCTAGACTCATTCTTTCTTTCATTTAGCCAGGGAAAATGACTGCTATTATTGGTGTTAAATAACATTAGTCAATATCCATAGAAAACATTTTTTTTCTGTGTGTACGTGTACACACGCATGCGTTTGCATGTCTACATGTGTGGTGTATCTCAAGATAAGATTCTGATTATTCTTTGACAATACCCTGTGCTGTCTCCAGAGGAATGGAATAACAAGTTATTTTTTCACTCCTGTGGATGGCGGCTAGAGTGTACTTCCAAAATAAGGGGAATGGGAGAAAAGTGAGAGACAATCACAGATGATTGCTGAAACCAGGGGGAAAGTACTGTCTCATTTTACAAAAGATATCTGCTTCTGACTTTTAGGGATTGAAAACAATCAGCAAAAGCCCTCCAGTGCAGATCCTTAGGAATGAAACTGCCAAATAAATAGACTGAGTCTACATATAGACTAACATATCCTAGGCTGCTAGAAATATCATGCTAAATACAAAGTCAATACAATTGACTGTCTATATGGAATTGATGAATAACATATTTGCAGTACATATATATGTGTGTGTGTGCGTATTTTCATTGAGTACAATTCTAGTTATCAAAAGGTATAGTGATTATAAGTATTATTGTCATCTTAATTACAAATAACTGGTGGGGCAATAAGACAAATTATGGATCTAAAGAGAAGGACTAATATAACCCTTCTCTCTCCTGTTTTCTTACTATTTCCTCCAATTTTTCTCTCTCTTGTGTTGCTTTTGATTCCTTTTTTTCTCTAACACCATAAATATTCTCTATTCTATTCTATTCTTTCTATTCTCAATTCTCAAAGCCTATCCTACATCCTTTCCTCACACTACATGTTCTTCCTTATCCTATGAACTTATGTTTATTTAACTACACCATGAGAATCCCCAAACATATACGAACCTAACTCCAACTCCTATCTGATTCTACTTCCAATAAGTTGTTAAGATCCTTCTCATACCATTAGTTGTATTCTAGATCCTCATCATGTCTTGCTTTGAATATTGAAATGGTTTTTAAATAATTATGGCTTTGTTCCCTGCCTTCAAATTCACATTTCTCCTATCTCTGTTTTCACAGATCAGATCATGTTATTCCTTGCTCACTAGGCTGGTTCCCTAATGCCTGAAGAGTCCATACCCAATTCTTAAATGTGAAATTTAAGGATTTTTGCAGTTTAGGTTCAACCGGCCTATTTAACTTCTCCTCCCACCATTCATTTGGCCTCTACTCTGGCACACTAGATTACTAGTCATTCCCTGAATACACCATGCCCCCAGCCCACCCCCAGCAGCCCCTTTGATGAGACTTGAAACGACCCAGTGCTAGCACATGGCACAATTTGTGTTCATAGGAAACACTCTGGAGATGCAGACTACACTTGGTTTGTTCTCAAAGCAGCTATAAAGTCTGCCTATCTCCCTTTAAGTTGGAATCAGACCTTCGTTCTATGAGTCTGCTAAGCTCAAAGAAAGCATAGCAGGCTATTCAATGGTGTCTTTAAAGTTCCTCTCTCGGGACTTCCCTGGCGGTCCAGTGGTTAAGACACAGCGTTTCCACTGCAGGGGGTATGGGGTCAATGCCTGGTCGGGGAGCAGGGAACTAAGATCCTGCATGCCACGTGGCCAAATAAATAAATAAATAAATAAAGTCCTTCTCTCAAAAGAGGTGAAAAGAAAACTAACACGTTCCTCTGAGTAGCTGGGAGTGGAGGGAATGGGGAAGGGTGGTTGCAACCAGGCAGATCTGCCTAACTATTCTCTTCACAAGTCCTGCATTACCATATATCATTGAATCTGAGAAGCTGTAAGATTCTCTAGTCATTTACATTCTGCTAATGAAGACAGGCTGCAAAAAAAGTATGATGTGCTATTGATTTTAAGATAATTCTTGATTTCAGAGATGTCAAAAATAAAAAACAAAACCACCCACTCTTCTTCTTTGAGACATGGAAGTTAAGGGTAAGACTCACAGTACGCTTTTCTGGAATTCACTTCCATAACTTTCATTTAATCTTGACTTATCATACCCTGGATGGAGCTACAGTCACCTAATGGCCTTTTCTGGTCACCTATTTTTGCTTTAGCCAAAATTTTAATTATAACATTATGCAACATGTGTCATTTTATACAATAATTCCTTCTTCATCTTTAAAGACTCGGATAAAATATAACATTTTCTAAAAAGCTTTCTCTGATTCCTATCTACTAAACTCCTTCTCACTCTCAGGAAGAATGAATCACTTTTTTTCTTTTAATTTCACTGTTTTTCGTTAATACTATTTATAATTCTTTTTTGACAAGGGAGTCAAGAACTCCCAATGGGAAAAGGATAGCCTCTTCAACAAATGGTGTTAGGAAAACCGGATAACCACAGGTAGCAAAATGAAATTGGATCCCTATCTTACACTACTCACAAAAATTAACTAGAAATGAATTACAAACTTAAACATAAGACCTGATATCATAAAACACTTAGAAGTGAACGTAGGAAGAAGCTCCTTAAGATTTGTCTTGGCAATAATTTTTTTGGATGTGACACAGAGCACTAGCAACAAAAGCAAAAATCAACAAGTGCGACTACATAAAATGAAAGCTTTGCTTTTCTGCACAGCAAAAGAAACCATCAACAAAATGAAAAGACAACCTATGGACTGGGGGAAAATATTTGCAAACCATATATCTGATAAAGGGTTAATATCCAAAATAGAAAAGAACTCATACAACTCAATACCAAAATAACAAATAATCCAATTAAAAAATGGGCAGAGGAACTAAATAGACATTTTTGCCAAGAAGACATAGAAATGGCCAAAAGGTACTGGAAGAGATGCTCAATGTCATTAATTATCAAGAGAATGCAAATCAAAACCATAATATCACCTCATATCTGTTAAAATGGCTGTCATCAAGAAGACAAGAGATAACCAGTGTTGGCAAGGATGTGTAGAAAAGGGAACTTCTGTTCATTAATGGTGAAATATAAATTGGTACAGCCACTGTGGAAAACAGCATGGAGATTCCTCAAAAAATTAAAAGTAGAACTACCATATAATCCAGCAATCCCACTTCTGGGTATATGTACAAAGGAAATGAAAAAAGTATATCGAAGAGATATCTGCACCCCCATGTTTATTCAAAATAGCTAAGATATGGAAACAACCTAAGTATCTGTCAACAGATGAATGGATAAAGATGTGGTAGATATATAAATATGAATATTATTCAGCCATGAGAAAGAAAGAAATCCTGCCATTTGCAACAGCATGAAATGACCTTGATGGCATTATGCTAAGTGAGATAAGTGAGACAAAAAAGACATGTATGATATCACTTATATGTAGAGTCTAAAAAAACAAACTTCTGGAAACAGAGACTAGAATGGTGGTTACCACGGGTTGGTGGGTGGGAAAACTGGGGACAAATTCAAGGGTACAAAATTGCAACTAGTAGATAAATAAGTCCTGGAGATCTAATGTACAGCATAATGATTATAGTAAAAAATACTGTATTATAAACTACAAAGTTGCTAAGAGACTAGATCTTAATTGTTCTCACCACAAAAAAGAAACAATAATTATGTGATGTGATAGAACTGTTAACTAATGCTATGGTGGTAATCATTTTGCAATATATAAGTGTATCAAATCAACACATTATACACCTTAAACTTACACAATGTAAACTTACATAATGTTATATGTCAACTATGTCCCAATTAAAACAAATTCCTATTGTAAAACACTTTAATAACTGTGGTTGTGTTCATATCTGCTAGTCTGCTTTTGTGTTTTTAGTGTCTAGACTACCACACAGAATATAGTTCTATAGTTGCTGAAAGAATGAATGCATCAAAAGTTATAAAATAGAAAGTCATTTTGGTATTTCAGACATGATCTAACAAGGTTTTAGTACTTTCATGTGACCCTTACACATCTAATATCTAGTCTTTAAACATTCATATTGATTTTATTAATTCATCTTGAAGTAACTGGGCTTTGTGACAACAGACATGCTAAATTAAATCCTGAAAGACTGATTTTCATTCTAAAAATATGGTAGTTTACCCTGGTGAGTATAACTGTCAAATGTACAAAAACTTTAAATAACGTTGTCAGATTACTCCTTCACTCTTACGGGTCTTTATAAAGGAGATAAAATTATGACCCAAAGTTGTTTGCCAAGCATGAGTATCATGAAGAATTATAACCAAGGTTTTAATGATAGGTTATCATATTAGAAGCCTGATAAACTCCGGTTAAATTTACCAAAAGGATAAAAATCTTTGTAAGTTGGATAAGGTGTTTTCTACCTTGAATCTTGCTGGAGAAATAATAACACCTCTAACTAACTAGATTTTTCTTATGAAGATTAGTAGTCCTTTGCTTTGTGAAAATAACAATTACCTAATTTATGTGGTCATCAGTTCTATTTGTTACAGTGTTTTCAGAAACCCCCAGATTCAATAGAAGTGACAAAACACTCTCATTAAGAATCAATTTCAAGTTTGTCTCTTAGAATATAATAATGCTGCAGATCTTGAGTATACTTCTTTATGTGTTGATTTTTATTGTTTTCAGTTTTAGAGGGCAAATTTTACCTTGATATTTTTATCCCAATTGGAAAGCTACCTAAGAATTGCAATGCATGATAACTTAAAATTATGCTATATAAAGAGGAAAGAAAATGACTTACACTGTTAAAACCGTGTTGCAATATAATTAAGTACTATGGGATAAAATGACTAAGCAATATTGAGTACATACTTCTATTTAAGTAACAGAATATATTTCTTCACTAAGAAATGTATTGGATCATAGAATAATTTCTATTGGGAATTTTTATGGAAAAAAATAAGTATATTTGTAGTACTGATTTTCTTTCCACCTAAGCAAGTGACTCATTGAATTCTACATTATGAAAGAAGTAATCCAAGAAAAGCTGTGATAAATCTAAAATTTGATTGCATCTATTTTAAGAGTAAAATGATTCACTAGGTAAACTATAATAAAAATTTCTGGCCTACTTTAGTTACATACATTCCAGTTTTTACCCAACAACCAACCAGATAGCCATTTCTATACCAAGGTAGTGAGTTTCGCATTTGTTTTCTTATGAATATACTCATTCTGATTTCAAAAGAATATGCCTCAAGCATAAATTTTACCAATAGACTTCCTCAGATGTTTGAGTTGGAATAATTATGTTGTTGTTGTTGGTTTGTTTTGATATTTTAATACATAAGCCATATCATCAAATTAAGTTGTGATATTCTCACTGAAAGACAGCTACAGTGTAACACATCACCTCTTCTCTCCCAGATAAAAAGGAAGCAATTTTTCTTTTAGTTTTATAATATATGTGTGTTACTCTATATTTTAGATACACATTACTTGTAAAAACTAGTCTGAAAATAAAATGAGATTACTGCTGAGGTTTTAGAGAGGGGAGCTATTTTATGTATGTTCTAGTTACAACTAACCATCTGCTTCCAGCTAGAAAAGTCCTGTGGTCACAGCTAGACCTAATCCATTGGGTTGTGTTCGCCATGTGGAAAGTGAAATATCTATTGATATCCTCTGCATGAAAACTCTCTACTATTCTCATATGAGATTTTTTTTTCTCTTAACTGACACTAAATAAATAGAATTTTTTAAAAAGCAAGTTTCTGCCATTTTGCTTTAAATGAAATTTCAGGAGAAAATATAGCATTGAAAAATGGTAGACTGTATATGAACAAACTGCCATAACCTTAACATCTCTTTCTTTTCCCCCGAATGTTTTCATTTTAAAATATCACTGTTCTTACTCCACAGTGAAAAAGTAATTTCTTCCACAAATATTGTTTTTGTTTTCCAAACATGTATTATTTTTAAAGATAAAAGGAATAAATGATGAAAGATTCTCTCTGTAATCTTGTTGGTATGTATATATTGATGGGATTCAGAGTAAGTGTCCTCAGAATGTGTCACATTGGCATGCAGACTATTCTGAGCTGAAGGTGATCGAGTCCTAAAAGACTCAGGTAGAGCCTTTACCTCTCTCCCTTAACTGCCTAAAAGATTTAGATAGAGGACCTGGTCCAGGAAGAGAGTTATCACCAAAGAACTGCAAAGAGTGTGGGCTAGATGTGGTAAACTGGGGAGGGGCAGAGGTGGAGGCGTGGGGGAGCTCAGCAGGGCCTGTTTCAAATTTCTCTCAGTCTTCCATTGTCTCTGCATGGCATGGCAATCATTTATTTACCAAACATTTTTTCTTTCTGTCTTCCTGTAAATGGTCTTCCTCTCCTTTGCAGTACTAGATCCCTATCCCCTTCTTAGCTCTGAATGGCATATAAGCCTCAATTGCCTGACTGCCTAGGGGTTTCATATTCTATGGGACCCCCATATGTACTTAATTAAATGTGCTTTTCTCCTGTTAATCTGTCTCATGCCAATTTAATTATTAGATCACCCAGAAGAACCCAGAAGGGTAGAGGAAAAAATTTTCCACCTCTAAAATTACATATACATTTCTCTCATATAGGTTCCATTATTGAGTTTGGGTGTTTGTTTGTTTGTTTGTTTTATTGTGATTCAAATATTTTTAAACCAATTTTTTTCTTTCCATCGCTAGAATCACTATTTATAAAGAAAATGGCCATTAGTCACTACATTTTACTATGACTACATGGGCTTTTTTTCTTCATAAACTTCACATCTTCTTGAAGGTCAACAACTGATCTAACACAATATACCACTGACATTCTTGGTCAGTTCAAAAGAAATATATCCAATCCCCAAATGTGACACCATGTTAAAATAGATAGCTTTTAATGTATTTAAACATCTGTCTCTGCTCTATAAATAAAACTATTTAGTGGTCGGATTTATAGTATAGAAAAATAATCGTAAGGCTACTTTTAATTTTAAGAGATCTCAGTTAATTTAGTTCATTTTTCTATTTTTATTCTCCTACTTTAAAAACATCTTTTGCCCATATTGTTGTTACAAGAGGTAGAAAACTCTCAATTATAGACTTTTAAAATATGCAAGAAAATGTTGATTAAAAAGCATTGGGATTTCTCAGATTTCTATTATGTTAGACAGCTGTTGCTGAGATAAAAACAAAGCATAGACCTCAAAACCTAAAGTTGTTATTTAAAAGAGTTTAATGCGTAAAGATTTTAAAATAAGGTGCAGGAAGAAAAGGTTAAGTCGAACATTTGGAAATCATGAATAAGAAAAAAAAGTTGAGTTCAACTTTTAAAACATAAGTATACATTTGGTCAAAGATCTCATGTATATTGACACATAAAGTTATCTCTCAAGTTTGTTAATCATAAGCCTGAGTAGGTTTAGATTTAGCATCAAAAAGATCACCATTATTACTTTGATCCTAAAGGATATACACTTGTTTCCTAATATTTGTTTCAGTACTTGGAGAAATTTCTATAAAAGATAAATGCTATGCCCCAAATCTCATGCTCTGTGTCTTTCTGAGAAGTAATGCTATTGGTAGACAGTGGCATCTTATTCAAACACTTGAATTTTCTGTTTTACATTGATTATTTGGGACAGCAATGTAGGATAATGGCAAAATAAAACAAGGAAGTTTTATGTCTACTTGAAAATAACTTTTAACCTCATTATAATAGCTAAACTACAGGTTTTGAAAATTGTTTAATTTTTAAGATTATTTTCTAAACACACCAAATGGCTATCTTACAGAGGGCAGTCAAAAATGTTTGAATGTGGGCTTCCCTGGTGGCGCAGTGGTTGAGAATCTGCCTGCCAATGCAGGGGACATGGGTTCGAGCCCTGGTCTGGGAGGATCCCACACGCCACGGAGCAACTAGGCCCGTGAGCCACAACTACTGAGCCTGCGCGTCTGGAGCCTGTGCTCCACAACAAGAGAGGCCGTGATAGTGAGAGGCCCGCGCACCGCGATGAAGAGTGGCTCCCACTTGCCACAACTAGAGAAAGCCCTCGTACAGAAACAAAGACCCAACACAGCCATAAATAAATAAATAAATAAATAAATAATTTTAAAAAATGTTTGAATGAATGAGTAAAAATTCTATCTATGATTTTGTAACACTAGTGTATGGTATTATGTTGGGAATCTGCAAGACCACCTCCAAGTTCAGTGATTCACTCAGACGACTCATAGGACTTGGCATGGAATGGTACTCATGGCTATGATTTATCACAGTGAAAGCATTCAAAGGTAAATCAGCAAAGGGAAAAAGGTGCATGGGGTGAAGTCCAGAGGAAACCACGCACAAGCTTATAAGAGTCTTTTTCCAGTGGAGTCACACAGGATGAGCTTAGCTCCTCCAGTAGTCAATTGTAACAACACATGTCAAGTATGGTCTATAAGGGAAGCTCTTTTTTTTTTTTAAAGGGAAGCTCTTTTGAGTCTAGCAGTCCAGGAATTTTTTTCGGGTTGGTCACATGATTGACTATAAGCACTGAAATTCCACACTTTCAAAGGAAAGCAGATGCTCAGCATAAACCTCATTATACAGGTTCTCATCATGCCTAACCTGTATAATGAGGTTTATCATCACTCTTATCACTAAGCAAAATTTTATACCACTGTGAGAAACTGTTTCCCAGCCAAGTTTCCAGACTACAGCCAAGGGCCAAACTGACAAGCAGGCCTTTCTAAGGATAGCAGTCTCAGGTTTGCTATATTATTTTCTGCACTTGGATGAATAAGAAAAAGCAGATGTCAGCATCTATATTAAACATTTTATAAGAAATAGTGGTAGATTTTCTTATCAAGAAAGAAGATTGGAAGTCAAATACTGTGTTTAGTGCTTAGATAGTAGGTATACTAGACGTCTTCCACTTTCTTCTCCAGGTTCATCCTCCACTTTGTGTCTCAGAGGCATTGATGAACCGCATCAACTGGCTCTCTACCACCTGATTTCCACTTGGGTTTGGCAGTTGGGAGGCACAGCAGAAGACTGAATGGTAGGAGGAAAGTGAGTTCTTGAAATGTATTAATACTGCATCAAGTCCACAGGATTTCTGCCAGGGCCCTGACTGATACAGAAGAAGATTTTGGAGGGTTCTTTTTTTTTTTTTTTTAATTTATTTATTTATGACTGTGTTGGGTCTTCGTTTCTGTGCGAGGGCTTTCTCTAGTTGTGGCAAGTGGGGGCCACTCTTCATCGCGGTGCAGGCCTCTCACTATCACGGCCTCTCGTTGCAGAGCACAGGCTCCAGACGCGCAGGCTCAGTAATTGTGGCTCACGGGCCTAGTTGCTCCGTGGCATGTGGGATCCTCCCAGGCCAGGGCTCGAACCCGTGTCCCCTGCATTGGCAGGCAGATTCTCAACCACTGCAACACCAGGGAAGCCCTGGAGGGTTCTTTAAGAAGCACATTGATAGCTTCCTTTCAGATGGGTAATGGTCTGTTTGTGAGATCATTATTTCTCAGATTATCACTGGTGGTGCATGAGATGGCATACAGATACAGGCAAAAGTATTGAGAGATAAAGTAGCTATGGCAGTTAGTTACTATGGTGACAAACATGACTGTACATATTATATCTTTCTCTGATGGCCCTAAGAACATACAGAGGGAGAAAGAGATATTAAAAGTTGTAAATATCCAACACAGAACACAAATGGAAAATCACAAAACTGAAAAGTAGCTTTAAAGAAGTACCCATCTCCTACTGCAATAAGGCATATATGACTGAAGACTGCACCCACGTCTTGACTGTGAGAGTTGCAGAGTTGCAGCACTAATTAAATGCTCAACTCTCCCAGGATTTTAAGCTAAGGTAGGGGAACTAGAAGTGAAGAGCAGGGCCTTATGATACATGTTTGATTGGGAACATGCTCTGGAGGCATGAATGAGGTTGGAAACTTTGTATTCTCAAACCGCCCTGAATCTCTCCAGCTAGTAGAAGCAGCTGCTATCCATACCAGCCTTCTTCATATAAGCCTTTGAATAACTGCACGTGTGTAATTTGCCACATATGGAGATCTACACTCACCGTTGAACAATGTCTTCTGTTCCTTCCTTTCAGTGGACAGGCATGACTAATCATGTTATCTCATGCCATCCTGTTTGCAGGAAATAGTCCTTTTATCAAACTCAAATTTCAGAATAAGATTTTTCTATAACCAGACACAAAAAAGGAGCCATTAGAGATTTTTTTTTTCTTTTGGCAGAGGAATGGGTATAAACACAAGGCCTTTGTTGACTGCATCTCTTGAGCTTCACTTGTTTATGCTTTTAGTTTCATAGAATTCACGCAGGAGGTAGCTTTCTCTTCCCAGGCACTCTGAAAATGGCTTCTCTCAGTGACTTATTTCCTGGAAATGTTGTGTAGTAGGCTAGCATTTGGGGATTCTGTTCTCTGTCTCTCTGAGACATGTTTGTGCCCATGGCCAGCTTCTTGTGTGTTCAGACATAGCTGCATTATATCTCAATTCCTTTTGAGAGAAAGATTAAATTCCACATTGGGTCCAACCTCTACAGAATCCTCCCATGGTACAGAAGCATGAATGCCATGTTATTTTCTATGTAACACCATTAAACATCCCTTGAATTGTAGCAACCTGCGATTTCACCCTTTTATCACTGTCTTATTTATTTTTTATGTTGGGTAAATGTTTCCTTTTTAGACTTCACAACTCCCTGAAGGTATCAGAGTATAAAAGAATATCTACTTGTCTCTTCCCTTACTCTGACATGGGTTGAAGTTAATTTATTCTAGGTATAAGTGGGCCATCTTCCCTTTAGAATAGTGCTTATAAAATTTTAACAGGTATCAGAATCACCCGGGGGGTGCTTATTAAAACACAGATTTCTAGGCCCACTCCCAGAGATTCTGGTTCAGTAAGTGTGTGTTGGGGCCTGAGAATTTGGGCTTCTAACAAGTTCTCTGATGATGCTTATCTTTCTGGTTGGGGGTCTCACTTAGAGAATGATGTCTCACTTTGGTTTGAATAGTATTATCAGAATCCATTCTGCCTGGTAAAAGTGAGTTTCAAAATTAAAAGAGGGCTCTGCCATCTTGACACAGAGGTATAGGTCACATTGTGTTCAATCTTACTCAAATTCTGAAAATTGGTCATGGGGGTGCTATCATGCTATCAGTGCTCTCATGAGGGATACTAGTTATGAGGACGAAATGTCTTTGATATATTGAAGAATTTTTATTCTCTGTAATCATTCAGGGACTCCTGTTTCTCAGTGAGAAATAGTCTCAAAGTGATTAAAGTGCTTTTTCAATTCAATAGAAGCTTGTAAAAAGCATACTCAAGGTTAGATATGGTGGCAATTGTGACACAAGCTGTTGAAAGTTCAGCAGTGTAATGCTTAGAGCAAGAAAGAAAAGAACATTTGCCTTTTGTTGATGTGGTTGTTTTGAGTGGGAAAAAAATTATAGCTTCAAATAATATATGAGAACAGAGACTATAGATATATTCAGGATATATAACCATGGGTATTTGGAAATGGCGGGATGCAAAGATCTCTCTCTTCCTCTGTCTCTCAAGAAGAGGTTGAAAAAAATAGTCAAGAAAATACAGACAGAATCAGACATTGCATTAAGTTTAAAACAACCTTTACCTGGACCATTCTTTCTGTAAAACTGTGTTTTTATATATTTTATTCCATGGAATATGAAGCAAAGAAAACATCTTTTTTTTTCACCTGCAAGTGAGAGAAGATATTCTGAGGTGTTAATGGGATATTATGAATCATCGGTTAGACAAGTGGTTCTCAAACTGCTGTGGGCTAAAGTAAAGAGGAATAGTTGGGAAAAGAAAATGCCCAGGATGCACCTCAGATCAATCAAATCTGAATCTCCTTGGATGGGACCCAGATATATAATTTTTAAATTAATCTCCCCAGGTGATTCTACTTTACAGCCAAGATTAAGAATAATTGGAAGAGAACCTTAGCATAACTGACTGAATTTGCAGAAATTAGTCTGTGCCAAAGGGAGGAACAACACTTGCATGGTCTGTTTTTTCATGGAATTTGCTTTCAAGCAGTTGGGATATTCATAGTAAAATAAAGAACTTAAAGAAGCAAAGATATTTATATAGCAATCCATTCTTAAGTGGGAAAGTTAAAGATAGGGCTAAAATGATTCATTCTGGGACTTCTATTCAAATATTCCTTCCCTCGCTTTTTCTTGAAGTATTTGCTCAAATCAGCTTTTAATCTCTCAATAAAATGATCTAGTTCTATCAGCCTGGATTTGGTATCTTTATTTTGGATATAATTGGCTTTTCAAGAGATTGAAAGCTGACATTTGAAAACACTTAACTGGCCAATTGGTCCTAGGTATCAGGTGCCTGCATAACTCTTTTACAAGCAATTTCTAGCATCGTATTTTTTTCCTTAATGTATTTTTACAATGAAAAATCCCAGTTCAATAATTGAAAAATATATGTATTTTTCAGCGAATCATATATGTACATTCAATTTTTTTCCAACCATTTGTAAAAGTTACTCTGTTCTTCTGGTAATGATGAGAAAGTGACACACATGTTGATACATGCTTTTGGAAATCATTGAAGCTGACTATCTAACCCCAAAATATTTTTTCTGCTACTACAAACCATGGAATGGGTCATTTCTTTTATATAATGTGTAACAAATATTTATTGAATATCTACTCTGTGTAAGGCATCATGCCAAGCATTATAAAATATTTAAAAATGAGCCAGACACATTGTCCTCTGTTCAGTTAGAGAAAGATGTACAGGAAAATGGTTTTTAACTACAAAACTCTGTAGAATTGAAAGAAATTATTTTCTACCTGGCTCTGTGCAGTCATTTACCAGGGATATTAAAAATTGTTTTTGCTGACTATATATTAGGAACAAGACTGGGATTCAGAATGTATATTTTAAAGTAATTATAGTTTTAAAAACATTGTACAAAAAGATTGATATTTATCTACCTAGGCAAAATCATCTCCAAATAACTGGTAGCATCCTCCCTGGCTCAAAAATTCTGAGTAAACAATCCACTTTTATAAGGACTTATAAAACTCACAACATAACATGCCTTTAAATATATGAATGGTAAATGGAATGGGAATAGGACAATAGGGAGTGGTGGGGACTGTGGCAACTAAAGCCACATGTTGCTATGTGAGAACATATATCCTATGTGTCTTCTAATTTTTATAAATAAGTAATAATATGGACATCCCACAGGAAATTTACTTATCTTAAAAACACTTTATAGCCCAAACAACAGTCATTAAAGGGCCACATTTAATGAGTCCCTTTAAGAAAATAAGGGTTATTTAATTATTATTTCTTTACAAATAAGAAAACTAGCAGGTTATTACAGGTTTCTGAGGTGACTCTAGTTTTATAACTAATCTGTATATAGCTAACATTTGCCTAGTCTTTGAAGCATCCTAGGCACTAAGTGTTCATTAAGTGATGGATTGATTGATTTAACAAATATATGTTTTCCTCTAATGGAGAAAAAAATAAACTCCACTTTGTAAACTTTATGTACCAGAGCTTGAGTGTTCTGGCAGTGCACTGATTGCTTCCCTTGAAGAAAGAGACACAACACTGACCTTCTACTATCCTTCCACTTTGTCCTTCCTCACTGTAGGAAAGAGAGACATTTTCATTGAAAGGACTATGTCAACTTCCATAGTTGCCTCAAATACCTATAATAAGCAGTGAGTCCTTCGGTTCAAACTGTCAGCATTTGGGAAAATCTCTTTGTAAACTAAGAATACAATAAAAACAGTTTTAGCATAACAAAAAAAGTTATCTGAAGCAAATGGTCAACTTTAAACTTCATGTTGAAACTTTAGAGTCATTTCTGTAAAAATTAAGACAACAGAAAATAATGCTCACTAATGGTATTTAATATTGTTCTGGAAATATTAGCCTATCAGTGACACAATAAAAGAAATCAGAGTAGTCAGTATCAGAAGAATGATCCAAATTCTTAAAATGTACTTAAGATACAATTATGTACCTGTAAACCCCATGAAAACGAAGTACAAAACTGTTCAAATTAATAAGAATTTATTATACCAGCAATAACTAGTTGAGAAATTTAACAGAAAACTGTTTCATTTATAAAATAATAAGTACCACATGATATGCTTCACAAGAAAGAAAAATGCTAAATTTTAGTGAGAAGCCTAAAACAAATCTCATAAAAATGCATCCCACTTTTATATATGGAAAATCATAAATTCAATATTGAATCAATATCAAAAGTCATATATTCTTCTCAAATGAATCCATATATTTAATATCATCCCAGGCAAAACTGCAATGAGTTGGGAGGGGTGCTTAACAAATTATTCAGAAATTTGAGGGAAAATATGCAAAATACCTTATAAAATTTTGAAAGGAAGACTTAAAGAGTCTTTTCCTCTCAGATACCAATGTTCGATGAGCACATTTTTATGACTAATCTGCCTTAAGCACTGGCAGAGTACACACTATAGACACAGCTCCTATCCCCATAGAGCTTAAAATCTAAAATGACTATAAGGGAGTAGGAAAATACATAGTTACAATGCAGTGGGGGTAGGTAATATGATAGAATGAATAGAATGCTGCATGAGAGCACATTGGAAGAACTACATTAGGAAAAACAATACTGGATTTGATGCAGAAGCAAGCCAGTGAAACAGAAAGCCCAGAATCAATAAGTATGAACAATTTAACTCAAGACAAATTGGCATTTTATACTCCCGCCAACAGTGTAGAAAACAGTATGGTGTTTCTTCAAAAAATTAAAAATAGAACTATCGTTTGAAGCCACAATCGTACTACTGGGTATGTATTTGCAGGAAATGAAATCAGTATCTCTAAGAGATAGCTGTACCCCCATGTTCACTGCAGCTTTATTCACATTAGCCAAGGTATGGAAACAAGCTAAGTGTCCACAGGATAGATGGATAAAGAAAATATCAAATATCTATCTATCTATCTATCTATCTATCTATCTATCTATCCATCTTCTATCTATATCTTTTAGAATTTTTTTCTTATTACATCTCCATGAAAGAATAAATCATAAAATAGATGAGTATGCTAAATCATGAGAGCAGAATCATCCATTAAGAAGTAGCATGATTTAAGAGATGGAAATGGAAAAGTGGCACTAGTGATGCTGTTTATAACCATAAATAATATGTAATTTATGTTTCTAAGTGTTTGACGTTCATCTTCAAGGAACACTGGCACAGAGTTTGAATTTAATATTCAATGGGTCTCTTTTAGTAAGATTATAGCCTTTTCAGCGTGCCTTACCATTTATTTCAAAAGAATATACATCAGTTAATTTTTTGTGCCATAGAAGCCACTGAAAAATTAACTCTATAACCAATCATCTCATATCTAAATAAATTGATTTTTATAAATGCTTTGTTTCTATTTCTCTTATTAATATGAACTAACTTAAACCACTCATATAATTTTGAGATGTTACACTTAGAAATATATTCGTTCTTATTTGTTATTCTCTTGTATTACTCAAGAATATACATAAATTAAATATTTACATTATGTAATATCTCAGATACTAACAATGCATTAATAGTATTTATGACTTTCAGGTACAGGGTCTGATTATATCAAATGAAGTAAGGAATATTCTACTAGGTTTTAAATTGAATATGTGATAGATGGTTTTAGAAAATAAAGAACTACAAGGTATCCTTTTTCTCATTTACTTCCTAAAGTATTATGCTTAGTAAGCTGTATCACACAGTGTGCATGTGTGTGAACTACAAATAATATTATTAACAGCTATTCCAGGAAGTAGGAAATTGTCTATGCCTCATCTTGGGCATCCAGTTTTAGGAATCTGTCACGTTCAGTAACTGGTTATGTGGTAACAGAAAAAGTGAAAATATTGGCAGATGTTGTTTGAGGCATCAAATTGATGTTGCCTAAATTTCTCTAGAGTTTGGATGAATTATTCTCCACATAATTTCTAAAACTATTCACCATAAACAAGAGGCCAAATTTGATATTTCCAATTTTAATCTCATCGTCCGCCTCTGCTATTGTTAGATGATAACTTTGGTTATATTCATTCTAGCGTCAAGCTGACCTGTTTTAACAAGATCATTTTGGTCACTATGGCTTTTCTTTTGAGTCCCTTAAAAAAAAAAATTTTTTTTTTCAATGCAAAAATTTAGTTTTACATTTGTGGCCATGCCTTATATAAGATATATACAATGTTTATCTAAACTTCATAAAACAAAACAAAACAAAACATACTTTTAAGTATGTTCAGCATTCTTTCACTTATAAAAAAATTACTGGTTTAACAAATAGCTATATTTTAGTATATACACATTAGGAATATAAAATTGTGTTCTGCAAACTCATTAATAAAATATTAAACCTGCATCTCTGGGATACTAAAATCCCCCATATGTTATTTAGAACACTGTTATAGCTTATTGGGACTAAATTTGTTTAACTTTTAGGAGCAATTTGACATCATTTTATAGATATTTTTAGCTAATTGATCTCATAATGATTTATACTGAATTTAGTAACAATATATTTGCTATCATAAAATGACATTTAAAAAATATTAAGTGCTCTTAAATGTGACTTCTAAAAGTATCAATTTGCATATCCACACAGAAATCTTGTTGTAAATAAATGTGTAATATTGTGCTGTGTTATTAAATACTGTAAGTCACCATAATTGCTGTGGGAAATATACAAATTGGGTAGTTAGTCCATAATTTTAATTTATAAAGTACTATATATCTCACTACTTATTTGCAAACCACTCTGCTGACCCCAAAGCATTTTAGCATGAAATAAATTACCAAAATAATGAATATTTGGGGGACCTCAAGAACTTCAAGCAGTAATATAATATATTCATATGTGTATTTAACTTGCTTTGATTTTATTTCCTTCTCTAGGCTTTTACAAGCATTACAAACTTTTCTCCACTGTTCACATTTTTAAAGTCATGCAACTTTGTATCAAAAGAGTGGACAACTTTATATTTTTAAGGTAAAAATATTAAGCAGTTGGTGAAATGTTGCTGAAAAAACACAAGCTATACGCAGAAGATAGGAAGAATGGACTGCCCTGGGTGCAGGCCAGGAAATCTAAAAAATAGTGCATAAGATTAAAAGGTATTTCAGATCCAGATTCTGTGGTCTTTAAAGCCCCAGTGAGGGGCCCATACCTTACTTAGCCTATAAAACTTGAGTTAAAAACAGTTGTGTTTGTTGTGTATATATGTGTGTGTGCATGTGCGTGCGTGTGTGTGTGTGTGTGTGTGTGTGTATTTGGATGAGAGTGACTTCATCAAAACATTTATTATAGCAACAGTGTTGAGACTTGATAATATCAGTGTGTGGGGAGAGGTTGTTAATAATGACTAAACAAGTAAGAACATTACTGAAGGAGTTTAAATGTGTGGTGAAAAGGTTCTGAGCTGAAATAGATACAAGAAGTATTAAGAAGCAGTAACAGAGAGAAAGAACAAAATGGAGATTTTAAAGAACTGAGTGAAAAAATTCATATGGGGAATTAAAAAGGAAGAATTGAAATACATTTGACATGCACATAATAAAATCTTAAAAATTCGTTGAATGATTGAATAAATTAATAGATGTCATAAGTGAAGGAAAGAGATATTTTTTAATGAATTTTTATTTTGAACCAAAAGCTATTTTCATTCATTTTTTTGGTGTATCAAAACATTATTTAACATTTTATTTTGAACAATTTTAAATTTACAGAAGTTACAAAGATAGTAGAGTCCTGTATACCCTTCTCCCAGCTTCACTTACATTAACATCTTACATGACCATTGTATATTTATCAAATCTAAGGAATAAATATTGTTACAATACTATTAACTAAACTTCTGTCTTTATTTAGATTTTATCTGTTTTCCTACTAATGTCCTTTATTCCAGGATCCAACGTAGGAGACCACATTGCATTTAGCCATAGGTTTCCTTAGGCAACTCCAATTTTTACTGTTTCCACTACCATTTTTTTTTCTTTTGTCTTTTACGAACTTGTCATTTTGAATACTATTGGTCAGGTGATTTGTAGAATATCCCTCCATGTGGGTTTGTCTAATGTTTTTTTTAATGACCAGACCAAAATTATGGATTTGAGGGATGAATACCACAAAGATGAAGTGACCTCATCAAAGCATTATATAAAGGGTAAATAACACAAAACATAATTACTGATGATGTCGATCTTGGTCACTTGGTTAAGGTGGTGTCTGCCAGGTTTCTCCACATAAAGTTACCATTCTTCCCTTTCCTTAAGTTTTGGTTAGAATTGAGTCCAGCTCAAAATCAAAGAAAGGGGAATTAAGCTCCCCTTTCTATTAGGGATAGTATCTACATACATTATTTGGAACTCTGTAAAATGGATAATCCTGTCTCCCTCATTTATTAATTTGCCCAATCATTGATTTTTGTCAGCATGGGCTCACAGATATTTATTTTATATTTGGGGTTATAATTCAACACTACCATTATTTTGTTCCTGATTTGACCATTAGGAGCTCTTATTCTTGATTCTTTTAAAAAGTGTATTTTAAAATAAAGCCAAATTGAAAAAACATGCTTAGAAACCACATGGCTTTGTGAAAGAGCATAAGGTAAACATCCTTGTAAACATCACTGAGAACATAAAATAGAATGTTGTCAGCTGCTCCAGAACTCTCTCCTTGATCCCTGTCCCAATCACAGCTCCTTTTTTCCCTCTGAACTTCGACAGCAATCCCTTCTCTGAATTTTTTAATAGTCTATCACCAAAATATGTATCTCTAGACACTATAGTTTAGTCTTTCCCATGGTTTTCCATTTAACTTGATATGTCCTTTAAATCTCTTTTTTGTAGCCCCCCGTGAACTTTCCCTTTCATTTAATTTTACCTATTAAAGAGCCCAGGACATTAACCTATAGAGTTTCTCAAAATCTGGCCTTTGCTGATGTCATACTCATGGTGTAGCTCTGCATGTTGGTTGGTCCTCTGTATTTCCAGTAAGTTGGCAACAGGATTCAGAGGCTTCATTAGACTCATATTCATTCCCTTTTGCAACAATATAAACTGTTATGCTTTTCTATCATTGTACACATAATGTCTGATTTCTCTCTTTTTGTAATGTTACCAGTCTTTAATGTTCATTGCCCAGATCCATTAATTCACTGGGGCTTGTAAGACTTTGATATTCTAATCCTTTCATATTATTTTCACTTATTATCTGGAATAATTTTATCAGGGAAGATTTAAAATGTGGTTGATTCCTTCATTTTATTTACACAGTTTTCAAGATAGTAAATTGGTTTTCTGTCATCCACAGAGGTTAACCTATTTGAGGGTTTTAAATATCAATATGAACTGAAAATTATATTTGATAGATATCAATCCATTGTACTTCATATACCAACTGAACTGCAAATTGTCCCATCTTTGACCATTAGGAGCCTCTTCAAGTTGGCTTCAGAGTCCTATTAACATAACCATAGTGATCTTCCGTAACTTCCTTGAGATCTTGTTTGTCAGATCTTGTAAAATTCCTACACCCTATTATACAATTCCTGCTCAAGGCCAGATATTAGAATTATCCCAAGAAGCCTTTGTTTCTTTTATAGGAAGTTATATTTTAAGACTGCAATCTGGGTGCTTGGAATATTGGGCCAGTCATGTTTCTAGACTTTTAAGTTATGTGTAAAAATATATGCATGAATAACATATATGTATAAAGATAAAATACCTGTGAATTCATACTAACATTTCCAACTCAAATCCAAGGCTACAGGTTTTTACCTAGCTTCTTCATCATATTTGTACCTCCTTTATTCCACACCAAGAATTCTAATTCTTAAGGACACGGATTTTGGTAGAATTAAAATAGCCCATAATTAATTATCTGCTCTATCTTATTTTATATATAAGATAATTTTATTTTAGTTTTGCTAACTAGACGCTACTTTTTAAATTTATTTTTAACGTAGAGACTTGAGAAGATTCAAGACCCTATATTGTAACTCAGAAAGAGGAGTTAAGAGCTCAGAAAGAGGAATTATCTTAGTGTTAAAGAGGTGCTCTTCACTTATCACTTGTATGACCTTGTGGGAGTCAGTCTGCTTCCATCATGTCTCATTTTCCCCATCTATAAACTGGGAATTATGTTGGTATCTAGATCAGGGTATGGTTGTGAAGATTTAATAAGTTAATAAAGGTAAAGCTCATAGAATACTAAATAAGAGTGATGATGATGATGTGTACTGCACTAGGTCCCAGAGAGACTACAGAGAAAAAGACAGAGGAAAGGACAGATACGGTTTCTTTTTTCATATACTGGTCTAGTAGAGTAAAAAATCAAGTCCTATATATTATAGAGAAAGTACTTAATATTGAAGATGCACCAGAAAAGTAAGATGACTTTATTGAGGCTCTTGCAGTAGGGAGAGTGTTCACGACTGAGAAACAAAGAAAAGGAAGAGGGTGTGAGGTTTTAATAGAGGCAAGTAAACAAGGAAATACTTGAAGGGTGGCGGTAGGACTTATCTCAGAATATGGCAGGGTGTATTCTTTGCAGATAGACATTTCTCTGAATGTAAAGAGCTGGGGGATTTCTCAACCATCTCTGCATTCTGTGATTATAGAGTTCATGTAAATTTCAACATTGTCCATAATGTCACAATACCAAATGCAGTGATTGATTTAATCTAAATTTAGGAGTCAGGAAAAGCCCTTCAGAAGACATGACATGTGAAATTTTAAGGGCGAGTAGTAACTGACCAGATGAAGGAGGTGGAAGTGGAGGGAACTTTTAAAATTCTGGAGGCTAGAGATCATGGAGAGTTGGACAAATTACAGGTTAGTATAGCTAGAGCATGGTGGAGGTAGGAAGGATGAGGTAGATGATCCTGGAGTGATAAGCATAAGTGAGAACGTTTAGGGATTTATTGGACATTTTAAGAAAGATAAAATTTATTTGTAAGGCAATAAATCACTTCTCAAATATTTAGAAAAATTGAATAATTAGATATGTGGTTCATATTCCCCAATCCCTGGGAAAAGCAGCCAAATTTTCTCTCTTCACAGAGCCAGCTGAATTTTTCCAGGGAAAATCCAATATTTAATTAGACTTTCAGGCATTACCAGGGTGTCTAGATTTCACATTCTGAGTTGACAGTTGAGATGGTTTTGTCTGATATGACTGTTTCTCTAATTGCTATGATAGTGATATTGATTAAAAATGTTCCTCTGCACATTTCAGCTAGTCATCTTCCCAAGCTCTTACAGAAAAATGCTTATGACTCCACATCCAGATACCTCAATGTCAGTGACTTCATTGTGATGGAGGGTCTACAAACATGTGTGGACCCTCTCCAGGTTGGGGATTTGCCCAATTTCATCAGGATCTGGGATAAAAATCTAATCGGGAGTGAAACCTGATGTAACCACTTGGGTGGTGTATGATGGTGGAGTTTTTCTTGGACCCATATTTGGAGACATGTTCATTACTGTCAGCCAGAACACTCAGGCGGTTGTTGCGTGAAGGAATGACATACCAGCTCATCGCTCAGGTTCCTGTTCTTTCCAGTACCTCCAAGGGTGAACTCCTCAAGTCTATTCTGTGTGGTATTTCCTTGATGGTGACATTGACCTACCGGTTTATATTCCCAGAACTAGTTTTTTTGGTGACTCTTAAGTCTTGCAGGTTACAGTTAACAAAACGAGTTGCAAAGTTATTTTCTAAAACCAAACAAATGTGATCTGTCAGACCTGCTACCGGCTGAAGTGCGTTGGACCTTGATGTTGGTGAGACCCTCTGGTCTTGCCATCAGTGACAGTGCAGAAGGTCTCTTCCTTAGCGTGGAACCCAGACTGGATGCTGTGGAGCCTCTCAAAACTGCATAAACAGGTAACGTGGGGAGGACCCCACACTGCATCTGACCCTTTGAAGACAGCATTCTTGCTGATATGCAGGAATCTAGTCCTGCTGTGTAATAAATTCCACATTCACTCTGAAGAAAGGAAGAAGGTGGAGGGAAGGCAGGCAGGCAGGGAGGATCATTCTGGTGGAAAGATGGGGAATGAATTGAATGACTAAAATTAGAGACTTAGACCAGAGAGAACATTGTTGTACATTCATATGAGAAATGATGAGAAACATAAAAGAGAAACAGGTTTCAGGTCTAGGTTTAATTTTGAATTTTTTGGTTTTGAATGTCTTAGATAGTCACATGAAAAAAATCAGTAACTAAGTAATTGAGTACATAGAAATGAACCTAAGAAGAGAAATCTAGACTGGATATAGAAATTTGGTTACTGTCAGCATATGAAGGAAGGCTGTGTCTTCCTTCATTTTCAGTCTCTTCCAAACACATGCACACACACTCACCCACATCTACAACCTTCTCTAGGACCTCTCACCTTCTCACCTAATCAAGACTCATTGAGAAAAACCCCTTACAGCTTCTTTCTCACTTGGCATCCAAATCCAAAAGATGAGTCATAAAAACTAGTATAGCTTGTCTATTTGCCATAAGTACTCATTTAATTTTGATGTTAATACAAAATAGTATAATCAGATGCATGTGCCATGTTAACATGTTCTTAAAACTGTGTAAAAAGAAAAAAAATGTTGTAGGATTTTATTTTCATCTTTGCTTTTCCTAGCTGTCTTCTAGGTACTGAGAATTTTGGTTTGTTTACTTCTTATGTGACAGAGAATATGATTTTAGTCTTATGTGCTTATAAATTCATTTTATCTTTTTCTTGTAGTTAAACTGCATAAACCCTAAGAAAAGCTATTTCCATTATAAAAAAATATAGATTTAGTTTTAAATGGTACTCGGGACTCTGGGAGGAAATTCCTGGAATAAATGAACCAGAGTTGAAAGAAAGGCACAAAGGATGATAGATAGCAAGAAAAGGATGGAAAAGGGGGAGGGAAAGGTGGGGAAAAAAATAAAACTAAAATCGTTAAGACATTTCTGTTTCTGCTCCTCAATGTGTACTCTATCACAAAAGAAGACATGGGGTTTGTTGGCAAAAAGGGAAGAGGCTGTGGATATGAACTTACCTTCCTCAAAAAAGAAAGGAGAAAATTATAATTTCCAATAGGTATAGCTGACTAGTAAGCTGGTAGAATTTAAGGAGGATAAAAGTTAAGTGAAGGAGAGAATAAGAATATATGGGTCTGAATTGTGAGGAGAGCATCAAAAGAAGACATACCTTCATGTAACCACCTCCTAAGTCAAGAAATAGAACACTGCCAGAACCCTAGATACCCACCATGTGCCCCTCCTCAGTTGCAATGTGTTCATTTGCCCCTGGAATTGTTATTCTGAATGTTATAATTTCCTTGCTTGTCTTTGTAGTTTTAATATCTTTGTATACATCTCTAGAAAATATAGTTTAGTTTTGTCTTTTTGTATATATATTTTTTATAAATTGAAACATACTATATTTATTTTCAGTGCCTTGCTTCATTAACATTACATTTTTGAGAGTCATCCAGGCTATTTGAATGTAACTATGGTTTGTTCCTTTCCACTGCTATTTATCTACCATTGAAGACATTGGGTTGTTTACTGGATTAACGTTTGGTAAAATATTCTGTGTATATTTTGTATGTGTAAGCTCTAAAAATACTTTAAAAGTCTCAATAATTCCAAAACATCAAAGGAGGCAGCAAGAACTGTATCCTTTTGATTCAGATAAGAACAAAATGAGAAAGATAATCTAAGCAGTGTTATTAACACCTTACAAGTTGCCCAAAGCATTAAATTTAACAGTTACAAATCAGTATTTCTCTAACCTCATCACTACTGGTGTTTGAAAGGGCCTAATAAATAGCTCTTCTTCCTATCTTAAATGTGGAAGCAATTGAGAAGCCATATGGGAGCTCAAAATATATTTTTATTACTGATAAAGCTGATACTAAAGAAACTGGCTTTTAGACGCATGGAAACAAGAAGCTTCTTAGTACTGAACCCCAGAATTAAGAAGAACTACTCAGCCTGACAACAGCAGTGCCAGTAGACCATGGGCCTCCTCTTGTAGGGACTGTCTTTGTGAAACATTTGGTGTGAAGGACAGAACTAAATATGACTTTTAAAGGAGACAGATTACAAAGAGAAGGGGACGGAAAGAAGAGCCTGGGCTTCCTTTCTTTGTTTAATTGTTCATCTACCTCACTAATAGAATTCATTCTCCTCCACTCCCCTACCCCACCCCCTTCACCTATATCTGATGAACCCCTAGGCAGGATGAGGAGAAAGGTAAAGAAAGGCCAAATATGTCATTAATTGATGTTCCTCATGCAGAAATGTAGAACAAGGGGAAAGGAAATTTCTCCTCCTCAAACCTCTATAGGAACAGTAGAGCCCCTTAGATTATTGTGAGACAAACCTAAGAGGAGTAGCTGACGAATAATTTATGTCTGTTTTTCTAATTGTCTTAGTTACCTCAGAGAATCCATATTTTTATTCCCTCTCTAGGAGGTTTCTTGGTCTCTCAGGTGAATAAACAATAGATGCTTAGCCGACTTAGCCCAGAAATTCTTCAGACATCCTCGGACATGCCTGAATACTAGAGTACACACACCTTCACCTCAAGCTGGGTGCTCTGACAGGAGAATTTATAGAGCAAACTCACCTTCCTGGCTCTGTTTTGGCTCATGCTTTTCATTCAATGTGACGTATCCTCTCCTCAGTTAAAGATTTCTATATCCTACTGTCCTTCCATATGAATCACACAACTTCCTCTAAGATTTTTTTTAATCACACAGCTGAAGATCTTACAAAATAACAACCCAGGGTCGTCGAGTTCAAACACATTTCTGACGTTCAAAGCTTCCTTATGATAATATGACCAAATAGTTTTCCTGTTTCTTTTCAAAATAATTTCCTTCTTCTTGAAGAAGTCCATTTGTCTTTTGGATGGTTTTAGAAAGTAATTTCTTACTTTGAGTTAAAGTATGTGCTGAGATCTGAATGTTTGTGTCCCCCAAAAAGTCATATGTTGAAATCCTAATGCCCAATTTGATGGTATTAGGATGTGAAGTTTTGGAGAGGTGTTTAGGTCATGAAGGTGGAGCTTTTTTGAATGGGATTACTGTTCTTATCAAAGAAATCCCACAGAGCTCTCTTCCACCATGAGAGGATACAACAAGAAGTCTGTGATCTGGAAGAGGGCCCTCACCCAACCATGCTGGTACCCGGACCCTCCAGAACTGTGAGAAATAAATTTCTGTTGTTTATAAACTACCCAGTCTGTGGTATTTTGTTATAGCAGCCTAAATGGACTAAGACAGTATGACTTCCTGTAGTTTACATGTATTGGTTCTAATTGTCTTTGTAATTAAAGAGAACAATTTCCTGCAACTTCCAAATGACATTTCCTCAAACGTTGAAATATAGTTACCATAGCTCCCTTTACGAATTAAATATTCTTAGTTCCTTTCATTTTTGCCTCATTTGATTCTTTTTTTTTTATTTCTATAACAATTCTGATTTCTTTTAACTGAATGTGATTCCTAGGACTAAGGTGTAAACACTCTGGTTGTGAGATGACAAGTGCAAGGCAATTCTTTTGAACTTCCATAACATTTCTCCTGTACCTGTAATAATGCTTAATAACGTCTGAATTATCACTCCTTTCTATTCCATAAACTTCTTAATATAAAATCCAGGTCCTTTTCAACTTTGTATCACCTAAAACATCAGTGCATTTAGAAAAACTGATGCTGAATAGATATCAGAAAACAAAGGTGTGGTAGGTTGCATAACATTCCCCAAAGATGTTCATATCCTGATCCTTGGAACTCATGAAATGTTACCTTACTTTGCAAAAGGGACTTTTTAGATGCGAGTAAGTTAAGCATCTTGAAATGAGCAGATTATTCTGGATTATCTGGGCAGGCCCAGTAAAATGACAAAAGAGAGAAGGCAGTATGAAAATCGAAGCAGAGGCCAGAGTTCCTCAGGGCCACAAGCCAAAAAGTGCAGGCAGCCTCTAGAAACTAGAAAAGCTAAGGAAATGGTTTCTCCCCTGAAGAAACACAGCCTTGTGACCTATTTCAGACTTCTGACCTCCAGAACTATAAAATTATAAATCTGTGTTGTTTTAAGCCACTAAATTTGTGGTAATTTGTTACAATAGCAATAGGAAACTAAAATAGAATGGATGATAAGTAATTTACTTAAATCTACCAAGTTTAATATTGTTCCGAAATAATATTTTTAGAAAGCAGATATTCCTTCTGTGGGTTAACAAAATACACATTAATTAAGATGACCTTTAGAATACACACGTTATTTGTGTATGTAATTTTGTTTATGTAACATTAATCTGGAAACAAAGATTTTAAAATAACCAAGATTATTTAAATGTCCCCTTAGGTGGCATTTTCTTTTCTGTTTTTAGAGGACCATTTTACCAGGAATATTTTCAATTTGCGGTAAGAAATATAAAGAGTAGTACTGAAACTCTAGGGTTCATCACTCCAATCTGTTAATTGAAAAATAACTGCAATCAAACTGAAACTAAAATCACCAAGATTTTATCTTTAAAATAATTACAATAACAGATTATTATAATTCCAGCAAGCTTTTCACTAATTACTTTCTCTGGAGAGACAGACAGAAAGCGGTGTGTGATGTTCTGAAAACTCATCAAGTTGCTCCTGGAGTAATAATTTCTCATTTGTAGTCTGAGTGCTTCATTCAGTGCACCATTTGTCAAATCTGACATAAGGGTACAAAATCTAACAGCTTTCTGAAAGGAGCTGAAAGGCAAGAGGAAACTTCATTCGCCAACAGTCTGTTATGGAGCCGAAGTCTATAAAATTCCTTTAATTTGCTCGTATTCACACTTTAATTACAATGGGAAATCGATTAAGATTTTATTTTCTAATTTATAGTTTGCATTTTTTGCCATATGTTATTTAACCAGTTCCTTACTCTATGAGACAATATTCACGAAAGATTTTATAGTAATATAAGGAATCAATTTCAAAGTATGTAATACGTAAACAGTGAAAGGCAAGAATTTACCAGTGATTATCAATGCGTATGTTTATGCCTGGTTGTGCTTTAACTTAGCAATCAGTTCAGGACTTTCATCATACATTAAGCAGAAAGGGAAAATGAAGAAATTATCTGGATAATCCATAATATATAAAACTGTATTGGTGATTAGTAAGTCAAAACATATTCTCAATTCTTAAAAGATTTCTGTAGCCTGAATTATACTTTGTGACTGAAATGGATCAAGTTCACATGAGAAATATTTGTACCAAATATTACAGTGGAGTAAAGTTAAAGACTGGAACTATACAATGGACCATGTGATCACATCCAAATAATAAGTGAGGCAAATTTCAGACAAGTAAAGAGCAGTATTTAATTCGAACTGTTCAGATATCTAAAATTACCAAGAGCTTCAGAGTCAAAGAGATGTGGGTTTAACCATTTTGTAATTGTGTGCGTCTGGGTAAATTATTTAGCCTCGTGGCTATCATTTAATCATTTGCAGTATACAGAGTAATAACAAGTACTTCATCTTGTATGATGTCTAGATAAAACACAGACCTCATAAAAGCAGGCTTTTGTCTATGTTGTTCATGTCTCCATCACAGTGCCTAGCACAGTGCAAATTGTAATCCTCATTTTAATAGTGTTGAATAAATGAGTGACTAGCATATAGAACACTCAATAAATGTAGATGTTAATATTAGGTATATAAATTCACTTCTCTACTCCGTTTTCTGCAGTCAGAGACATCAAATATCAGACAAAAGCATTTAAATCACCATATTTGCTCCTATTTCCTATATTGCTTTGCATGTGATTATAAGGATGTGTATATGCTAATGTGTATTAATTAAAGTAACACTAAGTGCTTCAATCTGTTAACCTTGAAACCTCAGAGTTGTAACAATGAAAATTCAATTTGTTATCTTGTAAAGTCTAAACAGAGTGTGTGTGGGGAGGTATTGGGGGAGATTCTGGGGGGAGTCTGGGTGGCGGTAGAAGAAAGCTGTCCTTCACAGTCATCTAGGACCCAGGTTCCTTCCCCCTTGTGAGTCAGCCCTTTCACACACCCTCACAGTCTTCTCCATTTGCCTAGTGGTTGGAGCAGTGATATATGTCAGTTCTATCTATTTTCCATGTTTATAATTTAGTTTATGGTGACACCAAACTCCCAGAGAAGATAGGAAAAGGAGCATGCCTCTCTACCAGAAGGAAGAGGAGCCGGGTTTGGTGAACAACTTGAATGACCAGCTGTTCTCTATCGCAGTCTGCCCTTGGGATCACCAATTATCTATTCATTTCTGCTCCCACACAAACAGACACGAAATTCACTTCTTCACCAAGTAAAACAACCCCAAGCCCCATCCAGTCACTGTATCAAGCAAAAATCCAGGATCTATCCCTGGAAGATATGCTATTCTCTCTATCTGGCCGTGAGATCTGGATGTACTTCTTTAAGGTACATGATTTATTAACTAAAAGATATGTTGTCTCTCTCCCCAGTGCCCAATATGGAATGGTGGAACAGGAATAGGAAAACTGAAATAAAATCTTGCACTTGGAAAGGAGATGAAGGGGAAAAGGAAAATAGTCACCGTTCCCCATCAATTCTGATATTCTGCTGGGCAGGAATTTGACAGGTCCCCTTCCCTGGGACTAGTGCATGTTCCTTGATTATACTCCAAATCTATCTTCGGGAGGCTCTTCCTGGCCCATTATCTTCCATGGACATATGAGAAGTCAGTATTGGGGAACATAGCTTCCTGAGAGTACCCCAGGATTCACAGCTGGTTTCCTATTTAAATGATTTTGGGGGATTGAGAGTTATAGTGAATTTCAAACAATCCAAGATGTCTTATCTGGGTTTGTGTGCTATGGTCTGAATGTTTGTGTTACCCCAAATTCATATGTTGAAATCTTAATGCCCAATGTGATGGTATTAGGAGGTAGAGCCTTTGGAAAGTGCTTAAGTCATGAGGGTAGAGTCCTAATGATGAAATTAGTGCTCTTGTGAAAGAAACCCCAGAGAACTCCCGAGCACCTTCTGCCACGTGGAGATACAATAAGAAGTCTGCAACCTGGAATAGGGCCCTCACCCTGATCTCAGACTTCCAGCCTCCAGAGCCATGAGAAATACATTTCTGTTGTTTATAAGCTACCCATTCTGTGGTCTTCTGTTGTAGCAGCCCGAATGGGTTAAGATAGATAATTGGTACTGAGAAGTGGGAGTGCTGCTCTAACAAATACTTGTCCCAGTGTGTCTGGAAGGTGGGATACCCCACCCCAGTCGGTTTTAAGGTTTTGGACTTGTTTGGGACCTGTTACCCTTTTCTTCTTTCATATTTCTCTCCTTTGGAATGGCAGTGTTTATCCTATGCATTGTATTTTGGAAGCACATAACATGTTGGATTTCACAGATTCACAGCTGGAGAACAATTTGCCTCAGGATGAATCATCTACCCATATTTGATTTAGGTGATTAGATGAGACTTTGGACTAAGACTTTTAAGTTGGTGGTAGAATGAATTAAGACTTTTGGGGGTTGTTGGGATGGAATGAATGTATTCTGCATGTGAAAAGTACATGAATTTTGAGGGTCCAAGGGCAGAATACTATGGCCTAAATGATTATGTCTCCCTAAACTTAATATGTGGAATTACCTTTTTTTTCTGTTCTCTCCTTGAAGTTCATTTTTGATACAGATAAATTAATCAGTTGATAGATGAGAAAGGAACAGTGATTCTACTTCAGGAAATCATAAAAGCTCCATGGAGGAGTGGTGTTTTGACCTAGGCCTTGAAGAATGAGTACAATTTGGACTAACAGAAATGAGAGAGAAGCTCGGTTCAGGTTAATGAACAGAGTAAGCAAAGCAAATAGGAAAGACCAATTGGTTAAAATAACATGGAGTATTGACTGGAGAGCCATGAGATATACACTGAAATAAAAATTTAGGGCTAGATTTTGCTTTTTAATAACAGCTATATATTTTGTCTAACCTTGGTTGCCCAGTACTCTGCAGACTGTTAACTACTGTCTCTTTTCTGCTCTCTCAGCATCCACTTTCCTGTAGTTTTTCCCGTTTTTGGTCCATCCATGATCCATCTGAGAATGAGTGATTTTCTAAAACACAAATCTGATTATACCTTTCTCCTAAATAAAACTGTTTATTCTTTGTTTAAAGTTTCATTGTACAATTTAAATCCAAACTCTTAAGCAAGACTCACATTAAAATATTAGTTTATGCATAATTTTCCAGTTTACTCAAAGGAGCACCTGGGGACATCTTCTTGTCAATTCCAGTCACCTTCCAAATCTGGAAGGGATTTCTTCTGATGGGTATCTACATGTCCTTCTTTAATGCACCCCTCAGATTATGTAGTGATTTCCACAGGGCCATGCCCCATATGGGAATATCTTCATTAGGTCAGGTTTCCTTTGCCCTTCTGCCTGATCAGATAGATGGCCAGGCTACTGGCCACCGCCCATGAGTCAGTAAAAACCCAAACATAGGGGCTTTTACCCCTATTCAACTCTTTCATTACTGCTAGGAAAACTGCATGAAGTTCAGCACACCCTGCTGATCTGTTTTTACCTTCTTTGATCAGAGCGGCAGGCTTTCAAAGAGGATCTTGTCCATTCATTTTGGAATAGCCATCCATAAACCAGCTCATTGATGTTCAGTCGGGAGCTGTTCACGGGGCACTGTTCACATGGCAATCAGTTCCAGCAGCTCCTCAGGCAGCTCCAAAGTCAGTCCTAGTGGAAAAGAGTCTCCCCGCTTGTGAGTACTCTCCTTGCATTCTCCAGGCATAAGGATCCTATATAAATCATTTCCATTTTATTATGAAACTCTTCCAGCACTGCCATCCCCGGTAGAGTGAAATTCTGACATCAAGATCACTTTATGCCCTTCAGTCATTGGGGGAGCTTCAATTAATATCCAATAGCAATGTAGTAAATACCCCTCAAATGGAAATTCTCTGGTTCAAAGTACCAGTAGTTGTCACTGGGAGGTGCTCACAGGCTTTTAACATAAGCCCGTCTCTGCTCCACACAGGGCTATTGCACAGAGAATTTGTCTCTACCAGGAGTCCAGCTTCTATTGTACATTGTTCGGACTCAAGCAATCTTACTGGTTCCCATTTAGAAGGTATGATTAATATTGCTTGAAGGGCAGATTTACATGCCTTCTGTTTTACAGTAATAGGTGAGGAACATGTTCCTCACTCAGACACAGTATCCATTCCCAAAATACAATCAGGTAGAAGAGATGCAACTTTTTTACATCATATCTGCTTAAACATTCCCAATTTCATGATCCTATTCATAACCCATTACCAAACATTTCCTTTTCCATCACTGTGTGAATTGCCTTCCTTTCAAGTCCCAAACACTACCCTCAACATCCTCTTTTGTCTTTAGCTGAAGATGATATTTAAGGTGAAGATTTTAGTCATTTTGGTGAATTACTGAGTTTTCCTGAGTCTCTACCATGTATGCATGTTATTAAACTTCTGTTTGACTTTCTCTTATTGATTTGTCTTACATCAATTTCATTCTTAGACCAACCAGAAGAACCTAGAAGGGTAAAGGAAAATTTCTTCCTTACGACACTTGGGTAACGGCCATTTTCACAGGTGAACATCCAGTCGTCAATCATCATAAAGCCAACCCCACTTGGCTTGCATAGGAAGCATATCTGCTGCTTCATCTGGGGTGTTTTACTTGGCATTTATAGGGGGATTTGGGAAGTCCCCCTTCTCAGGATAAACATACTTTGTATGGCTTTTATCTAGTCCACCAGCCTGGCTGTTCCCTTGGGAATAACTTCCTGTGTTTCTGGATCATGTATAGCCACCTGTGATTGTTCCATAGTGAGCTATGGGTTCTGTATCAACCCAAATATGCTCTTCCACTCTGCAGCATTTAAAACCAAAAACACAGCCCCCCAAGTTATTGCATGTATATTCCAGTCTGATGTTCAAATGAAATATAGGCTTCATGACAGATCCAAGAACTGGCTTTTGAATTGGGTATAACCAAGGTAGCAACTGATAACATTACCACAGTCTGTTCACTGAGTCAATACAGAATATTTGAAAACACATCACTGCTATTTTCCCAGATATTTAAGAGATTTTCTAAGAGTGAACTAGAAGGATGTTAGACAATGTGCTATTTGCTCTCACTCAAATGGGGTTTAATTGGCCAAACATACCTCCATTGGGATTTTGGAATAGCTACTACCAGAAAATGGTGCATTACTGGTTTTTACAGCTCACTTTAATTCAATAAACTAGTATCTTCTAAAATTGATGATGGGGATAAAACAATAAATAAAACATGTTCTATGGGAGTTTAAATTTGAGAGAACATAATGTTGGTATAATACAGTAAACAAAAAACGTAGCTAATTTTCTGGTTTAATCAGCTAAAGCATAAAATGGATTTCCATTGAAACTATTAAAATAAGGCTTAAAATTATACTTACACTTTATTTAAAACAATGGACTACTGGAAGAGATAAAGGATATATCTTTAGAAATATCAAGAAAAAAATCAAAATCAAGTAGGCTTTTCATGTGTCCTTTTTCAAGACTCATAGAATTACATCTGATTGCTATTTGACTACATTTAGGATTGAGTGAAAGGAAAATCACAATGGAGTCAGTATTGCTATGAGAGAGCTCTCTAAAATGGAGCCTGGAGGTCATTAAGGAAGTGGGGCTTATGCACATCTCAGTCCAGAGGCAATCTGAGCCTTCGTCACTAAATAAATCGTGACAGCCTGTCCCTCAAGGGCAAATATATCCTTTTTGCAACAGAGTCAATTGTTATTCTTGCGAAACAACTTTAACAACCTTGTTGCTTTTGCCTTAGTAAGTCCCTGTTTCTCTTCCCTGGAACACTCTTTCAGTTTTACCCAAATCTGTGTTTCCTGAATTGCAATTCCTAGAACCTCAAATAAAGCTCTTTGTTCTTTGCAGCCTCAATACTAATTATTATTCAACAATTGTAATAATGATCATCATCCGGATAATAGAAAAGGAAACAAAAAAATTTAAAAACTTGGGCTCATGTAGAGAGGTTCACAATTGAGTGCTGTAATGTAAGCACTTATTCTGTGTGGACAGCCTGTAATATTTTCTTTTTCTCCTAGTCCCAGAGGACTACTATGAATCTCAAACGAAATGTATGGAGGGAAAAAAACACAAACATTGTATTATTTTTGTTCTTATGGTTGTTCCATGATTCCTGCACTTTCAAGGATTCCTTTAAAATTTATCAGTTACTTTACCCATGCCCATTCTTCCTTGCTCTGCCATGAGCTCAGGGAAGGAACTCTTCTTCAGCCTTAGAGAACAAGCCTTGATTAATCACTAATCATGGTTGTCTCACTTCCATTTTTAAATCATTGGTCGTCTCACTCCCATTGTTAAATCACTGGTTTAGTTATGTTATGTCACATAATTCTGGCCAACAGGCGATGAAGGTAGGTCTGTTAGAGAGCTTCTTGTAGGCTTTCCTTGCACTTAAAAGGGATTCAGTATAAGACAATTCCTTTCTAACTCTGGACATTGTGATAAGGTGATGTTTGGAATTATGGAAGCTGTCTATGAAGGGGCCAATTGAAGAAGAAAAGTCCATTCACTGTGGCAGGTAGGATGAAATGATAGGCATCACCTGGTTTGACAAAAATCACTGTTCTACTGAATGCTTTAACTGAGCTTCTTCCAGATTCCTTGTTATGAAAAATAATAAATCCCTGTGTCTAAGCCGATTTTAATGAGTCTATGTTGTTTGCAGTTGAAAGCATCCTAAATCATACTGAATGATAATTTTTCTAATCATTGATAAACTATTCCCAACATCTAGGTCTCTCATCTTTCTAGTTCTGAAATTAACTCTGTATCAGCCTGTTTTTTTGCATTAACTTTTTTGATTAGTCATGCACTTTATATTTGAGAAAACTTGATACAGAATATAACTAAACTGTTTTCATATAGTATGGAAATTCTTTCATGAATATCAGCATTACTATTCACTTATAACATCACCTGAGTCATTGCAGAATTTTACTCCCTTAATTTTAGAACAGATCTATATTTAAATAAACCATATCTTATCCATGTAGCTATCTGTAGTAACTTAACTTTAGAAATGATTGTTAAAATTTGATAATCTACTCCCATCCTAAATAAGACATGCTGTAAGACAAACTAAAACTCCCCCAGAATGCTTTTTTATATTTAACAAAAGTCCCTTAACTTCAACATGCACTTATTTTTTCTTGTTATAATTTCAGAGTAGGTGCATATCTGACCATCATATTATAGATTTGCATATTGAAAATTAAAATTGAATTACTTTTCTGTTTAAATTACTGAGTTATAAACCAGTACAAAATAAATTATTACTATGATTCCCTGTGTATGATTGGTACTTTAAAAAATTGAGTTCCAAATATGTACAGAATATATAAAAATTCCTATAGAATCAAAAACTAGGAAATCACTCTCCTGAATGCCTATGTACCCTCAATACACAGATGGCATCACCCCTACTTTATCAAAATATCAACAGAAGAAGGGGGAAATCCTTTTAATTTGGAAATTTTTGCTGTGAAATTTCTGATAAATGGATACTTATAAATTCATAATTTGCATTGCTTTGTATTTTATCCCTATATTAAAAATACATCACAAAAGATATTCAACAACTGAAAAATATCTCTAAGCAAAAATTCTAATATCACTAGGCCATCAGTACTTTATTATTATTACATTTACTGTAAGTGAACAATTATATTGGTCATTATAAAACAATCCAAAAAAAAAAAAAAATCATTGTCTCACAACCAGTTTCATTACAGTTCCTATGGAGAAATGCAATTTTATTTTTAATAAATTTATTTATTTATTTATTTATTTAATTTATTTATGTGGTTGTGTTGGGTCTTCGTTGCTGCACACGGGCTTTCTCTAGTTGTGGTGAGCGGGGGCTACTCTTCGTTGCGGTGTGCGGGCTTCTCATCACGGTGGCTTCTCTTGTTGCAGAGCACAGGCTCTAGGCGCACAAGCTTCAGTAGTTGTGGCACGCAGGCTCAATAGCTGTGGCTCGCAGGCTCTAAAGCACAGGCTCAGTAGTTGTGGCACACGGGCTCAGTAGTTGTGGCTCGTGGGCTCTAGAGCACAGGCTCAGTAGTTGTGGCGCACGGGCTTAGTTTCTCCGCGGCATGTGGGATCTTCCCGGACCAGCGCTCGAACCCGTGTCCCCTGCACTGGCAGGTGGATTTTTAACCACTGCACCACCAGAGAAGTCCGAGAAATGCAATTTTAATTCAGACTTTTATATCCACATACAAAATATTTTCCCTAGTCTTCTAGTAGAAATATTTTTAATCAAAAATTATGTTTACAGACGAACCTTACACATTTTTCTACTTTTAATTTACACTTTAAAAACTCAATTTGTCTGAATTGGAGTTTTTTTTGGGCTAACTATTCAATTACAATTTTTTATTTAATTTGCCATTTTAGATTTAAAATTTGGAGGATGATTATGCTTTATTATACAGAATATACTGTACTATTTCTTAGTAAAAAACTATTTTCTTAATAAAAATCCATGCTCCCATCCTGTTGAATTTTTTTTGCAAAAGTAATTTTCTGTCTTTAGTCACATATTATTCTCTGATGTGCATAAATGTCTTTATATTTTCAAGGAGCAAATTATTTTCAAAAACCTAGATAATTCAAAGTTTGTTAAATAGTTTCTCTGCTGCTGAAGTACCAGAGAAGTTACTAAAATTCCCAATCATTATTTTTCTCTAGTACCTTTTAAGTAAATATACTGAAAATGTATTTGATATGGAACTTGCTTTTAGTTTGGTGAGTAAATTAACATTTAGAAAAAAAATACTCAGCAGTAAAAGGCTGAGATGCAAGACTTTGCTTCAAGATAAAAATTGTGAGGTTCATGGAGAATTTTTACAGATAAGTTAGACAAAAATTAAGACAGGGAATCATATTTTAGATATGAAATATAATTATTTAGATTTTATATGGGTGACTAAATTCCAGTGAGTATGTTTTTAGTTACAAAATGATTGCAAAGTGGCCTAAAGTGCACCTATTACATAATTGGAATACGTATGGCTGGTGCTATCCAAATGTACAGTCTCTGACTGAGGTCTCTACAAAACATCTAGGTTAGAAATAAATGGGTGAACTGGGTCTCCTTTCTGTTTTAAATAATTAATGTGATATAAAAAAAAAGATGTTATCTATGTCCTGAAAGTTTATTTTTTCAACTTTGATCATATATTGTTCAACCTGTGGCTCTATGTCCTTGCTTATTTCATTTCCCTCCCTGGATAGACCCCTACGAGATCAGAATTGATCTGAAAGTAGAGGGAATTCCATCAAAATATTATAACTTCTCCACATTACTGAGGAACCTTGAATAACTGAGAACAATCAGATGGGTTAAACTATCTTGATCTCCCAGGTAATTTGCTGTTCAGATAAAACATAAAACATTAAATTCGTGGTTAAAATAATACATCTTCATTCAAAAGCACTATCTAACGTTTTGGAAGAACACAAAAGCCTCTAAAATTTTTGAGTAGCATGATAACACAGTTAAAACAGGACCAAATAGAATTCAGTTGTTAATATTGATGAATGGTTTTATAATTTTTCTTTTATTCAAGAGAGGCATTAAGACTAATTCAAATGGCACCTATATTTTTAAAGATAGAATAAATAAATATACTTCCTTGCTAACTTCATGCCAACTGCATCGACTTTAATTATGGTTATAACATCTATTTTCTTTATCTAGAAAACATGTATTTTCTGTATCTGGACACAGTTGAATTTTGAATATCATTTCTCTATTTAAAAATTCTTAATAGTTCTGTCTATGCAAAATGAACTTTGGATATAATTATCCAAATATGTGAAATCTTCCTGACACTTTCTTTCAATTATGTTCATGTATCAGAGACTCATTCTTGGAGGCTTAACCTGGGAACTTCAATTCCACACTTCTCTGTGAGTAGATGTTCATTCATTCAGTAGGTAATAATTGATCTCCTGCTCTGTGCCAGGGGATGAAATAGGCACTATTATAGTGGGGGAAAAAATGCCCTCTGCTCAGAATTACCCCCCCGCCCCCGTCAAAAAGGTATACGTGTTAGCAGATAAGTCACAACAGAATGAAGTAAATTCTTTGAACAGTAAACAATAAAGTGCACAAGATCTGCCTGGAGGAATCATAGATTCCTTTATTCAAGAGGTAACATTTGATGTGATAGATGTAAAGGAATTTGCCAGGTGGAGAGAGAGTCAGAGCCTGCTAGACTGAAGAAATAGTATCTTGTAATGACAAAGTGTAGATCCTCTTTGGCAGGCTCCAGGCCTCTGTATTTTTGCACAAGATGTGCCTTTCTTCAGCTAACCTGCCTGTCATTTTTCTCCTACTATTTTAAAGCCTGCCTCTATGAAATCACTCTTGGGCTGCTACCTCACCCTCCACGACTTCAGCTGCATCATAAAACTTGTTTGACAGCCTTATTACAGCTCTTATCACACTATGCTGTAACTGGTGTTTGGGTATATCCCCACACTATAATACTTGTCTCTATTACTCAAGCACCTAAGTTAGAGCCTGAGTATAGCAGAAACTCAGTTTCTAGGTGTAAATGGATGAATGAATGAATGATATTAGACCCTAGAGAAAGGAGGGGAAATGGGGTCACCTAGGTAGACAGGATAAACTTGTAAGAGAAAGATAGATCTTTCTCTAAAGGAAGCTTGAAAAATTCAGTAACCATTCATTTTAAATAAGAAAGAAAATAGTACCAAAAGTCTCACACAAACGGCTGTTTTTTTGTTAATTAGAAGGCATATTCATTGCCTTAATGTAAAAGGGGCAGAAGCTGAGGCAATTGAATAATGAATGGCAAAGTGAGAATTGCTGAGCAGAAACTCATCTTTCACTCAAGTTGGAAACATCAATTAGCTGTAGTACTATGGTTGGATATTTTATTCCATTAATGCTTGATAATCAATTCACTCAAATATGTTAATGAAGCTTATCAAGTTAACAAAATATTTTATAGAGTATATTAGTTATATATTACATAAATATTAAACAAAATCTTGTTGCCTTAAAACAACAAACACTCAATCTTCCACGGTTTCTATGGGGTCGGGAAGTGGGACTGGCCTAGTTGAGTGATCCTGGCTCAGGCTCCCTCATGTTTGGACTGGACAAATCATTTCCAAGGTGGTTCACCTATGTGGCTTTGCCAAGAGGCCTCAGGTCCTCACCACCTGTGCCTCTCTCCACAGGCAGACTTTCTCATTACATGGCAACTCATTACCTCAAAGTGGGTTATGAGAGAGACAGGCAGAGACAGAGAGAGAGAGAAAGAGAGAGAGAAAGCAGGAAGCTTCAGTTCCTTTTATGATCGGACCTAATAAGTCACACACAATCATTTCCATTTAAAAAAAAAATTGTTAGAACCAAGTTATTAAATCCAGTTAACACTCAAAAGTAAGGGAATTAGCTCCACTTTTGGAAGCAATGTGACAATTTTGTGGGCATATTTTTAATCACTACATGGAATTATAATGGTGAGCAAGGCAGATAAAGCTTTGCCCTTATAGAGATCATATTCTACTTCAGTAAGGTGAAAAATCAACAAATAAAATCTATAAGCAAGATAATTTCAGATTGTTTTAAGTTTTGGGAAAGCAATGAATAGGTGTCTGTGTTACTGGGGACCTAGGAGCCAAGAGTATTAAACAGACTGAACCTAAGTCCCCATAAAGCCAAGTTCCTCTGCAGAGTTTATGATTAACCTCTCTAGCGAAAACGTTATTCCCTTTCTTGTCCAACACCTGTTCTCCTCTGCTTGGCCCTGCAATAAACCTTTCTCTGCTCTAAACTCCGATGTTTCGGTTTGTTTGGCCTCACCGTGGGTCAGGTACACGAACTTGCATTCGGTAACAAAACTAGTCAGGGGAGACTGCTCTGTGAAGGTTAAGTATGACGAAGAGCTGAGGAGAGAGAGAAGCCATATGAAGAGCCTGTGAAAGAACTTTCCAGGGAGAGGAACCTATCCAAGGAAATAGCAAGGGCCTGTGGCAGAAGTGAGCTAGGTAGTTTGAGGAACAGAACAAAAGCCATACTAAATGGGTAAGTGATTCCAGTTGGAACAGAAGAGGTAGGAAAAGACAAGATAATACAGATCTTTCTTTGCTGCCCTAAGAAGGGAATCTCGATTTGATTATGCAATGAGAAGACACTGAAGAATTTGTATAGGAGAATAAAATGATTGACTAATATTTTAAAATCCAAAGTAGGAGTAACACTCATATAAACATATAAAACTCCACTTAGAATAAAATGAAAATATTTCTATAGAATTACATGCAAAATACAGAGTATGCATCATCTCACTCTTCCTTCATCTCCATCACAAACAATGACAACATGTGTTTTAGCTTGAGAAAAAGAAGAGTGGTCAAGGAGGACATAACAATACTTGCAAATATACTGAATAATCAAAAAGCCTTGGGTGGTTATTTGTCATGCATGTACTTTTAATGTGAATCGTATTTAAATCAAATTTGTTCAATAAAACTCTCACATTTATCTTCTTGGATACTTAATCCTGTATCTAACTCTGTAACTTTCTAATTTGATATATTATGTTCACACCCAATAAGCATATCTAAAATTATACCAGCCATAACAATTGTCGTCTTCTTACATGTACAGAATTACATACTGAGTCTTAGGAACACTTAAAACTCACATACCCACATCCTGAAAAATCTCAGACAGCACTTTCCAAGGACAAATTTGACACCTTTAGAAATATCAAGTGTTATGTGTTAATTCTGGAATTCACAGCTGCATGCACATGATAAAAGCAAACACATGAAAAAACATTTAAAGTGTAAAAACACAACATACATAAGCAACTTAAAAAAATTATTTTGAAATAGCAATTGAGCCATGGCTCACTATCAACTTGGAAATGCTCTTTCCTTTTTTTTCCTTCTTTCTTTTCTTTCTCCCTCTTTCCCTCCCTACCTTCCTTCTTTCCCACCTTTTCATCATCTTCTTTTTTTTTGCTCATTTTCTCACCCTTTCATTCTTTCTTTTGTTGTTTCTTCTCCATCTTATTCCAAAATGCATTTAAGGTGGATTTAAAAAATTCACTTAAAATATTAAAATATTTCAAAAGAAGTAATTTCAATACTCAACAAATATTTATTTGGGGCCTATCTTATTCTAAGTATTTTGCTAGTTCATTGGTGCTAATATAATGAACAGAATCAAATGGATTCCTTATGAACATTTCAGGCTAGAGAGAGAACAAAAGTTAGTTAATCTATTTTACATTTGGTAGATTAACTTTTGTTCTCTCTCTAGCCTGCAGTGTTCACAGGGAGATCAGCTCAGTGCTTTGTGACCACCTAGAGGGGTGGGATAGGGAGGGTGGGAGGGAGATGCAAGAGGGAGGAGATATGGGGATATATGTATATGTATAGCTGATTCACTTTGTTATAAAGCAGAAACTAACACACCATTGTAAAGCAATTATACTCCAATAAAGATGTTTAAAAAAAAAGTTAATCATTCTAATTAATGTCTAATATCACATAGATATAATGGTTCTTAAGGCAAGGTACCTTGTGTGTGAGAGTATGTAAGAAAGGAATCTGACCAGACTCATAGGTTACTGACTTTATTTCAGAAGAAATACTTAAGCTGAAGATTTGTAAAAGAGTAGGATTTAAGTAGGTGAAGAGAGATGGGAACAGTATCCTGATCACTGATACAGGCCCTGTGCTGCTGGAGAAGATGAGTAGGGAGTTGAGGGAAGGATTGCAAGGGAGAAACAAAATGCATTTGAGGAATTAAAGAATACTGCAGGCAGATGAGAGAGAAAGATATACCATTTTATGGGACACTTCTGCAGTGGCTAACACCAAACACACCTTTTGGGATCCTTTTGAGGTTCCTGCCGATGTGCTCATCATACTCCTTTATTCAAAAATGCTAAAACAATTTAGAAACATGCACACAAGTATATTAAAGCTTCACTTTGTTGCTAAATGAGCAATTAGAGAATACAGCTTGACCCAGCTTTCTACTTGTTACAAGTTAAATTGTGCTATCTGAAAAGATCTGCTGAAGTCCTAACCCTGGTACCTCAGAATATGAATCTATTTGGAAATAGGATTATTGCAGATGTAGTTTGTTAAAATGAGGTCATACAGGAGTAGGGTGGGCCCTAATCCAATATGACTGGAATCCTTATTTTAAAAGAAACAGAGACACAGAGAAGAAAATGCCATATGAAGAAACAGAGACACAGAGATAATATCATGTGACTATAGAGACAAAGATTGGAGTGATGTAGCCGCAAACCACAGAACTCCAAGGATCAACGACCATTAAGAGAAGTTAGAAAGAAGCAAGGAAAAATTCTCCTCTACAGGAGCATCGCTTTGCCAACACCTCGATTCCAGACTTCTAGCCTCCAGAACTTTGAGGCGATACATTTCTGTTGTTTTAAGCTACACGTATTGTGGTTCTTTGTTACAGCAGCCTTAAGAAACTAATATACTACTCTTGCCTATCAAGTTTCCACCTTCGGATTTATCAGTGAAAAAAAAAAACGTTGCCTGCCATTTCAGTAAACTAAGGATGTTGTAGCCATCAAGCCTTCACATTACAGCCACCCCGAGGGAACTCAGTATGGAAGCAGAATGCCCACCATCTAGAAGTCAGCCACTGAAGCCACCTGCCCCCCGCCATGGTGCACCCTGAGGAGACTCAGGATGAGAAGGCACAGGATACTGTCCCCAGATAGCTGAGGTGTATATTAAAGGAATGATTTCAATAAGCTCTGATTTTTGCAACTTCCCATACATAGAAAAGTGCTAAATTCCTTAACTTGAGATATCTGGTTTTCTTTAATTGACAGTAATCTTTTGATGGTCTGACTCCCTGTTCTTTGTTGCAAAAACTCCTACATATCCTGGCTCCTCCCTTACCTCTTCAGAGCAGTCTCTCGGAGTTATCTGAGATGCTGTGTCCCAGGCTTACGTCCTCAGTTTTGTCTGCCGAATAAAACATAATTCTCAACTTTTAGGTTGTTCATTTTTTTCAGTCGACAGATTCCCCTTGAGGGGAGACTTACATTTATTTGTGGGACAAAGAAAGAGTGCAGAAGATGTGACATATGTATTCCCAGTCTCTTTTCCCATCTCCCCAACCAGATAAATATGTCCTTGGTGAAGAGCAGGGAAGGAGATTGAAGGAAGGGTAGAAACCACCTTCTCATCTTCTAAGAGGTTGGAAGTTTCTCTTTCAGGATCTTGGCTAGTAATGAAGAGAGGCTGGAAATAGTTTCCCTTTGGCCTTGTAATCCTGAAGGATTTGGGGGTTTTTTACAGGGCAATTAGAAAAATTTGAAGAATTTTGTGTGTGTCTCATTTTGCTTTGACAGAAGTTATGGTGCAGAAGCACACAATTAAATTTTTATTTTGAAAAGATTATTTGCCTGCAGTGAGCAGAATGGATTAGACAGGACCCAGAGGGAACATGGATAACTCTCATAGCTTTAAAAAGAGATGCTAGGAACCTGTCCTAAGAGGATTTACTGGAAATGAAGTAGTTTAAGAGAGATTTAAATGTAAAAACCTTCACAATTTGATGACAGATTGAATATGAGAGTAGGGTGGAGGTGTGAGACATGATAAATTAGTGAGGAAATGTCAGCAAAAGTAAGTGTGGTTAAAAACAAGAAAAAACAATAATAATGGGAAACAGAGTGAGATTAATTACACATACATTGCATGGTCCATGACTTTTGCTAGGTTTGGGCTATATTATTACCTCTGAGGTTTCTAGAAAACTACACAAAGAAGGAACCACATAATTTCTTATAGGTTAAAGTGAATCATTTGTTTAAAATAAGCATAAAAATTCCTGATACCAAGACCCAAGGGACATTATCACCATGGTTTTCTATAAAAAGAATGCTTTATATTTCAGTGAATAACATCCTCACCAAAACCTTAGCAATAACTACATCAGCAAGAAGTTTATGCCCAGTTCAAACAAAGGGTAAAATATTCAACTATTTCAAAGTGTAAATTTTTTGGTAATGTTTTGTCAGTCCTACGTAAGCATTTACTCTCTCAGTGAAGTGTTAAGTGACTGTGGGTTGGTGATAGTTCTCACAGGAGAATGGAATATAACTCTCCCGTGTGGTTAAGTGACTCAGCAGACAGCTGAGCTGGATGTAACACTGGCATTTGCTTATGAAAACTGCGATGTGTAACGAGAGCATGCACTGAGATGTATAATAAGAACAGTGTTTAGATAGAAGGATGTCCTATCACTGCTCAGAAAGTTTCTAAGATAACATCCTTGTCTAGGGGATAGATGCTTACTTAAATAAAATTTTTTTAAAAAAGGTGATTCTTCCAGACATAAACAGAAAATGATAATGATGGAGGCTCTTTGGTTCTGTGTATGATAAAACTTGTAGCCCAAAAATAAAGGCAACTTTTGTATAGAAGAAAATGAAAGTAATTGTCAGGGAAAGTAGCTGACAATGTAGTCACAACTTCCTTGAAAAAGTAAACACTTAGACAAATATGACCAATATTTTTGATAGCTTGAATTATTAACCAAATCTAGATCTATAATTATTTTCAAAGAAGAATCTGATTTTCTGGTAAGGGAAATGAGAAACTGAATAATTTGCTGTACATACAGATGACTCCTATTTCATATAGTAATGTCTCCATCAGTTGAATGGATGTGGTTTGTTTTATTCTAATGTTTACTATAAGTTTACAACATTGTAATAAGTAGACAAATATATTTTCAAAGCTACCTGTATAAGAAATTTGAATGTGTCACATAGGTTTCTTTCAGTCGTAACTGTAGACCCAAGTAAAAGCAGGTTAAATAGTAGCCCTTTGTTTTTACATAATTAAGTCCAGAGGAAAGGTCATTCCAGGGTAAGTTAATTCAGGGCTCAACGGTGTCCCAGCACTTTCTCATCTTTCTTTCTTGCCATACTCAGCCAGTGATGCCAGTGATGTCTCACTTTATTAATGGATGATGATTTCCACAATTCCAGGCATCACATGTGAAACAACATCATCTGATGTTGTACTGGGCTTTTTATTTACTTTTCTCATCTATGTCTTTTGTCTAGCAAGGAAAAACTTTCTAAGAAGTAAAATTTCTATCTCATCTCATTGCTTATGATTGTGACACATATCTGTACTTAAACCAATCAATAGCTGGAGTAATAACACTTTTATGATTGGCTTAGACCATTCATCATTCACGCCAGGGCCTCAAAGGGCTATAACCATATCTTCTGAGACCTTGACTGCATGTCAGAAGATTACCCAAACAAAATTAATGTCTTCCCAGTGAGGAAGAATAATGGCAGATGGTGTGCCTATTGGATGGGCAACCAGAGTGGCTGCCACAATGGATGAAAGCATTCATTATAAGAAATGAGACAATGACAATTGAGGGTTTCATATATGTTTTATTTTGTTTCTGTTGTAGGGAAAAACTTTATCCATGATTGCTGACTTGAAGAGATAGAGGAAGAGACTGAATGCAAAGGAGGGAATAAATGGATTAACTATTACTCTAGGAGAGTAGCCAGGCCTTTGAAAAAACTAAACAAGCTCTTTGGTGATTGCTATTGTTTTGCTGTTGTTTTGCAGTAAGGAGATAGGTTTCTTGCTGGTGGGAGTTCAAACCCTAACGTGAACGGGCAGAATGCACTCTCTGTGTTTCGAGGAGTTGTTAGAAGTTGCCAAAACCCTAAAATGAATCCTGGAAGTTCATGAAAAAGGACACGGTTGGCAGATTTCATTAAAGCTTTATTTCTGAGACAAGATCTTAAGTTCTTCTCCGGGATGTAAAAACCTTAAAGAGAAATGGTCCCAGTCTAACCTGTTTTACATTAAATTATTTATTTTCATAGTAATTCGCTCAAAATTAGAGTTACTGTATAATACAATTTGCCTAGCTATGTCCTGGCCTGGTGTAATTATCAATAGCTCATATTTTTTTCCTCTTAAAATTGTCCTTATTTGGATAATAAGTTATATATTCACCTAATCAAAACAAGGAAGATGTTCAGATGCCTGACAACTAAAACCGTGACAAATATCCACTATGCTGTCAGTTAAAATTTTAACTTAGGTCAAACAAACTCTGTACCTTAACAAAAGATCGAACAAGAGTTAAGAGTACCTTGCAGTCTGCCCCACTGGACAGAAGGGAAGTTGAATGTACACCATCATAATCTTTTTCCTTCGATAATGTCACTGCCTGTGGACTGACCATCAGTGCCTCTCATGGACCACGTCCTTCCTTTTATCTCTTAGAAGTAGAATGTCCTCCAGCATCTTTCATATTCCACTCTCTTGACAATCTCATCAAACTCTGATCTATAGCTCTAATCTATGGTAATCTGATTTATGCATTGAATAAAATTTCTCTGTTGAGCTTCAACCTGGATAACAACCAAAGGCTATGGAATCTAAATATCCAACTTACTACTGGATATCTCACCCTGGATATCTTTTACTAAATCATTTATTCTAATCGTTAGAAGAATTCAATTTCTTGCAATTGTACCACAGTGGTCCCCATTTTCTTGCTGCCACCATCTTTTAGAATATGGAAATAGTTGTATTTTTCTCCTTCTTTGAAAGAGCATTCTAGTGGCAATTTGGAATTTAGATCATTAGGTAGTTACAATATGATAGAACCTTTCTTCTTTGAAATATAAGAGTTACCTGCCAATGGGTGAATAAGGGTAAGAGTTGGTTAGAAGGCTTAAGGAAAGTGGCATGTGTTTGAAAGAACTGGTGACAAGAGTGGGAGAGTGAATTGATCAAAAGTGAGTAAAAGAATTTCAGAGGATAATTGGTGCTATCATTGATTTGTAGTGACAATAAACTACCTATTTTGCAGATACATTTTTGCTACAACACTATCCAGCCTGGAGAAGAAGCAATCCGGATAGATCCTGAGATAGATTTAAAGTGAGTTGTTTTCAAGTAAATATGATGAAATCAAGAAGAAGAGACTTGCTGAGAGTTAGTGGAGAGAGAATATTAAGTGGTTAATAGTATTGGGCTCTGGAGAAGGGGGCTTGCTCAAAAAGGGGACTAAATGTGAAAATGTGGAGGGATCAAGGGACTTAGATGCTCTAGAATAAGTTGATGGGGATGAGAAAATTGGACTGAGAGGAGATTGTTGTTGGTTATTGGAATATGGACATGAAAAAATAGAAAAGTAACAGATCTAAGAAAATCTCAGTTTGTCTAAAGAAAAGTAGGCATGTACCACTGAAGATAGTGGGGGTAAACTTTACCACTGCTTGCTGTGTTGACAGAACTAAGATTGTTCTTAAACTTTGGTTCTTACTTGGATAGACTTTAGGATGTACATTTTTCTGGGGGGAGTTCATAGCTATCATCAGGTTTTCAAAGGCTTTGGAAGCCCCAAAATGTTAAGGCCAAATTAGATTATTAGATAAATCTACATTTAATGAAAATGTTATTTCCATATTCTTTGTGGTTTTCTACATATATGGGCTGTAATTTCCTGCCAGTTACTTGTTACCTGCTCTAGCTTATTAGTCCTCTGTGATAAGTTTCAGAAAGTAATTTTGAGCAGGGTCCAGAACATGTTTGCCTTACTCTTTTATCTTCAATAGTCAATTTTATTTTTCTAGAAACATGTCACTAGACTTAGAGAAAAAAATCAAGTTTCTTTGAAACATTAAATTTAATGGGACACACAATAAGTTTACTTATGTGAGTATACTTAATCATAAACTACCAAAATATATCTTACTGAAAATGGATCTGAATTTTAAAATTACTATTATTCTTTAATTATTTAAATTAATTGCTCAAAAAGTTAATTCTGAAATGTTAGATGTTTACAATAAGACGATACAGGAAGAAATAGATTAATTAGAATTTTCGTAGAGATGTATCCTCTTAGTTTGATTCTAGTAACATTAAAGGCATTTCCTTTAAGTCTCAGAAGATGATTTTATTATTACTAATTCACTGGAATAATAGAGGAATATAGAGTTACTTGAAAATACTCGAGATATATCTTATTGTGTATCTTTGCAGATGAAGAAATTTAGGATGAATTTGGATTTTATAAGCTGTTTTATAATGAGAAGGAAATGATTCTCATGAAAGGGAAAGAAGTGATCATTTGTAAGCTGGAAATGAAACATTTAGAAAGCTTACCTTTTGTAATGAAAATGTAATACTAAAATTGACAGTTGATAGATTTTACAAATACCTCAGTGTATGAAAATCCATCAGGAAAATGACAAAATGATAAAAGAGAATGTTGCACAGGAATATTAGTAAAGATTGAAACTTGCGCTAAAAAAGCCATCCTACCACTGGGAACATCATTAGAGCTATTAACCAACCAGTATGCAATGCCAAACCCACATACTTGTAGTGATTGATTAGAAAGTAACTGAATTTATACTTTGTGCACTGGGTCAAAAGAACAGAAACAATATAAACTTGCTGCAAGTTACCAAGTTTTTTTTTTTTTCTTGTATCAAGGAAGCTTGCATATCTAATGCAATAAAAAGTGAAATATCTTTCCACAAAAAGATCACCAAGATTTATAAGGAAGAGGAAATAAAGTAAAAAATAAATAGGACTAGGGACCCATGGTATAGAGGAAGGACATGAGCACCTTACATATTTTATTACCTATCACTACCTTCATTATAATACCTAAAATTACTAGTTACCATTTGAAACAGTGTATATACATTAATCATCACCACAACTGCAGAAGTATTGTTGGATGGCTTATTTTACAAATAAGGAGGGACTTCCCTGGTGACACAGTGGTTAAGAATGCACCTGCCAATGCAGGGGACGTGGGTTCGAGCCCTGGTCCGGGAAGATCCCACATGCCACAGAGCAACTAAGCCTGTGCGCCACAACTACTGAGCCTGCTCTCTAGAGCCCGTGAGCCACAACTACTGAGCCCGTGTGCCTACAGCCCATTCTCTGCAATGAGACGCCACCACAATGAGAAGCCCTCGCACCGCAATGAAGAGTAGCCCCCGCTCTCTGCACCTAGAGAATGCCCGCGCGCAGCAACGAAGACACAATGCAGCTAAAAATAAATAATTTATAAAAAAATAAGGAATCAGAGGCAAAGAGCAGATAATTAACTCTCCCAATGGCAGATGGTCAGTAAATGAACAAGGATGTGACACCAATCTAATTGCAGGACAGATGTTCTTTACCACTCTACAATGATGGGCCTGATCACTGCCCATACAAAATAGAACCTTACTCTAAAATTACTCTCTCCTAATCTAAGAAATAGAGGAAAGGCGCATGAGTACAAGATGTACATTACTGACAGTTTTTGGGTGGTGTTTTAGTATGACAGCCTGTCAAAGGATATAGAAAAAAGTGTAGAAATACCAAATTTTTTATAAAATATTAAATTCTTGTAAAGAGTTTTGAATATAAGAATAAAGTAGTATGATCTTTACAAAGAAGCAAGAGGAGAATTTCATGGTTATACTAAGTAATCCAAGCCTAGGTTCTGAATTAAACCTACTGCAATCCCAACTTGGCCACTGAAAAGCTGTGTGACCTTAGATGAGCACTTAGCTTCAATAATCTTATCTATTAAATTGGAACAATAAATTAGTCTATTTAACATGGTTGATTATTGCATGAATTAATGCATGTTAAGTGCTTAGCAAAATACCCAACAAATAATAATAAAGCAACCACCACAATTAATAACAAATAATAAAATAGATGGTTATTTTATTTGTTCCATTTTAGTCAAACATGGAAATGCAAGTAATTAGAGGTTCATTTATGAGGCAAAAATGTGTTTTAAAATAATATACTACTTTCATTGAATTTTTAATCATTTATCTCTTTTAACATTAAAATTCAGTCATATAAGTATAATGAAATGTCAAAAGGGAAAGGGCTCTAGACTGTTAAAATATTACTGATATCCATAAAACACACAAAAAATCAGTTTATTATCTTAGTCTTGAGAATATTTTTGTACTAAAGAAGATTTTTTTTGTACCAGATAGGAAATTTTAACTTTTAATTGAATGCATAGCTCCATTCACAACATCGGAAAGCAGACCTTACCACATTATTCTACAAATTGTTCTACAATGAATACTTTAATAAAAAGACTTGATTGGCAGTTAATATTTCCCCAAGCTGAGCTTTACCTTTATGCTCTATATGCTTATTTTAAGAATATTTCAACTTGTACCTATTGACAAAAATGACATCGAGTAGGTCAATTCAATAGCGTATTTTTTACTTTGAACATTTGTTTTTGAGTTCCACTAAAATAAAATATTTAAAATTTTATCAAGTATTAGCTTGAAAAAACTTTGTATAAAAATGCCCTATAGGGGCTTCCCTGGTGGCGCAGTGGTTGAGAATCTGCCTGCCAATGCAGGGAACACGGGTTCGAGCCATGGTCTGGGACGATCCCACATGCCGCGGAGCAGCTGGGTCCGTGAGCCACAACTACTGAGCCTGTGCGTCTGGAGCCTGTGCTCCGCAACAAGAGAGGCCGCGATGGTGAGAGGCCCGCGCACCGCGATGAAGAGTGGCCCCCGCTTGCCGCAACTAGAGAAAGCCCTCGCACAGAAACGAAGACCCAACACAGCCAAAGATATAAATAAATTAATTAATTAAAAAAAATTGCCCTATATAGGAAATGTCTTGTAGCGTATGTTTTAAAATATTTGCTTCAGACTTTTTGCCTTTTAGTTCCATTAGTGAAACACCAGATCAAATTTCACATATAAACCAGTACATAAAATCCCACGTTTACACTATAATAATTTATTCTTAATAATAAACCCTGCTTAATCTCTATTGTGCACAAGGAGATTCATTGATTCTATTTTATATTTTCACTTTCTTGATACACAAAGTGGAAGTGCTCCAAAATCAGTTTGTGCTTAGTGCTAAAGTTTAGAGTAAATCTTTGTGATAACGATTTGGACTTTCAGCAAATAATATGAATCTACACATGACAGAGAATTCCTAAGCATTATCTTATGACTTATGTTTCTTAAACACAATTTTGCCCCATACAATTATTCAGTAGTGCTATAGATACAACTTTAAATTTCACTTGACCAAATAGAATATAGTGCAAGTATCACAGTGGCGAAGGTGATAAATTTTATTCAGCAGTTAATCATTTTTTTCTGTTCCATAATCAAAATACCAAAATGTATAGTTATATTTTTATACAAAAATGTTCAAAAACTGTCTAGTTGATCTAGTATGTTTATAGTATAGATTTAATGCATTTGAAAGTGTGGCTTACAACTAACCTGTGTTTTCCTGCTATTTCCTAGTTTTAGAGTAGAATAAAATAAATAGCAGAACTATATACAATTTTAGTAAATAAAAAATCCGGCTAAATTTTTGTTCAACTTAGAATTAAATGGAGTGAACAGCATATTAATGCTTAATAAGGTAAAATCACCAATCCATGACATTAATGAATAACACAGTTGAAATGTATGTTTTTTAATTTATCTTTTAGTTCATTAACTTAATGAGTGAAATCAAATTTTGAGCAAGATGTCTAATTTTTATAACAAAAACTACTCCTAATTATTAGGGAGTAAGTAGAGAATTTTACAAGCAAATAATATGTTAATAAATCACTGTCTTTCAAAATAAAAAAAATTAATGGGGACTGCCTAAGTAATCTGTAGTTCTATTCTTTAACATTTGTGTTCTTTGCAAAATATATATTCAATGTTGACATTCCTTGCGTGAACTTATGCTGCTCTAATGAATATGCCTTCACCATGGTATGAAGACATTGATACACATATTCTTTTACATTATTTTAATAGACCTCAGTTATTTTAAATGGGTTAGTTCTTTTTAAAAGCAATTACGAAAAACAGCAATCAAGATGACAGAAAGGGTCTTCTAGCAAGAAAAGAAATGAGTAAATCATTCTCACTGTGGGCTAAACTGACATGCTACAGGAAAGCCAGGAGGCTTGGGTTTCTCTTCCTTTTATGACAGATCCCCATCATTTCCTTTATTTTTTGCCTGCTCCAGTTGCTCACTGCAGGTCCACTGAGGAATTCACCTTCAGCCCATATCCTGCCAAGTTCCAGAATAGAAAGGGCAATCCTTCTGGAAGAAGGCAGTATATGAACTGCAAACATCCTCTCTTCCCCATCTGAAGTGTATCTTTCCTCAGCCTAGGACTCAGTGTACCCAGGAGGCCCAGTGCACTGCCTTTTGGGTCCACAAATCTTCCTTCTACAAATAACACGTCCTCAAAAATAAATCATATAACACTGACAAGTATAAATATCACTTCTAACCATACCGCGCAGAGAAGCACTGTTAACATTTTGGTGTCCATTTCTATTGCCTTATACACATACACACAAGCCATACAACACACACAAAAGTACTGCTTTAGGTTGGGGTCTCCTATAAGCAGACTCTGAATAAAATTGGAGAGGAAACTGTTTTATTTGGGAGGTAAACCCAGGAGTACCCATAGAGAAGGGATATGCAGTCAGGAAGAAAGCCCACTGAGGGGAATTAATGGATAAGTTATCCTTGTGGGAGACAGAGGCTCAATCCTGCTGGGAACCTCAGGAAAACAGTAGTGAATGTGATATGGAGTTGCCCCACCCAGTGAGTGAGAAACAGTATTTATTCACAAAATCCCAGGCATTATTGGCTGTGGGCTGCCCACAAGGGTATGAACTTCCTGGCACTTCAGGCTTGCTGTGCATATTCCTGAGGCCAGAGAAATCCCTCAGGTACTTGGAGAAATCAGCTGGACAGTGTCCAGGGATTCTATGCCTACACAATTATCCAAATTTTCTTACCTTGCTTGTTTATTTTATAGTCTAATTCAATTGCTTTAGTGTCAGTGCAATCTTACCCTTTTAAACATAACTTCAACCCTTCTCACTATAACAGCTTTATAACAGTATATTAACTATACTATTTATTTCCTATTTCTTACTGTAGGACATTTAAATTTTCTATAAATTTTCTATTTTAGTTAACAATACACCAACTTGTTTATTATTTCTTTAGAATAAAACCTTAAAGGTAGAATAGTGGAGTAAGAGTTTGCACATGATAAATATTGACTAATATTTCCTGATTATCTATCCTAAAAGGTGTGCCATTTTAAACTCCCATCAACAGAACAATTAAAATGCCTGCTTACACACATCTTTCCATTGCTATGTTTTATCAACTTTTCTAAGGTTTGCTTGCTTTTCCCTTATAAATCTGTACTATTCATTATGTTGAAGAGCCAATCAACCATTTATTCTTTTACCACATTATCTATGAGGATGTGAGGTCTGCCTTCTGTACAAACCCTGAAGAAACTCTGGTGTCTTCTTTGATGAGTTCCATAAAATTCAAAGAACATAAGTCCGTAGTTCTGGCACAGTGTTTTCCTCTATAATTTGAAAAGGTACTGCCATTCTTTCTCTAAATGGACTTAGCCAAGGAAAACATTAGTGTTTGGTTTTGCCAGCTGGTCTCTCTTGCTGAACCCTGAAGTGCCTTCGAAAGTTTTAATTCAAAGTACACAGGCTTTCCCATGTTGCTGAAGCACAGATGTCATGTCATCCTCAGGTAGATGATCCCCAAAATACATTTGTTGTTTTCAGTAATATGCTTTTTAAACAAGAACACCTTTAAAATTTTTATAAATTTAAAACTCAATGCAGAATGTTTGTGTTTTCCTAGTCATTGATCAAAATTTTTCTTTCAGATTTTATTCATGGGTATGATGCAGAAACATTTCTAATTTCTAAGTGTAATAATAAGCCATTGGTCACTGAAATATCTGTGAATAGCATCCAAACAATTGTTATCCACTTAAAAAAGTTTAAACTCTAACACACTCCTAAGCTTTAAGAGTATTCAGCTATTTTAAAGAGAATCTGTTTTCTTGACGTGTGCAGGTAGAAAGCCTCTGAATTAAGAAGAAGCATTGTAACACCATATTTAGCTGGAAATATGTTTAGTGACTATGCTGTACACCCTAGGAACTATTTTATTAATCTGGGTTGCAGAATCCAAAATATCCTGTGACAATGAGGAAGTTTTCTATCAAAATACTTGATTACTATTCATTTAAAAAGTCATACATTCTATTAAACTGGTGTGACCTTTAATATCACTAAAATTAAGTAACCCTAACCCTTACCCTAACCCCTAACCCTAACCCTAACCCTTTCACTAAAATTAAGTAGACCTGGTTAAGTGCCCTTAGAGATAGATTAGTTCCTACTTGTGGCTCTTCTCTGGCTTTTGTAGCTGGGTTAGGTACTATAGTCAGGCAGTTATCTTAAAGCATCAACTGAGTTAATTAACACATAGTTTAAAAGTTCTACAATCCAACAAGGTAATATACCACTTCATATATATATATATATATATATATATATATATATACATATATATATATATATATATATATATGTATATATATATATATATATATATCCATTTCAGTCAGCTAACACAGTCTCTGTGCAAAATAAGCCCTAAATTAAAAAGTCAGGGTTCCATTACATAACTTAGCTCAAATAGGTGCCTCTCCTATCTTTTCTTTTTTTTTTTTTCATTTTAGTTCTCTAAGTTCAGTATCTGAAGCTTCTGCATGTAAGTTAAATTTTTTAATTGACTTCTCTTTCTCCTGAATAAGAACTCTTTGAAGCCACTCTCACTCTACAACAGCTGAATGACAGAATAAACACTGCCCACTCCAGGGTGGAAGTACTTGACTTTATCAGAAATAGATAACTAACACCACTAAGAAAAAGTCTCACTCTGTCTAGTAGTGAGGTCTAAATAACCTGCAGAGTCCTTTCCTGACCCTGCTCTTGGCTCTAACTAAAAAGGAAACTTTGTCAAATATGCCACTCCACCTGTCATTCTACCTTCCTTTAATAGGGATGACCTATCACCCCTCTGCTGTTAGCCAGATACCACATTCCTCCTCCTTCTCCAGCATGTCCACTGGAGAAAAATGTTTTTCTTAAAATTCTGTGTATGATTACCTAAACTGGGTTGAACTAAAAGACATATATTTGACACAAGTGTCAACCTGTGTGTGGGAGATCTTTCCTCTATTAACTATATTGCTGTTTTTATTCCCTTTGTAAAACAGCTTAGATAATTGTGTTCTAAATAGATATTATGGATAAGAAACAATCAATATTAGTTAACACAATCTGGCTAGGATAATATTCTGATTGTGTTCTGCCTTCTTTTAGCTATCATAACCTTGTCCCTCTACATCACACACATACACACACAGGCTGAGAAGTCCCAAGATCTGAAGTTGGCAAGCTGGAGACCCAGGATGGCTAATGGTGTAGTTCCAGTCTGAGCCCAAAGGCCCGAGAACCAGAAGAGCTGATGATGTAATTCCAGTCTGAAAGCTGGCAGTCTTGAGACACCAGAAGAGCCAGTGTTCCAGGTCTATTGTGAAGGCAGGGAAAGACTGGTGTTCTAGCTCACACAACCAGGGAGGAGGAGCTCCTTTTTTTCTATTCTTAGGAGGTTCGGCCTTTTTTTTTTTTTCTATTCAGGCCATCAGCTGATTGGGTAAGGGTCACCCACATTAGGGAGGGCAATCCTGCTTTTACTCAGTCTGTTGATTCAAATGTTAATCTTATCCAAAAACACCCTCACAGACACACCCAGAATAATGTTTGACCAAATATCTTGGCACTCTGTGTTCCAGTCAAGTTGACACATAAAATGAATTATCACACCATATCTCATCTGACCTGAATGAAAAATCCAACAGAAAATACTTTACTCTCAATGTAATAGCATGTGGAAGCCAGGGTCTATGACAACTTCACTGTAATGTAAAGGACAAGAGCTGGCGGTGGGCGGGGTGGGGGGGGCAGAGGGAGGAGGACAAAGGGAGGAGGGAGCACTAACAAAACTCAGATCCGGGTTACAGAACGTAGCTGCTGAGACCCAACTTGACCTCTCAGGGTGTCCATGATGAAAAACAACAGCCATAATGATAACAGCCTGGAAGCAAAATACAGTCACTTTCTGGTCCATTTGGGGTTACAAATATACGCTGCTAGCCAGATCTACTTTGAGAAAAATGACCTAGTATTTAAGGATATCCTACCTGAGTACTATGAGTGGAGAAGCATCAAAGTCATTACTGTATTTCTCATTTGTCTACCTCACCCTCAACACAGAATGATGATGCTTTCTCCGTATTAGTGTATAATGCTGAACAGGTGCATGAAGCACAGCTGTGGGCTCGGGAGAACCGAGAGGCAGAAACCATCCTGCTGCACTGGCTCATCTCCCAGGCTTGAGGGCACCCTGCAAAACCATTCACTTCAGGCAGATGCAGTACAGAGGTGACTTTCCTTTTAAACCGACTGATTTCTTAATTTAAAAAAAAAACCTTTTTATTGAAATATAATATTCACATAAAAGTACACATCCAGTAAATATAAAAATGAATTTACACCAACTAAGCACAGCCCTATAAGTACACACAGATCAAGAAAACAGAACGTGGGCTTCCCTGGTGGCGCAGCGGTTGAGAATATGCCTGCCAATGCAGGGGACACGGGTTCGCGCCCTGCTCTGGGAAGATCCCACATGCCGCGGAGCAACTGGGCCCGTGAGCCACAACTACTGAGCCTGCGCGTCTGGAGCATGTGCTCCACAGCAAAAGAGGCCGCGATGGTGAGAGGCCCGCGCACCGCAATGAAGAGAGGCCCCCGCTTGCCACAACTAGAGAAAGACCTTGCACAGAAACGAAGACCCAACACAGCAAAAATAAATAAATTAATTAAAACTTAACCAAAGCACCTATCCATCATTTAAAAAAAAAAAAAAAAAAAAAAAAAAGAAAACAGAACGTTACCAGCCTCCAGAAGTACCCCTTATGCCTGTCAATCACTAACTTTCCCTGTCAAGGGTAACTGCTATCCTGACTTCTAAGCTGATGGGTCAGTCTTGCCTACTTTTGTACCTAATTTAAATGGAAAATATACTAATTAATTAAAAACACTTTTTAAGAGCAGTATTAATAAATGAAATATATTTTGAACTCACACTATATCCCAGATTTTAAACAAGTTCCTCAGCCCAGAGTATTACACTTGCTTTTACATAGCACCCTCCTTTGTCTGGATTAAGGTCTCTTTTACTCTATATTGTGTCTTATTTTGACTACTTCCTTATCACTTACCTGAGAACCCAGCATCTTAACTCTGATATGTTTCTTTCTTTTGTCACTTGCCTGTTGCAAGCCTTGTGCTCCTCTCCTATTTGCCAAATGCCCAATTGAATTGCCCCAATCAGTAAAACTTATCCTACTAACAAGGTTAAAAATGAATTTTCTCCTGATTTGATTTTAAGTCTTACTGATAAATTTCTTAGTTGCCCAGCACTAAGTTGAGGCAACCTTGTTCCCTTACCCCTTTCACCTAATCTGAGTGACATGAGCCTAAAGGACACAGAGAACCTTGTTAGCCTCAAATAAAACATGAATCATTCCTTATATGCTTGATTAGGGTATACAGGATATATTTAGCAGATATTAATAATGATCACTAAAATCACTATGAGTTGTTAATAACACACTGATGTGACAAAATAACAAATAATAATAATTTAGTGTGATATTTATCCAATCTATTCCCCCTCAGAAAGACCTGAGCTGAGCATAATGCCAAACTTCTTGAAGGCGTAAGTTATGTTGGGCAGGACCAAGGGTAACAAGTAGAAGTTTACAATCCTCCATCAAGAGGTGATGTGCTGAAATGAAAAAAATATTAGCATGGGCTGCAGACCTTCATGCCTGTCAAGCAAAGAAAGTAATATTTATCTAGCTAAGGTAGTTCCAGAAACTATAGAAAATATATGTCATAAAAGACATATATTTGCTCTCTGAGAGCAAATAAACTACAAGAAAAGCTGACTTCCACTTTTCTTCCTATCAGAGCTGGGCCTTGTTGAATGTCCCCAACCTGAGGTTCCAAAAACTAAATAGATAAAAATGAGTATATGTGTGCACCTGAACAATTGTTCAGTATTCAGTATGCTGCAAATCTAATTTTTGTGCCTCACTGGTGATTATATCAAGACTTTTGTCTAAAGCACTTCTAGCATAAAAGAGGGTCTCATTCATTCCAGCAGATTGTAGGGTACTGCCAATGGTAGGGAAAGAAAAAAGGAAGGGAGACTCTGGAAATACAGAAGATTTAAAAATAAGTTACCTGTCAGATACTACTCAGAAGTGTCATCTTTGAATAAACAGAGGACTCATTTGGATTTGTGACGGGAAACTCTTCTCTAAGAGACTTTTCATCGTCTAATCTTAAGAAACTATTACTTCCATCCAATTTTTTATAGCTCTAATTGTGCATACTACATGGTACCAACTATATTGTAATCATCGTGGTGTGATTTGAGTTTTTAGTTATCTGTCATGTGCACACTTCTTATCTTCCAAATTAGATTTCCCACATCTATTCTTATCATGTTCTCCCACACATCTGGCACAGAGTAGAGAAGAACTGAACACTTGGCACTCAACAGATCTTTACTGATTAACCAACTGGATCATTTTAATCCTATATAAAAAACTTTTACTGATTTTAATTTGATCCAGACAAAGTCAACTGAAATTTAAAAAATGTATTTGCAAACAGATGTTATGAAAATACTTTTGTTGTGAGAACACATCTGCAGTATTAGTTTTGTAACACTGGTCTTCTGCTCTTTCAGAAAATTTCAGAACTATTCTGCCTGTTGGGTAACTAAATTAGGTAAAAAGCATGCAATTCACAATCTAGGTTTTACCTTAGTTTAAATCTTAATTAAAATTGGAGACTTTAAGAAATAGAGAAAGAAATGCCATTCCAAGCACTGAGATTTAACAAGTTTGGGGCTGCCAGATACATGCAGCTGTACTCAAGAGAAAGAATTTGATTCACTGTGCCACCGACTGAGTGAGGTACTGCCACTGTTATAATTAGGAGAGAATGTGTGAATCTTGATGTGCCAGACAGTGAAATTCTTTCTATTTTTTAAGAGGGTGAAACTATCCATCACACAGTAAAGATAAGTTGGGACTGCAACATAGGATCAATGATGAGAATGAAAAGTTACCCTACAATATTTACGCCCATATAGATTTAAACTAAATATTTATGCTGTTCATCTGAAGAAACCAATTAACTGTTTTATAATAATTAAATATGTTGGTTGATTACATCGGTGACGGAATTTGTACAAAATCTAAATGCTGCAACATCTAGAATATCAAGAATTGTATCTTCTAATAATGATGTTTTGTGGAAAACAAAACAAAACAGGTCCTGGGACTTCCCTGGCAGTCCAGTGGTTAGGACTTCGCCTTCCAATGTAGGGGGTGCGGGTTCAATCCCTGGTTGGGGAGCTAAGATCCCACATGCCTCACAGCTGAAAAACCAAAACATAAAACAGAAGCAATATTGTAACAAATTCAATAAAGAATTAAAAAATGGTCCACATCAAAAAAAAAAAAAAACTAAAAAAAAAAAAACCAAAAACTAAAAAATAAGACCAAAATAAAAACAACAAAAACAACCCAAAACAAGTCCTGAAATGCCTGGTTGGAGCTTTTTCAAAGTTAGTAAGAGCTGCATTAGCAAATTAGTAAGAGTTGCTTAAGAGTATTACTGCACACTAACCTAAATAGGTCATTAATAGTGTATTTCCTTAATATTTTATACTTTTCTAAAACATTATTCTTAGATTTAATTCTATCCACATTTTACTATTAGCGTTTATTTCTAGGAAGAATTGAGCCTGAACACAATATGCATCATACAGAGTTCTTCAAAATACTGTTTTTTCTTTATTTAAATATATGTATTTTATTTGTATTAAATATATCAAAGCAGAAAGGAGAGGCAAAGTATCCAGGCTAGCTCATATTGCAATATGTTATTAATGAGGACACTCTGTACATCTCATAAATTATTTCAACCTGCATAAAAGCAATTGTTAGAATTGTTCCAATGTACATTTTGACACATTCCAATTATTTTATAATTTGGCTTAAGTCATTAAAAAATTTTTTTGAGGGCACACTACAGTTAAATCTTACATAAAATTAGCCAGCATATGCTAATCAGTGTGAATAGATATATGTTAAAAAATATTTTCTCCCATTCTACAGGTTGTCTTTTCACTTTCGTAAAGATATCCTGAAGCATAAACTTTTAAAAATGGATGAAGTCTAATGTATCCAGTTTTTCCTTATCACTTATCCTTTTGTTACCACATTAAAAAACCCTGATGTTTTACTCCTTTGCTAAGTGTCATATTTTTTGGTCTCACATTTAGGTCTATAATCCATTTTGAGTTAATTTTTTTATGTGGTTTGAAGGGGTCCAACTTTATTCTTTTGCATGTTGTCCTAGAACCATTTGTTGAAAAGACTGTTTATTCCCTCATTAAATTTTCTTGACACTTTTGTCATAATTCAGTAGCCCATAAATATAAGGGTTTTGGGGGGGTTCTCAATTATATTCTATTTATCTATATGTTTATCCTTATGTTTATACTATATTATTTTGATTACTATAGCTTTACAGTAAGTTACGAAATTGGGAAATGTGAGTCCTACAACTTTTATCTTTTTCTAGACTGTAATGGCTAGTTTGAATCCCTTGCATTTCTGTATGAATTTTAGGATCAGCTCAACAATTTCTGCAAAAAAATCAGCCAGGATTTTGATAGCAATAGCATTGGTTTTTTAGATCAACTTGGGGAGTACTGCCATCTTAACAATATTAAGTCTTCTAATCCATGTACATGGGTGTCTTTCTGTTTATTTATATCTTTAATTTTTTCAACAACGTTTTGTAATTTTCAGTGTACAAGCCTTCAACTTTTTTTGTTAAATTTATTCCTAACTATTTTTTTCCTTTTAATGCTATGGAATGTTTAATGCTAATGTAATATTTTTCTTAATTTGGGGGTTTTCATTGCTAGTGTAAAGAAACACAATTGATTTTTATATATTGATCTTGTATCTTGCAACCTTACTAAATACATGTATTAGTTCTACTATTTTCTCTTCTTTTGAATTCCTTATGATTTTCTATAAAGAAGATAACTGCAAATAAGGATAGTTTTCCTTCTTCTTTTCCAATGTGTGACTTTATTTTATTTTTGCCTATTGCTCTGGATAGAATCTCCACCACAATGTTGAGTAGAAGTGTGAGAGAAAAACATCCTTGTCTTGTTCCTGATCTTTGGGGGAATGATTTATTCTTTCTCTGTTAGGTATGATGTTACCTACAGACTTTCATAGACACCCTTTTTCAGGTTGAGGAAGTCCCCCTTTGTCTCCTAGTTTGTTTAATGTTTTTGTTATGAAAGGGCATTGGATTTCATCAAATGTTTTTTTCTATGTCTACTGGGATCATCAAGTGGTTTTTATCTTTTATTTTATTAATATATGTTGTATTGAATTAAACCAATTTTGCATTCTTGGGACAAATCTCATTTGGTTATAGTATATAATAATATATTTGGTTATAGCATATAATAATTGTTATATTTTCCTGGATTTAGCTTGTTAAGGTTTTGTTGAGGATTTTACATCTACATTTATAATGAATATTGATCTGTAGGTTTCATTTCTTGTGATTTCTATGTCTGATTTTGGTATCAAGGTTAATACTGGCCTCAAAATGAGCTGGTGAGTATTTCTACCCCTTCTACTTTTTGGAATAGTGTGTAAGAAACTGGCATTAAGTCTTCTTTGGGGAAATGCACTATTTTTTTTTTTGGCCACATGGCATGTGGTATCTTAGTTCCCTGATCAGGTATCAAACCTGTGCCCCCTACAATGGAAGCGCAGAGTCTTGACCACTGGACCACCAGGGAAGTCCACAATAAGTCTTCTTTGAATGTTTGGTAGAATTCGTTATCTATGCCTAGGTTTCACAGACACTAAAAAATATTTAAAGGAATTATATCACTAGAAACACCACCACATTGGATTCAAGGAGACAGAGATGGTACAAAATGAAAATGCCTTTAGACACCTGAATTCAACGGGCATGAAGCAGATTTAGAATTCTATTCAGCCTATGATTTTATTTCTCTTGTGTTAATATGTAGGAGTGCAATGCCTCGTTACAGGGCAGGTGAATATTTAAAATTTTAACAAACTGCCAAATTGTGTTCTAAAGTGGCTCTACCATATGTTTCACCCAGCACTGAATAAAAGTTCCACGTGAATAAGAGTTAAGAGTTCTTCCATGTGTTCACAAGCAACTGCTATAAGTGTCTTTAATGTTTGCCATTCTAATAGGCGTGTAGTAGTAGAATCCCATTGTGGTTTTTACCTTGAACTTCTCTAATGACTCATAATTTCGAGCATTTTTTACGTGTTTATTTGCCATCCATATACCTTCTTTGGTGAAATGTCCATTCATATCTTTTGCCTGCTGTTAAAATGAATATTGGTTAATATTTCTATTCTCATTAACAGGAATACATTGAAACAACCAAAGAAAAAAAAAATGCAGTCTCTTCTGCACTCCCGCTTCCCTTCCTTCACACTTTCCCTGAGGCCAAACAGCATTGGAATGGCTTTTGCAATCTGGGGGGTCTGGCTAAAAGGAAGTTACTAGAGGATGCATTTAGTATGGGCTTAGTAGGTACATTTATGTGGTTGGCAGTCACATCAACATACGGATAAGTTGTTGTTAGTGGTTCTGGTGTTGAAATTGCTTCTAAGAGTATTCTGATTACTCTGTAGGCTGACTCATCTAGCATTGTGATATGAAGACATACAAAGAGGCATTTATTTAAACAACTGACACAGCTGAAAATACACCATTTTTGCTGCAATTTGGAGACATTTTGGGACATCTCGCTTGGTACAAGTGAAAACCATAGACTCTTCATTTTGCATTACTTTCAAGTTTACTTATTAAATAACTGACAAAAATTGGTAAAAATTGATGGACTATAAAACAGATGTAATAAAGATAAATAATATCAATAGAAAAATTTCTGTAATCAAAAATTAAATTGTTGCCAAAACAAATTTCACATCCGATCAATAGCTTTAATTAATTAAAAAAAATTGTAATTGAAGTTACAAATAGGCCCTTGGATTGTTTCCTAATGCAATCAATGGAGACTAATAAATTGTCTGAACTTACGAGAAAAGGATTTAAATTTCCAACTGACCTGACATGAAGTGCTAATCCCAGTGAAGGAAACATATAACTTGGGAGAAGGTATTAACAATGGTGTGCTGGTACTTGTTTAATAACTAGCTCTCTGGAAAAAAAAAATAAACAAAAGGGCTGATGTGTAGTTTTTGCCAACGGTGTAAATACTCCCACCACAGCCAATTAAACCTACCAATATGATATCACTGAGCCCAAAGTTGGAAGGAGATGCACACAATCAGCTCTTAGGAGGAGAGATGGGATTAGTGGTTTCCAGCCTTCCCAACACTGTATTGCAAGGAATATATCAACTGTAAATTGGTTCACAGGTTTGTCCATTAAAATTTGAGAGTGGTCATGGCCCAAAGAAAACTGAAGTTCTTTGAAATATTACAGTTCATATGTGAAAGAGAAAGGTTTCTCTCAACTTGACAACAATTCTAAAGCTGTACATAGCATTAGTGATATTAGTTATGAGGCTGAAAGAAATTTTTATATGTTATCAATACAAATGTCAACAATCCTACTGGAGGAGAATGAATTGAGTTTTTATTATTCATAAAAATGTTAGAAAACAATGGTCAAATGGAGAAAAGACCAAAGAGTACGTAGCCAGAAAATATAAGGAAGAAAGGTTTTAAAGGTGGATCAGGCAATTAATGAAAATATACTATTTTTAAAATGTTGTGCTTTAAGTTTTGTTTAATAGCTATATATAATTTGCAATTTAATTTTCTCATTCTAAATCTTTGCTTTGTCTTTAATTTTATATTAGTAATCTACATTCTTTTTCTTAAAGAGGACCCTCAGAATTTTATCAGTTTCAGACCCCACAGACCCTGGATGTGCCCCACAATTGATTTATAATTCATCCTAGAGCCAGCTTAACTGTCAGATGCTAAGTGATAGTCTGCTACAGTTTTGCTGACCTCCAATGGCAAATTTTAAAGAAGAAAAAATTTTACAAAAAGTGCTCACAAATGAGTTGAGTTTTCTTCTAGATCTACCCACTTAACAAATTTTATTTTTTGGTGAGTACTTAATGTTTCTGAGTATCATGTCTTCATTTTGAAAATCAGGTTAACTTGTTTTTCTATGCCTTCTAAAATAATTATTTTAGGGAAGTGATGTACGGGAAAATATTTTTATAGAGTAAAGAAATAAATGTCATCCCTGAGTCTAGCTTTACTTTTATATACATGAATTATGTTATGGTATTTTGGTGAATTTCAACAAAATGATCCTCAAGACTTACTAACTTTCCAGAAACAACTTGGTAATATAATTTAATTATGTTAAAATGACCTATTCAAATGAATTTGTTAAAACACAAGTTTTTTATTATTAAAATGCACGTGGAGACCTTCACCATGGTGGACGAGTAAGACGCGGCGATCACCTTCCTCCCCACAAACATATCAGAAATACATCTACATGTGCAACAACTCCTACAGAACACATACTGAAAGCTGGCAGAAGACCTCAGACCTCCCAAAAGGCAAGAAACTCCCCACATACATGGGTAGGGCAAAAGAAAACAGAAAAGACAGAGACAAAACAATAGGGATGGGACCTGCACCTCGGGAAGGAAGCTGTGATGGAGGAAAAGTTTCCACACACTAGGAAGCCCCTTCACTGGCGGAGATGGTGGGGGGGAAGCTTCGGAGCCATGGAGGACAGCACAGCAACAGGGGTGCAGAGGGCAAAGCGGAGAGATTCCCCCACAGAGGATCGGTGCCGACCAGCACTCACCAGCCTGAGAGGCTTGTCTGCTCACCCGCCGGGGCGGGCAGGGGCTGGGAGCTGAGGCTCCGGCTTTGGAGGTCAGATCCCAGGGAAAGGACTGGGGTTGGCTGCGTGAACACAGCCTGAAGGGGGCTAGTGCGCCGCACCTAGCCAGGAGAGAGTCCAGGAAAAAGTCTGGAAATGACTAAGAAGCAAGAGACCATTGTTTCCTGGTGCGCGAGGAGAGGGGATTCAGAGCACTGCCTAAACCAGCTCCAAAGACAAGCATGAGCCACGGCTATCAGCACGGACACCAGAGACAGGCATGAAACGCTAAGGCTGCTTGACAAACTATTAGCCAGACTCATCAAGAAAAAAAGGGAGAACACTCAAATAAATAGAATTAGAAATGAAAATGGAGAAGTAACAACTGACACTGCAGAAATACAAAGGATCATGAGAGATTAGTACAAGCAACTCTATGCCAATAAAATGGACAACCTGGAAGAAATGGACAAATTCTTAGACAAGCACAACCTTCTGAGACTGAATCAGGAAGAAATAGAATATATAACCAGACCAATCAAAAGCACTGAAATTGAAACTGTGGTTAAAAATCTTCCAACAAACACAAGCCCAGGACCAGATGGTTTCACAGGCGAATTCTATCAAACATTTAGAGAAGAGCTGACACCAATCCTTCTCAAACTCTTCCAAAATATAGCAGTGGGAGGAACACTCCCAAATTCATTCTATGAGGCCATCATCACCCTGATACCAAAACCAGACAAAGATGTCACAAAGAAAGAAAACTACAGGCCAATATCACTGATGAACACAGAGGCAAAAATCCTCAACAAAATACTAGCAAACAGAATCCAACAGCACATTAAAAGGTTCGTACACTATGATCAAGTGGAGTTTCTCCCAGGAATGCAAGGATTCTTCAATATACGCAAATCAATCAATGTGATACACCATAGTAACAAATTGAAGGAGAAAAACCATATGATCATCTCAATAGATGCAGATAAATCTTTTGACAAAATTCAACACCAATTTATGATAAAAACCCTCCAGAAAGTAGGCATAGAGGGAACATTCCTCAACATAATAAGGTCATATATGACAAACCCACAGCCAACATCGTTCTCAATGGTGAAAAACTGAAATCATTTCCTCTAAGATCAGGAACAAGACAAGGTTGTCCCCTCTCACTGTTATTATTCAACACAGTTTTGAAAGTTTTACCCACAGCAATCAGAGAAGAAAAAGAAATAAAAGGAATCCAAATCAGAAAAGAAGAAGTAAAGCTGTCACTGTTTGCAGATGACATGATACTCTACATAGAGAATCCTAAAGATGCTACCAGAAAACTACTAGAGCTAGTCAATGAATTTGGTAAGGTAGCAGGATACAACAATTCATGCACAGAAATCTCTTGCATTCCTATACACTAATGATGAAAAACTTGAAAGAGAAATTAAGGAAACACTCTTATTTACCATTTCAACAAAAAGAATAAAATACCTAGTAATAAACCTACCTAAGGAGACAAAAGACCTGTATGCAGAAAACTATAAGACACTGATGAAAGAAATTAAAGATGATACAAACAGATGGAAAGATATACCATGTTCTTGGATTGGAAGAATCAACATTGTGAAAATGACTATACTACCCAAAGCAATCTACAGATTCAATGCAATCCCTATCTAACTACCAATGGCATTTTTCACAGAATTAAAACAAAAAATTTCACAATTTGTATGGAAACACAAAAGACCCCAAATAGCCAAAGCAATCTTGAGAAAGAAAAACAGAGCTTGAGGAATCAGGCTGCCGGACTTCAGACTACACTACAAAGCTACAGTAATCAACACAGCATGGTACTGGTACAAAAAGAGAAATATAAATCAATGGAACAGGATAGAAAACCCAGAGATAAACCCACGCACATATGGTCACCTTATTTTTGATAAAGGAGGCAAGCATATACAATGGAGAAAAGACAGCCTCTTCAATAAGTGGTGCTGGGAAAACTGGACAGCTACATGTAAAAGAATGAAATTAGAACACTCCCTAACACCATACACAAAAATAAACTCAAAATGGATTAAAGACCTAAATGTAATGCCAGACACTATAAAACTCTTAGAGGCAAACAGCAAGATCCTTTTTGACCCACCTCCTAGAGAAATGGAAATAAAAACAAAAATAAACAAATGGGACCTAATGAAAGGTAAAAGCTTTTGCCCAGCAAAGGAAACCATAAACAAGACAAAAAGACAACCCTCAGAATGGGAGAAAATATTTGCAAATGAAGCAACTGACAAAGGAATAATCTCCAAATTTACAAGCAGCTCATGCAGCTCCATATCATAAAAACAAACAACCCAGTCCAAAAATGGGCAGAAGACCTAAATAGACATTTCTCCAAAGAATATATACAGACTGCCAATAAACACATGAAAGGATGTTCAACATCATTAATCAGCAGAGAAATGCAAGTCAAAACTACAATGAGGTATCACCTCACACTGTCAGAATGGCCATCATCAAAAAATCTACAAACAATAAATGCTGGAGAGGGTGTGGAGAAAAGGGAACCCACTTGCACTGTTGGTGGGAATGGAAATTGATACAGCCACTATGGAGAACAGTATGGAGGTTCCTTAGAAAACTAAAAATAGAACTACCATACAACCCAGCAATCCCACTACTGGACATATACCCTGAGAAAACCATAATTCAAATAGAGTCATGTACCACATTGTTCATTGCAGCTCCATTTACAATAGCCAGGACATGGAAGCAACCTAAGTGTCCATCAACAGATGAATGGATAAAGAAGACGTGGCACATATAGACAATGGAATATTACTCAGCATAAAAAGAAACGAAACTGAGTTATTTGTAGTGAGGTGGATGGACCTAGAGACTGTCATACAGAGTGAAGTAAGTCAGAAAGAGAAAAATAAACACCTTATGCTAACATATATATATGGAATCTTAAAAAGTGGTACTGAAGAACCTAGGGGCAGGACAGGAATAAAGACGCAGACATAGAGAACGGACTTGAGGACACAGGGAGGGGGAAGGGTAAGCTGGGACGAAGTGAGAGAGTGGCATGGACTTATATATACTAACAAATGTAAAACAGATAGCTAGTGGGAAGCAGCGGCATAGCACAGGGAGATAAGCTCGGTGCTTTGTGACCACCTAGAGTGGTGGGATAGGGCGGGTGGGAGGGAGAAGCTAGAGCGAGGAGATATAGGGATATATGTATATGTATAGCTGATTCACTTTGTTATAAAGCAGAAACTAACACACCATTGTAAAGCAATTATACTCCAAGAAAGATGTTAAAAAAAAATGCATGCAAATATAATCTACCTCATTCCATAAAGGATATAAGGTGGCTTTCAAATAAGATGGTGAGAAAATAAAGTTTTACGATATGCTCTGCTCCTGAATGCCTTTAAATCGTCTTTAGAACAATTTTAAAATAATATTTTATGCAATCTGAAAGACATAAGAAACAACTATCTTCCAGATTTAGTCAGAATTTTACAAACCCTCTTACTGTCCAGTAAAGTATTAAGAATTCTTATTTCTTTGAAATCAAGACTTTTACCAAAAACTGGCAGGCAGTCATGGACTTATTTTGCTCATTTTCATTTATATTGTTGCCCGCATCATATTTTTTTTTATGCTGGTCACTAGCATTATTTGTGGCTAATCTATGCTTTGTTGTTTGTGAGCAGTGACTCATGAGATGCCTCATTCTAAAGATTATTTTGTCAGAAGTAGCAAGCTTTTATCTATGCCTAATTAGCTCCTGGATGTTGACCTCAAGTTATATCAGTAAATAAGCTGAAGCTACCTTTTATATAGTTCTATGGTACTAGCTCTTGAATATATGAATAGAACAATGAAATGGACAACCAGGAAGTAAATCTATCTATATATGGATCTATAACTAAGCATATGATAAAATGTATTTTGCCATTATTAAAAGAATGTGAAGAACATTAAATCTTACAGAAAAGGCTTAAGAAAAGAAAAATCAGGATATAAAAATGGCACATATAAACTTATTGCAAGAAAACATGCCTAAATCTTGCCTACATCTTTACATTTTTGTCATGCATATATACTAATTCTTCAATAAATATGTATTATATTTTTAAGCAGGAAAAACTGTGACTTTTTAAGCTTATCATATTTTAACTCTACTAGACACTATAAACTAGATTTCCAGTCTCCTCTATGTTTCAGTGCCCCACCATTTATACATGGATTATTAGATGTGTGGGGGTGAGGAACAGAAATAACAGAGCTCCTGAGCCAACTACAAAGTTAGAACTCACAGTCCCCAAGACTGTCCTCACTTCTGACACAAACTGCAAGTTTGGGAAATTTCCCAAATCATCTTCTGATTTGATAGTTCACTATAAGAATTCACAGAACTCACTGAAGGCAATTATGCTCATGGTTACGGTTTGCTGCTGGGAAGGAGACAGACTAAAATCAGCCGAGGGAAGAAGCACGTAGGGTAGAGTCCCATAGAAGTACCCAACGAGGAGTTTCCATTTTCCTCTCCTCATTGAATCAGGATACATTACTCTTCTAGCACTGATTTGTGACAGTAAGTATGGAGTTTTGCCAACTGGGAAAACTTGCCCAAGCCCCAGAGTTTTTATTGAGACTCCATTACGCAGCCATGATTGATTGACTGATTGCAAATATGGTTGAGTCTCTAGGTCAACTGATACCTACATCACATTATTGGTCTTTCTGGTACGGTCAGCCCTCACTCTAAATCACATTGTTAGGCTAGTGAATATGACCAAAGTCCTTAGGCAAAGAAAAGACACTAGAGATTACCTCCCCGAAGCTTTGGGCAAGGCCAAATTCTTTACTCAGGGATTAAGCAGGTCAATAATGTATTGGTTTACCATGTGTATCAAACAGCATGGTAACTTATCTCTCATCTAGTCCTCAATGTTTGCTGCCATAGGGAAAACCCAAAATGTGAATGGATTAAAATATTTGACAGGTGAGGCAAAGCTTTTTAAAAAGCCTTCCAAAGTCAGTACTTTGGAATACTTATTTCATAATTAAAGAATGCTTACATCTAATTACTAAGGATGCTTGTTCACTGTCATAAAGAAAAAGTTCTGTTCAGTGGATGAAGAGGTCATCCATCACACATACAAGATTCATTTAACCTGAAATACTATTGGGCTCATGTTATGATATAAATGATTATGAAACCTTAATATTTAACTAAACATTTGCTTCATGCATGTCTGTAAACCTAGTAAACCACATAAAACTTCATACTATTGGCAAGCAACTTGGGCAGCAGGGGAAAAATAACACTGTTCTCAACATTTTGCCTTTTAAATAAATGAACAGGGACTTGGATCTAAAGGACATGCACTCAATATGTGGGAGGACAAGCTTCATACACAACACCCTGACCCCAGATCAGTGTTTCTGAAATTTTCAGACTGAACTAAGGCCTTTTAATGTAACAGAGCAGGACCCTGTGGGGCCTTCCCAGGACAGAACCCTCCCCCCATATCCTCTGCTTTAGCTCCTCTCTGAAGTACATAGATAGTAGTGTCTGATGCACATTTCCTGAGTTGTTTTACAGATGCTAAAACCCCCACCAAGTGAAAGACATTAACTACTTGATGACCATGAGCACATGGCCCCTAGGCCTACTGAAATCTAAGGATTGATAATGTTGACCCTTGTGACACCACCCTGTTACCTCACCAACAACCAATCAGAGAATTGTGTAAGAGCTGATCACAGTACCCTGGGACTCCCCTCCCTCACCTTGCCCTAAAAATGCTTTGCTAAAACCCATCAGGGAGTTTCGGATGTTTGAGCATTAGCAGTCCCAGACTCCTTGTATGGTGCCTTACATCATTAAACACTGAACTTTCCTTCACCACAACCTGGTGTCAGTAGATGGGCTTTACTGTGCGCGGGCAAGCAGACCCAAGTTTTGCTTTGGTAGCATTAAAAGAGAAGGACTTTATATAAGTAGATTCTTTGTGTTGATTCAAGTCATCTTTAGTATAGCATTTTTATTATTATGCTTTACTGTAACATCTTTATTATTTATTATAATTATAAATTATATCTGTTATAGCATTACTTATTTACAATTATAAAACTACACATTAATTACTTATCACATAAAACTGATTAATGACTTATAAATTTTGTACAAGTATGAAACATGAACAAGTAAAAATTAACAAACTAAAATCAATCAAATTCTAATGAGCATATTTATGCACTACTTCTTCCTGATTTAATCCTCACCTATTTTTTTTTCCAATTTTCTGGAACAATGTAAAAAAAAAAATCACTCATTGGAGGAGAACTCATCCTATACCACCAAAGCACAAAGGTTAAGTATATATACTCAGTTCCTAGATCCAAAATAAAAAACAGATTCTGAAAAGGAGAAAAATCAAAATGTATAAAATATGAGTCAAAATATAAAATGCATTAGGCTCCTGGGACTAAACTGTTAAAATCATCTGACTATATTTCTATTCAGAAAATGTGCATTTGTCAAATAGTTAAGAGGACCATTGTGAATCAGCTGCTTGAGAGACAGGCAGCGGGACCACCCCTTAGCCATGACAATAGACAAAATTGGCTAACTTTAAAGAAAAGGCCAGCCATAACCATCACTCTTTTACATTCACTACTCACCTCTAGGAAAATATAGTCAAGTTGCTCATCTAGACTCTCAAAAATATTTAGATTACAGCTCCCAGGGTGAAGTTACTAAAAAACACAGATGAAAATGACTGTTCATCATCAGTGGAGGCTTCACACTTCATTGAGAGCCCAAGTGGGAACATGATCTCTGAATCACAGTATACTGTCAAACATCAAGTGATGGAATGCTACTTAATGACTCTGTGATCAACAGTGCAGGTGGTCCCAGCAGCAGGAGAGAGCATCCAGGGTGCACGTCAGTCAATATATTAGACTCAGTGCATATTTTTCTTTGAGAACAAAATCAGGTTTAGCTCTTCGTGAAATGTTTGAAATGCGATATCAAAGAAGGAAAGAAAGTGCTGCATTGAATTGATACACAGAACTGTTCTTTTCCAGGCTTTGCATGAAGGCAGAGGATACTGGGAATGTGATTGTATTCCTTATACCATGCTAATTCTAAGTACTTAAAGGCTGCCTTGATGAATACATAATCAATCAGTACAGAATAGTGCAGACTTCTTACACAAGGGTTGTGGAACAGGAGTGTGAAACTACAGAGGAAAGTGCTTCACAGTCAAAGCTGAATCATCAACTCTAAACATGTTTACCTGACTGCTTTTTAAGGGCTCCAAAAAAATGATCTCTCCCTACCCATGCCAAAATATATTATTCTAGGTTATGATTATTAGCTTTAGTCAAATTTGTTTTTTTTTTTTATTTTTCTTGGGTATACACAGCAAAATGGTAAAGTGCTACAGCCTGCTAACACTGGCTCGCAAGAGCTGATTGTGTACATCTCTCCCCATCTTCATGTTCATTAATATCACACTAGTGGCTGAAATTGATAATGGAGTATCTACACCAGAGAAGTCAAAAAACACTACAAATGGGGGGTCCCCCCACCCCACTCCCCAAGGAGCAGGTTGTTAAACATTTACCAACACACTATTGTCCCTCAGTAGTGTTGTGTACTCATTCAAATATTGTGCTATGGGTCACACAATTGGTCAAAAACAGGGAACAAAACCAATGACCTGAAGAGACATAGTTCTTGTTCTCCTAGATCTTACCAGTCTTATGTAGTTGCCATGCCCCTTTCTTACCTTATTCCTTACCTTCACTTTCATATGTCCTACTCATTCCTTAAGCCATCTCTATTTTATATGACACTAGTGTCTCCCTTTGCTAAACTTTTATTGCAGTTATCAAAGTAATACATTTTGTAAATAAGATCTAAATTTTTTCCCATGTATGATCTTCTTGACTATATTTCATGTTACTTCAAAGCAGACAAGTTTTAAACTTTGTTGCAAGGTTTGCTTAGCATGAAGCACATTGTGGGTGGCAGGAGCTGGGAGATAGGGGAACACTCAAAATTTTGGAATTGATTGAGGGGAATGCTTTTCTTTTAACATTTAAATAGAATGGTGTGGCTCACACATTTTCCACAGGCTCCCCTCTAATATTTGTAGGACTAGGGAAAGGAGTATAAACACAGAATCCCAGCCTGGCTCTCCCTTCTCTTCCCACCCTCTGACTCTAGCCTACAACTGTGAGGGGCCCAATGCTTAAGTGTGGTAGGGTGATCAACCCCCTCATTTTGCCTGGGACTGAGGGGTTTTGGGGGATGCAGGACTTCAATGCTAAAACTGGTACAGTCACAGGCAAACTGTGATAGGTCATCTTTTGGATTAAGGAAAGAGGATTATGCAAGCAGGTCCAGATAGCAACAAAACATCTGCCGGTCAGAGATTTCTAGGGTTTTGGAAACACAAAGCATGGCCTGGACAGGTGGCGGTGAGTGCGTGATAGCACACGAACTGTGGTTGGGTATCTTCCTTTTACCTCACACACTCATCTCTCCCAGAACTATGATATATTCTGGGCATGTAGTAGTAGAAAAAGATACAAACATGTTTTTAAAGTAAAACATATTAAAAGCATGTTCAAGTTACACTCATTTCTTTTCTTCAGTGTTGCAAAGCCTTCCTTTCTGACCTCCCTGCATCCATTTTTTGGCCCCTTCTAGTCTACTGACCATATTGTATACATCGAGTGATAAAACCTATGTAAATCTCTTTAGTGTGTTCAAATAAAAGAGCAGGACCACTAACTTGATAAAATGGCCCACTGTGATACGAAAGGCCCCCCCCAATCCCACTGGACTCACATTATGCCACTCACCCCCTGTGCCACTCATAGGCACACTGGCCTTACTCTGGTTCCTTCCTTCAACGGTCCATCTTCTTGCCTGCTTCAGGGCCTTTGCATATGCCAGGCCCCATGTGCCACTGTCACTATGTGAAAGCTCTTTCCTGATAAAGTTTTCCCTGTCCAATCCTCAGTCTAGATCAGGGTTTCATCCCAGGCTTTCAGACCTCATCTTGCTTTTCCTTTTTGCCACATTTTGTACTTTGTAATATGATGACATGTTATTTGAATAACATATAACTTCTCCTCTAGACTTGTAAACTCAGCAAGGGCAGCATAATGTTACTTGTTGTTTTATCTCCATATACAGATTATATAGTAAACAGGCACTATTTGAGGAAAACAGAAAGGCAGAAATGAAGGAAGGAAGGGGAATTAAGCAAGCTTCTACATAATGTGGTAAAGTTCACTACACAAGGAGTTTTAATATTTCTACTCTAATATGGGTATTTTATAAAACCTCACTCATTTTAAAAGCAGGAGTTATTTTGTCACAACTTATGTTTCCCTGTTAAAGAGAAAGCATTAGCAACAGAATATATTCACATTGGAAGGATTTTGTTCCATTATGTCATGGATTTGTGAAACAGCACCAAGGAATCAAAAAAGCTAGAAAAATCCAAGGAGGGATTATATACTATTTGTAAATTCTCTTTCTCTCTTTCATTTCCCTCCTTCCTCACACTCTAATCCTGATCATAATATTTTCACAAAATCTAATATCAGAAGAAAAAAACTATTAAGCTCATTCTCAGTAATGTGCAAAAGATTAATAAAGTATAAATTGTTACTTTTTTTTTTTTTCCCCACCTCGCGGCTAGTGGGATCTTAGCTCCCAGACCAGGGATAGAGGGCAGGCCCCGCAGTGAAAGAGCCAAGTCCTAACCACTAGACTGCCAGGGAATTCCCAATAGTTACTCTTTTATACAGTTCCCAGAAGCTGTAACATTTGAAAATGCAAATAGCCTAAAGTTAAAAAATTCAGTTGGTATTCCAATTATGTGGATGCCATTTTGACAGTAAAATCATTCCATATGGCCGAATAAATAAAACAACCAAAGTTTCATGTTTCTAAAGCAACTATCAAGCAACATGTACAACAGATATCTTCTATCCCCGTCTACCCTCTACTCTCATTTCTTCCTGAGCCTTACCAGCGAGCTCATGCCAAGAAACCACTTTACCCATGGAAGGTGACCACATACCCTTTGAGAAATAGCAACTGATCCACAAATGCTGACAGGAGATATGAGCTCCGGCAAATGGATTATTTAGACAAACCAGACACAAAGTACGAGTAGCTGGAGAGACATTACTCATTCAAATTCTAGGAAAATACATCTTTTATAGTTAAGACAAACCTTAGAGCAGAAGTTCTATGCCCGAGAGGGAAAGCCGGACGGAAACGACATCCTGCGCTGCTGCAGCAAGCTCCAATTCTCTACTTGGATGCCCGTAGGCCAATATACCCACCCGCCTTTCCATCCTGCGCATGTTCCAAATCCCCCAAACGCATGCGTAGAGTGTCACTGCATCTATGGTGGGGACATTGTGAAAGAGTGTCCTCAAGTCCTCTATGGTTCCCGCGCGGGAAGATGGGCAATGTATATAAGGCGCGTGCGCAGGCGTGGAAGCAACCGCTTTTTTTCTCTTCGACGTGCGTTAGAGATACCTGGTGTCGCCATGGGACGCCGCCCCGCTCGTTGTTACCGGTATTGCAAGAATAAGCCGTATCCAAAGTCTCGCTTTTGCCGAGGTGTCCCTGATGCCAAGATCCGTATCTTTGATCTGGGTCGGAAGAAGGCAAAAGTGGATGAGTTCCCACTCTGTGGACACATGGTGTCTGATGAGTATGAGCAGCTCTCTTCTGAAGCCCTGGAGGCCGCCCGAATTTGTGCCAACAAGTACATGGTGAAAAGTTGTGGCAAAGATGGCTTTCACATCCGAGTGCGACTCCATCCATTACATGTTATCCGCATCAACAAGATGTTGTCCTGTGCTGGGGCTGACAGACTCCAGACAGGTATGCGAGGTGCCTTTGGAAAACCCCAGGGTACAGTGGCCAGAGTCCGCATTGGTCAAGTCATCATGTCCATCCGCACCAAGCTTCAGAACAAGGAACATGTGATTGAAGCCTTACGCAGGGCCAAGTTCAAGTTCCCTGGGCGCCAGAAGATTCATATCTCCAAGAAATGGGGCTTTACCAAGTTTAATGCTGATGAATTTGAAGACAAAGTGGCTAAGAAGTGCCTCATCCCGGATGGTTGTGGAGTCAAATACATCCCCAGCCGTGGTCCTCTGGATAAGTGGCGAGCTCTGCACTCGTGAGGTCTTTGACGGCACTGGCAATTTTGACCATGCTGGTCTGACTTTTGTGAACCAATAAATTTTATTTATGGCAAAAAAAAAAATTATTTCTTAATTTTTTTATACTTTAAAAATATCCAATTTTTAGAATATAGACTAATAGAGAAATAATTTTTGTGTTAAAATTACCAGAGTTTTAATGACAAATGATAATTTCATTTCAAGTGAGAGTGAAACAATTTGTATGCCATTTATAGAGAAAGCTGTTGCAATTCTAACCCACACTTCTAACTTAGAGAGTCTAGGGAAATATGTCAAAAGTTTTGTTTGTAGAGAAGTCATAAGTTATACAGCTGTCATTACCTTGAATAAAAAATAGCTAGAGAAAAATCTGAGATTTACAGAAAAATTCTTATTTTTTATAGAAAATAAACAATTGGGATGAAAATAATGGTAGGCATTAGTCATATTTCAATTACAATCTCTTTGAAACTAAAAAGTCTATTCTTAAACTTGTTGCTTATGTTTTCCTTATACATTTCTGCACATTGTTTTTAGAATTACCTGTCACCTCCAATTATCAGCCTTAGGACAATTCGGGATCACTGCAAAAGGTTTCCCCAGACAAGCCTTACATTATCTTACAATCAAGGAACGACAATCCAATCTTTCCTTCATCACAGAAAGGTCATAGGTTGACAACCAAGTTCATATTTCTTGATCTGAGTCCAAGTAGAACCAACAGAAAAGAGAAAATGAAACTAAACCTGCTGTCTGTCCTCTAAAAGGATCCTAGAGAGAGTTTGCAGTCATACGTGTTTGCCCTACATTAGAGTTATGCTGATCATACAGGTGTTTTTCTGCTTTGTTTTATTTTAGAAATTACATAAGCTAAAGTTTCTGGTCTCTTCTACATTCTAAAATTCTGGTTATTTAGTTGTTTAGTTATTTGTTATTTAGTCTTCTAAATCTCAATCCTGCAAACAGTGCCCTCAGTTTTCTTTAGCTACTCATTTTCAGAGTCAACATATTAAATAACAAAAGGAATACTAAATAAACAGTATTGAAACATATGCTTTTAAAATTATTTTCATTTACTTAAAAAAATTTCTATGTCAATCTTAAAATTTTGCATCTGACTTGATACTTCTTTCAGGCTCTTACTATGTCTCCTACTTGTGTATTTTAAGCTAAATTGCTGTTTTAAGCAATAATATTTATTATATCTAAACAAGAAGGATAACAGGTACTAAATAATATATGAATGTATAGAAAGGGCTTTTCAATTTCAGTAGCACTTTCTTTGACATGTTTTACTTGATGCTCTAAAACTCTTGAAGTTTTCTAGGAAATTAAGTCCTATGCAGTTTGCAAATGAGGGTGTACTTGAGCCAGATCTTCTGACTCCTGTCCAATCCTGTTTACTTTTTACTGCACCATTTTTCAAAAAAAAAAAAAAAAACCCTCAACTTCAAAAAAATCAAAATGGCAAACAAAACCGTTCCTTGGCCATGTGTTAATACAACTGTGATGCAGCTTTGAAAATATTTTCCATCTTCATTATTCATCCTTATCTTTGGTCTCAAACTTTTCAAACATCTTAACCTTCAAACTTGGAACTCTGTACTCACTCACTAAATACAGGGAGGCAGCCAAGCATAAGCCCATGAATGTCCTTGCCCTAAGAGATTGGTAACTATGATTGTTTATGCGTATAGATAGGTGGGTGAAAAGGAAAAGAAAGATTAAAAATTATTACATTAAACAACTAGTAGGAAGCTGTCATCAAGGTTTATTATTTGAGTTTTCCCTACAGTTTTCTATTATAAGCTATTATATGTAAATTTTATTTCTTTAATGTTAATAGAAGAACACTCTCACTTGTTTTTCTTAACAAAAGTCCTGCTAACATGTTCTTGAAGCCATGATTTTGTTTTTTCAGCATTTTCCTTTTTTCTGGTCATTCTAGTTGTTAAAAAATTGATAAGACAGTTGAACTGAAATATAATTAAATTATATATTGCAGAGCTCTTCATTATTTCTAAATTTCTATTCAAAATGGAAAACTTAATTTGGGAACATATGTATTCAGAATTTCATGCACTACTGCAATGAAACAGAACTATCTGCTCATTCAAAATAAAAATACAAGTACAGTTAACTAAATTCAAGCAAATACTGCCAGATAAATCTCTTCGATTTAGTTGATGGAGTTCTTCAGGTTTTATGGAACATACTGACTGAATCAGTTAGAAAATGGACCATGTACCATATATCAGCTTAGTTTTGAAAAGCACATTCCACCAATCATCATTGCATAATCCACCATTTCTTCCCCCTCCCTCAAAATATGGAATTATTCTAAGCGTATTTAGCCTGGAATCCTTAATTTTTATAAAAATATACACCAGGGAGGGAGCGCGGCGGCGGCGGCGGCGGCGGCGGCGGCGGCGGCGGCGGCGGCGGCGGCCCGGCTGCGAGCGCCCGCGTCCCCGGACCGCCGCGGGTTAAGCGCCGCCCGCCGCCGGGAGGGCTGAACCCGGAGCTACCGCTCAGAGCTCGCATTCGGATCCGCTAGAGCAGGAAGATGGCGACGGACGGCGCGAGCTGCGAGCCCGACTTCTCCCGCGCCGCAGAGGAGGCGGTGAGGGCCCCGGCGGAGGCGGCGAAGAAAGACTTTGATGTGGACAACCTCAGTAAATCAGAGCTTCGGATGCTCCTCAGCGTGATGGAAGGGGAGCTGGAGGCCAGAGACCTCGTCATCGAGGCCCTGCGGGTTAACTCTACTCAGGAGAAGACTGGCTCTGGTTTCTCTGAAAACTACGACATTGGCTGAATTGGAGGATTAGGGTGTCTTCTACAAGAGTTACATTTATTAACCTTCCCAGCTGTGTTCTTAAAGATCACCCTCTTCAGTTTTAATACAAAGAGAAACATAAGGGGGAAAACACCCCATGAAATGATAAAAATTTAGCAGCATTACACACCTATTAGAATGGCCAAAATCCAAACACTGGCGATACCAAATGCTGGTGAGGATGTGGAACAACAGGAATTCTCATTTATTGGTAATAAGACTACAAAATGGTACAGTCGCTTTTGGTACTCCAGTTTGGAGGTTTCTTACAAAAATAAACATACGTGGACCATAAAAATATATATATATATATATATATATATATATACACCAGCTCTGACGTGAATTGGTTGTCAGTAACACTGGGAGGCATTTTATTTCCACATTAGCAGCTTTGTACTGCCTGCCCTGACATAATTCAAGTAAGGCTTTCTGGTTCTTAGAGTGTCACTATTGACCTAAGGATTGAGCTGAGAGATCATTTAGCCCCAGTCATCTCCTACCTTTATATTAATGACATAGGCTTTTTTTTTTTTTTTAGTGTAATGACTTCATTGTTTTCCTAAGAATATCTACATAGTCTTTTTTTTCAAGGTAAGTAACGTAAAAAGTAATGAGTAAAGTCAAAATATATTAAATTACACCATCAATAATAATTCAAAGTGAGATCATTATCATGCTCAACAGTGGATAATATGGGAAGATCTGATATCAGGATGGCTGGATTTGAATCTGTTTCTTCACTTACACAGGTAAATTACTTAGTATAGCCATTCCTTAATTTTCGACTATAAGATGGCATTAGGACACTATGATGATAAGGTTCTTTTTTGTATTAAATGAGATAATTGATTGAGAAAATGAATAGGATTGTGCTTTGCACATAGTAAGTACACAAAATTAATGTTAACTTATAACAGTTAATTTGATGTTACTGTTGCTACATTTGCTCCTGCCTCCCTGCTTCTAATTATTGTTGCTTGTAGTATTAATTTTTTCATGAGTTATAACCTTAATATTCTGTTTTTCAACCATAATTCCCTCCAGTTGTATAATTCGAGTTCTAGTTTTAATTGGATTCAATATTCTGATTCGAGGTTTTTTTTTTTTATGTTTAGTTTTATAAATTTCTATTTTCACATTTTTCTATTTTGTCATCTATTTTTGGAGCTCCTTTTGAAAAATGTAATTACGCTTTACCAATTATCCTCTACGTATGACTCACTCTGGAGATTTGTTTTATTTCCTATTTTTTCTACCAAACTGGATATTTTATCTACCTTACCTACCTTTTTCATTCAATATTTGCTTCTTTTCTTCCCTTCTCCTCCTTTTTCTCGAAAGAATGATTATATAGCTGTCATGCCATTATTCTCATACTATGTATGTGTGATTTGTACTGTTCTACCCAGACCTTCTATTTAATCTGAAAGATTGTTGGTGAAACTTCTCTAGTCACCCTTTCACAAAGTTTTTGGGTTTTTTTGTTCATTTAGTCTTCTCTTTGGGTGGCATTGTTTGAGGACTGGGTGTTGCTATCTATCTACTTGTCCATAGCCTCAGGATGAGAGGATAGGGATAGGAGAGAACCTGAAGGATTAAGTATAGCCTTTGATTGATGATTCCTCTTCTGAAATCCCATTAAATATCCTACATCATAGCCCATGCCTCTCTTTCGGGTGTGCAGTTTACTCCTCTATCTGTGATGTATTTCTTATCCCTCCCTTGCTTCTATTCAGTGCAGAACCCTAGAAAATGGCAGACCCAAATGCTGAGGATTTTTGGTGTTGTTTGGAGCTACACCTGTCAATGGATTTTCCTACAGTTTTCCCTTATGTAACTACTTATATGCTCAGTACATTTCTCTCCATATTAGGGCATTAGTGAGACAATTAAAAATTTCATGTTTCTTCAGGAATGCTTCTAAGAGTTTGGAGAGTTTTGGAGAGGTACATTTCATAAATCATCATTATATAATCCATTATTTCTCCCCACCCCTCAAAATATGGAATTACACTAATTATATTAACATTATTTAGTCAGAAATTTTTAATTAAAAAAAAAAACAGCTGTAGGAGAATACTGTTTTCATTTTATGTCTTCTCTCCTAAATTTATGACATGCACATGACATGACCCTTTCCTTGGTGGCTTTTAGGTGTATTTCTTTTATTATATCATTCACTTCATTAGATACTGGGGAAGGAGATTCTTTGATCCTGTTTTACTTCAGTTTATTCACCCAGAAGTTCTCTTAATATCATACTAAAAAATTATCTACTTCTGGAAATTTTCACTCTAAAACAATTCAAGTAAAAATATGCTTCCACATGTTTGTAGCAACTTTAGTTATCTTTTATTGGTGTGGATCTCAAATAATTGTAGCTAAAATTACTATGACTATCAAAATGAAGAAATTTTTATATAAGTTCTAGAAATACAAATTTTGTGTATGTGTCCATACAGAATCTTAACAACTTTTATTATGTTGTAAATAATTACCTAATCAATTAATTCTGCAATTTAATTGTATAAGTTAAATAGGCATCTAAGTGTTATTTATATTTTTGTGTTCCAAATATTTAAAGAATAGGACTATATTTGCAGTAGATGCTATTGTATTTTCAGAATCATATTATTAAGCTCTTCAAGGGTCCTATTTATTAAACTCCTTGTTGTCCCAAATTGACTGGTCACTGATGAAGAGAAATATTAGAGGTTGTGGGGGAGGATAGCATCTTCTGGACAAATGCAGAGTTCTTAAAGGAACAACGATTCCTACCCCTCTCTGGATGAGTGGAGAGGGGGAAAGGACATTGAATTGTTAGGAAATGGTGATTTTCTTTTCTCTTTTTTTTTGGCTGCACCGTGAGGCTTGCAGAATCTTAGTTCCCCAACCAGGGATTGAAGCTGTGTCCTTGGCAGTGAAAGCATGGAGTCCTAACCACTGGACCACCAGAGAATTCCCAATGGTGATCTTCTTTTGTCTGAATATTGTGAGTCATTGAGCACCACCACCACCACCACCACCAACAACAACAAAAAGATGATGCTGGTGGTTGGGACAGAAAAGAGATGGCAGAACTGAGAGAGAGAGAGTGTCAGGGGACAGTCCTCAACATCAGTCTCTGGCATAGTAAGGATAAGACTTAAATATCCCATGCTGTGGGGCCATCCTGGTTCTTTATGTAACATTGCTGATTCTATGCCCACTTTCCCAAGAGCATGCTTACTGGGAGGGAACCATAGCAGCAAGAGGCTGTCTGGGGGACTTCCTTTGTGGTGGCAGCTAAAGGCAGGGAATGAACCATGCTTTAGCCAGATTTCCCTTGAGGGGATTGAATAGGGAGAGGAACTCCAGTCTCATCTAAAGAACCTACAAAAAGACCCCATAAGAGTGAGCATTTGGACACCAATCCATGGAGAACCAGGAGGCAGTCAGCACTCTAAAATCACCAGCAATACTGAAAAGGAACTTGTTTCCTGTGACTTGGAGTCTTCATTTAACACAGTGAATATTGTCTATGCTCACATTCTGTTGTCAGTAATCTACATCAAGGAATGATGGAGGGTGTTAGGGGGATAAGAACAGGCAATTTCCTCTTTCCTGCTCTAAGAAGCTGAAACTACTAGTCTAGGTTACACTGAAGTAACAGATGGCAGTTCTGAATAGGAATTGAAAGTGATTGAAAAGTTAAGGATGAGGCTTAGATGTTATTAAGGAAACGTGCTAATGTAAAAGCGATAGGGCTTCACTGGAGCACAATTGGTAGTTTTTCCAGGAAAATAAAAATTTCAAGGTCACTTCAGTGTTTCTCCTGTAAAGCCAGTTATATAACCATTTTGATTAAAAACATTCCACAAACCATGCCAGTAAATGTCTGAATTACTAAAACTTAGAAGACATTGAAATTTCACCAAACTAAAGCATCATTCAACATAAAGAAACTTCCATACCACTTCCAAACAACTTCTCTACCATTTAACTGTGATCTACTTCTCTACCATATATGAGCACCTTAAGTATGAGCATGCTTCAAATTCCCATCACTGAAGCCTATATTCACGTGGCTCTAGTCAAATTACCAATACCAAATTACCAAATAAACAATGTCTGTTAATTTTATCTTCTGTCTAGTCAGTAAGGATTTGATTTATATACAATGGACTGCTTCAATTTATGGACTGCTTGCTCTGCGACTGCAAGCCATGTTATAGAGACAAAACTGGATTGTTGATAAAAATGCCATTTTCACAGTTTTACACATTTTTCAAAATATTATAAAATAATTGAAAATCATCAAAATATAACAGTATATAAGGTCCAAACCTAGTTTATCTAAAAAGCAAAGTTGAGGTTTTGGAAATTTGATTCTTAATGACACAGCTAATGACATATTTGTGGCAAATACCACCAGTACATATTGACTGAATTAATGAATTTGAGGTCTATAGACCCTCTAACTTCAGAAAATAATTTGAAATTACATAATAAATTTGAAGAGGCTTTTGCCCTAAGACCAAGAAATACCACTTTTAGATATCTATCCTAGAGAAACCTGATCATGAATCAGGAGACATATGCAAGAGCTTTTATAACACTGTTCATAATAGCAAAAAAGTGAAGAAAACCAAAAACTAATTCCTCAATCCTAATTCCTAAAATAAATTCATGAATATATCTATTGGGGTATATTCACAATGGGAGACACTATAAAGAGTGAAAATAAATGAACTACAGATACAGCCAATAACATAGATAAATCTCAGAAATAAAATGTTGAGTGAAAAGAAGAAAATAAGACTCTAAATAGTGTAATGCCTTTTTTAAAGGCTAAAAACAAGGAAAGCTAGAGGAAATATTATGTATAAAGTAAAATATGATAAATCTAGTTTTTTAAAGGGATGCTAAAGCACAAAGATTTAGGCTAATGCTAAGTTGGGTGGGACATAGCATGGCAGGGGAGGAATAGAGATGGTCTATGGAGGGTTTATATTTTGGAGTATGAGTTCCAGGATATTTATTTCATTATTCCATTTCAGAATGTACAAACTTGTGGCAGACAGATTTTAAGATGACTCTCTTGATTCCTACCTCCAGATATTTCATGCTGATGTATAATCTCCTCCCCTTGAGTGCGGGTAGGACCTGTGACTTGTTTCCAACTAATAAACTATAACAAAAGTGATGAAATGTCACTCCCAGGACTATGATATGACATATAAAACTCCATTTTCCTACCAAATTTGCTCTAGAGTCTTGTTCTCCTTGCTGGTTTTGAAGAAGCAAGCTGCCATGAGCCCTAGAGCTACAAACAAATAAATTGTGCCAACGAACTGAGTGAATCTCTAAGCTGACCCTTCCCCAGTCCAGCCTCTGGGTGAAAACTCAGCCAACACTTTGATTACAACCTTGCAGAGGACTCAGATAAGCTCTGCCCAGACTCCTGACTCACAGAAACTGGTAATATAAATGTGTGTGATTTTAAGACACAAAATCTGTGATGATCTGTTATGTAGTAACAGGTAACTAATATAGCTTGCATTACATATATTAATTGTAATGCAGTAGAATTTATCAATCTTTTCTTTAGTTGCTAGTATTTTTTTTGTGTTAAGAAATTATCTCTATCCTGAGATTGAAACATAGTACCCTGATTTATTTACAAAGATTAAATTTTACTACTCAAATTTAATTTTTAACTTGTGGAAATTTGTTGTTTTGTATAGTATACCAAGACATTGTTACTTCTCTCCTATATGTTTAGCTAATTATGATAGCCTTATAATAAATATTTTCCCTTTTAAAGCAAGTTCTTGCAGCTCATTATCTTCATTATGTCAGGGCTATTCTTGGAACTTTCCCCTTCCAGATAAATTTAATAAACAGCTTGTCAAGTTACCACACTTAACTGTCCTAAAATTCTTTATATGATGTTTATTGAATTTATATTCTCTCTTGAGTAATCTGAGAATTGACATCTCTATGAAAATGAGTCTTCCTCTCTCCACAGTGTACCTCTACATTTATTAGGTCGCCTTTAATGTTTTTATAATTTTCTCTATTATTGTTTTACACATCTTTTGTTAAGTTTGCTCTTATAGGTGTCTTATGTTTATTGTTGGTATTGAAAAGGTCATCTTATTCATTACATTTTAAGTATGCTCTTTTACTAACTCTAATAATCTTTCTGTTGATTCTCTTGCATATTTCACATAGACATCATATCATCTGCTAATATTAATCATTTTGCCACTGGCTTTCAAATATTTATATTTTAATACATTTCTTATTCTTACCGTTACTAAAATCTTCAATATGATTTGAATAGAAATAGTAGGAATGAAAAATATTCTTAACATTAATCCTGAATTTTTAAAAATTGCCTCTAACTTCTCACCTTTAAGGATGATATTCCCTGTGTCTTTGTGACAGATACTCTTTATGGAATAACAAAAGTTTCACCAATTTTCTATTTTGGCAAAAGTTACTTTCTTTGTTTTTTTTTTTTTGTTACTTATTTATTTATTTATGGCTGTGCTGGGTCTTCGTTTCTGTGCGAGGGCTTTCTCTAGTTGTGGCAAGCGGGGGCCACTCTTCATCGCGGCGCGCGGGCCTCTCACTATCATGGCCTCTCTTGTTGCAGAGCACAGGCTCCAGACGCGCAGGCTCAGTAATTGTGGCTCAAGGGCCCAGCTGCTCCGCGGCACGTGGGATCTTCCCAGACCAGGGCTTGAACCCGTGTCCCCTGCATTGGCAGGCAGATTCTCAACCACTGCGCCACCAGGGAAACCCAAATGTTACTTTCTTTTATTTGTTTTCTTCTTTCTTTCAAATCTGAGAGTTGAATATATTAAATGTTTTTGTGCATCTGTTGGGATGACATTAAGTTTTTCTATAGTAATATCTAAATGATATAGATTACTTTAATATATTTTTGACATGATAAACAACCCTTGCATTCCTGGAATAAATCTTATTTGGCTGTGTAATTTTTAAATATTCTGCTTAAATACGTTTGATATTTTACTATTATTATATATTGGTTTCAAAGATACTCTTGCCTCATATACTGAGTTAGAATGTATCATTCCCTCTTTTCTATTTTAGAAGAAACTTATAATACTGGAATAATTTTCCCTGGAAGCTTTGTTAGAACTCCCTTTTAAGCATTTGATCCTGGTGCTTTTTGTTTGTGTGTGAGTGTGTGTGTTTGTGTATGTGTGTTGGGGGAAGATGACTATTAATTTAACTTCTTTAGTGATTAGAAAATATTCTGACTTTTCATATTTTTATGGTGATATATGTATGCATATGTATATTGTATAAGAATATATATATGTGTATATATATATATATATATATATATATATATATTTTTTTTTTTTTTTTTTAGAAAAAAACATTTGGTTACCCTATTTTAGAGCACTGAAGAAACCACGTGGCAACATGACCCAGACAACAGGGGCACTGAGCCTCTAGTCATGCTGCAAAGTAATTAGGCAGAAAGGAATTGCAGAAGCAAATGATTGGAAGGAAAAAAAATATCTAAGGAAATATGACTGAAATTTTTCCATTTACAATAACCAGAGGGTAAGAGGTCCCCAACATGATTTAAAAATCCCAAATAAAAGCTTTCTGCTGAAGCAGGTTTCTGAGCTTGAATTCATACCACAGGAGGGTCAGAACTGTATCACAGTCTGCCCAGTCTGACCCTGGGCTACTCTCACTAACTCCAGCATGGGAAGTGTTCTGAACCTCCTGGAACAAAGATAAAATTGAGGGCCTGCCGTTAGCCCCTGCAACATTTTTTTTTTTTTTAATAAATTTATTTATTTATTTATTTATTTTTTGGCTGTGTTGGGTCTTTGTTGCTGCAGGTTGGCTTTTCTCTAGTTGTGGCGAGTGGGGGCTACTCTTCGTTGCAGTGCGTGGGCTTCTCATTGCAGTGGCTTCTTTTGTTGCGGAGCATGGGCTCTAGGCACGCGGGCTTCAGTAGTTGTGGCTCGTGGGCTCAGTAGTTATGGCTCATGGGCTCTAGAGCACAGGCTCAGTAGTTGTGGTGCATGGGTTTAGTTGCTCCGTGGCATGCGGGATCTTCCCGGACCAGGGCTTGAACCCATATCCCGAGCGTTGGCAGGCGGATTCTCAATCACTGTGCCAGCAGAGAAGCCCCCTGCAGCATTTAGATGCCACAAATCTACCATGAAAGACATCCGTGGGCCATCCTCCACTGACGCTTCGTGGAATGCAACGTGCAGGAAAGAATCATGGAAGAGGAGGCAGTGTCCTTCTGCCCAACACCAGGGCTCTCCTCCTACCACTAGCTCAGAGTCCCTGGAGTTTTCAGGCCTAAATGGTATTGGATGCAGATGTTGGTGAATCCCTAGTGGTCCCTAGTAGTGGGTTATCACAGTCCCAGGGCCCTAGCTATCCTATCTCTGTCTGTCTATCTATGTATCTATGTATCTATCTGTCTATCATCTACCTTTTTTTTTAAAAACTTTCTCTTTGTTATATAATACTGGTTGCTGTAACCTATTCTTTTTTTACACCTATGATTGTGGAGATTCTGCTCTTTTTCCAGATCTGAAAATCTCTCATCTATTATTTCTGAAGATATTACTGTTCTAATTTCACTATTCTTTTTCTGAAATTCAGATTAAACATATGTTAGAACTCATTGTATCTCCCATGTCTCTTGACATTTCTTTCATGTTTCCATCTCTTTGTTTCCTTGCACATAATTTGAATAACTTCTGCATATCCTATTTTCCTGTTCATTGTTTCTTTTTTTTTTTTTTAAACATCTTTATTGAAGTATAATTGCTTTACAATGGTGTGTTAGCTTCTGCTTTATAACAAAGTGAATCAGTTATACATATACAATATGTTCCCATATCTCTTCCCTCTTGCATCTCCCTCCCTCCCACCCTCCCCATCCCACCCCTCTAGGTGGTCACAAAGCACCGAGCTGATCTCCCTGTGCTATGCGGCTGCTTCCCACTAGCTATCTATTTTACATTTGGTAGTGTATATATGTCCATGACACTCTCTCACCCTGTCACATCTCACCCCACCCCCTCCCCATATCCTCAAGTCCATTCTCTAGTAGGTCTGTGTCTTTATTCCCGTCTTGCCACTAGGTTCTTTATGGCTGTTTTTTTTTTTTTCCTTAGATTCCGTATATATGTGTTAGCATACTGTATTTGTTTTTCTTTTTCTGACTTACTTCACTCTGTAACTTCACTCTGTATGACAGACTCTAACTCCATCCACCTCATTACAAATGCCTCCATTTCATTTCTTTTTATGGCTGAGTAATATTCCATTGTATATATGTGCCACATCTTCTTTATCCATTCATCTGTCGATGGACATTTAGGTTGCTTCCATGTCCTGGCTATTGTAAATAGAGCTGCAATGAACATTTTGGTACATGACTCTTTTTGAACTATGGCTTTCTCAGGGTATATGCCCAGTAGTGGGATTGCTGGGTCGTATGGTAGTTCTATTTGTAGTTTTTTAAGGAACCTCCATACTGTTCTCCATAGTGGCTGTATCAATTTACATTCCCACCAACAGTGCAAGAGTGTTCCCTTTCCTCCACACCCTCTCCAGCATTTATTGTTTCTAGATATTTTGATGATGGCCATTCTGACCGGTGTGAGATGATATCTCATTGTAGTTTTGACTTGCATTTCTCTAATGATTAATGATGTTGAGCATCCTTTCATGTGTCTGTTGGCAATCTGTATATCTTCTTTGGAGAAATGTCCATTTAAGTCTTCTGCCCATTTTTGGATTGGGTTGTTCGTTTTTTTGTTATTGAGCTGCATGAGCTGCTTGTAAATCTTGGAGATTAATCCTTTGTCAGTTGCTTCATTTGCAAATATTTTCTCCCATTCTGATGGTTGTCTTTTGGTCTTGTTTATGGTTTCCTTTGCTGTGCAAAAGCTTTTAAGTTTCATTAGGTCCCATTTGTTTATTTGTGTTCTTATTTCCATTTCTCTGGGAGCTGGGTCAAAAAGAATCTTGCTGTGATGTATGTCATAGAGTGTTCTGCCTATGTTTTCCTCTAAGAGTTTGATAGTGTCTGGCCTTACACTTAGGTCTTTAATCCATTTTGAGTTTATTTTTGTGCATGGTGTCAGGGAGTGTTCTAATTTCATACTTTTACATGTATCTGTCCAATTTTCCCAGCACCACTTATTGAAGAGGCTGTCTTTTCTCCACTGTATATGCTTGCCTCCTTTATCAAAGATAAGGTGACCATATGTGAGTGGGTTTATCTCTGGGCTTTCTATCCTGTTCCATTGATCTATATTTCTGTTTTTGTGCCAGTACCAAACTGTCTTGATTACTGTAGCTTTATAATATAGTCTGAAGTCAGGGAGCCTGATTCCTCCAGCTCCATTTTTCGTTCTCAGGATTGCTTTGGCTATTCGGGGTCTTTTGTGTTTCCATACAAATTGTGAAATTTTTTGTTCTAGTTCTGTGAAAAATGCCAGTGGTAGTTTGATAGGGATTGCATTGAATCTGTAGATTGCTTTGGGTAGTAGAGTCATTTTCACAATGTTAATTCTTCCAATCCAGGAACATGGTATATCTCTCCATCTATTTGTATCATCTTTAATTTCTTTCATCAGTGTCTTATAATTTTCTGCATACAGGTCTTTTGTCTCCTTAGGTAGGTTTATTCCTAGATATTTTATTCTTTTTGTTGCAATGGTAAACGGGAGTGTTTTCTTAATTTCACTTTCAGATTTTTCGTCATCAGTGTATAGAAATGCAAGAGATTTCTGTGCATTAATTTTGTATCCTGCTACTTTACCAAATTCATTGATTAGCTCCAGGAGTTTTCTGGTAGCATCTTTAGGATTCTCTATGTATAGTATCATGTCATCTGCAAATAGTGACAGCTTTACTTCTTCTTTTCCGATTTGGATTCCTTTTATTTCTTTTTGTTCTCTGATTGCTGTGGCTAACACTTCCAAAACTATGTTGAATAATAGTGGTGAGAGTGGGCAACCTTGTCTTGTTCTGATCTTAGTGGAAATGGTTTCAGTTTTTCACCATTGAGGACAATGTTGGCTGTGGTTTGTCATATATGGCCTTTATTATGTTGAGGAAAGTTCCCTCTATGCCTACTTTCTGCAGGGCTTTTATCATAAATAGGTGTTGAATTTTATCGAAAGCTTTCTCTGCATCTATTGAGATGATCATATGGTTTTTCTCCTTCAATTTGTTAATATGGTGTATCACATTGATTGATTTGCATATATTGAAGAATCCTTGCATTCCTGGGATAAACCCCACTTGATCATGGTGTATGATCCTTTTAATGTGCTCTTGGATTCTGTTTGCTAGTATTTTGTTGAGGATTTTTGCATCTATGTTCATCAGTGATATTGGCCTGTCATTTTCTTTCTTTGTGACATCTTTGTCTGGTTTTGGTATCAGGGTGATGGTGGCCTCGTAGAATGAGTTTGGGAGTGTTCCTCCCTCTGCAATATTTTGGAAGAGTTTGAGAAGGATAGGTGTTAACTCTTCTCTAAATGTTTGATAGAATTCACCTGTGAAGCCATCTGGTCCTGGGCTTTTGTTTGTTGGAAGGTTTTTAATCACAGTTTCAATTTCAGTGCTTGTGATTGGTCTGTTCATATTTTCTATTTCTTCCTGGTTCAGTCTCGGCAGTTTGTGCATTTCTAAGAATCTGTCCATTTCTTCCAGGTTGTCCATTTTATTGGCATAGAGTTGCTTGTAGTAATCTCTCATGATCGTTTTTATTTCTGCAGTGTCAGTGGTTACTTCTCCTTTTTCATTTCTAATTCTATTGATTTGAGTCTTCTTTTTCTCTTGATGAGTCTGACTAATGGTTTATCAATTTTGTTTATCTTCTCAAGGAACCAGCTTTTAGTTTCATTGATTTTTGCTATTGTTTCCTTCATTTCTTTTTCATTTATTTCTGACCTGATCTTTATGATTTCTTTCCTTCTGCTAGCTTTGGGGTTTTTTTGTTCTTCTTTCTCTAATTGCTTTAGGTGCAAGGTTAGGTTTTTTATTCGAGATGTTTCCTGTTTCTTGAGGTAGGCTTGTATTGCTATAAACTTCGCTCTTAGCACTGCTTTTGCTGCATCCCATAGGTTTTGGATCGTCGTATCTCCATTGTCATTTGTTTCTAGGTATTTTTTGATTTCCCCTTTGATTTCCTCAGTGATCACTTCGTTATTAAGTAGTGTATTGTGTAGCCTCCATGTGTTTGTATTTTTTACAGATCTTTTCCTGTAATTGATATCTAGTCTCATAGCGTTATGGTCGGAAAAGATACTTGATACGATTTCAATTTTCTTAAATTTACCAAGGCTTGATTTGTGACCCAAGATATGATCTATCCTGGAGAATGTTCCATGAGCACTTGAGAAAAATGTGTATTCTGTTGTTTTTGGATGGAATATCCTATAAATATCAATTAAGTCCATCTTGTTTAATGTATCAGTTAAAGCTTCTGTTTCCTTATTTATTTTCATTTTGGATGATCTGTCCATTGGTGAAAGTGGGGTGTTAAAGTGCCCTACTATGATTGTGTTGCTGTCGATTTCCCCTTTTATGGCTGTTAGTATTTGCCTTATGTATTGAGGTGCTCCTATGTTGGGTGCATAAATATTTACAATTGTTATACCTTCCTCTTGGATCGATCCCTTGATCATTATATAGTGTCCTTCTTTGTCTCTTGTAATAGTCTTTATTTTAAAGTCTGTTTTGTCTGATATGAGAATTGCTACTCCAGCTTTCTTTTGATTTCCATTTGCATGGAATATCTTTTTCCATCCCCTCACTTTCAGTCTGTATGTGTCTCTAGGTCTGAAGTGGGTCTCTTGTAGACAGCATATATATGGGTCTTGTTTTTCTATCCATTCAGCCAGCCTGTGTCTTTTGGTGGGAGCATTTAATCTATTTACATTCAAGGTAATTATCGATATGTATGTTCCTATTCCCATTTTCTTTAATGTTTTGGCTTTGTTATTGTAGGTGTTTTCCTTCTCTTGTGTTTCTTGCCTAGAGAAGTTCCTTTAGCATTTGTTGTAAAGCTGGTTTGGTGGTGCTGAACTCTCTCAGCTTTTGCTTGTCTGTAAAGGTTTTAATTTCTCCATCACATCTGAATGAGATCCTTGCTGGGTAGAGTAATCTTGGTTGTAGGTTTTTCTCCTTCATCACTTTAAGTATATCCTGCCACTCCCTTCTGGCTTGCAGAGTTTCTGCTGAAAGATCAGCTGTTAACCTTATGGGGATTCCCTTGTGTGTTATTTGTTGTTTTTCCCTTGCTGCTTTTAATATGTTTTCTTTATATTTAATTTTTGACAGTTTGATTAATATGTGTCTTGGCGTGTTTCTCCTTCGGTTTATCCTGTATGGGACTCTCTGTGCTTCCAGGACTTGATTAACTATTGCCTTTCTCATATTAGGGAAGTTTTCAACTATAATCTCTTCAAATATTTTCTCAGTCCCTTTCTTTTTCTCTTCTTCTTCTGGGACCCCTATAATTCGAATGTTGGTGCATTTAATGTTGTCCCAGAGGTCTCTGAGACTGTCCTCAGTTCTTTTCATTCTTTTTTCTTTAACCTGCTCTGCAGTAGTTATTTCCACCATTTTATCTTCCAGGTCACTTATCCTTTCTTCTGCCTCAGTTATTCTGCTATTGATCCCATCTAGAGTATTTTTAATTTCATTTATTGTGTTTTTCATCGTTGCTTGGTTCCTCTTTAGTTCTTCTACATCCTTGTTAAATGTTTCTTGCATTTTGTCTATTGTATTTCCAGGATTTTGGATCATCCTTACTATCATTATTCTGAATTCTTTTTCAGGCAGACTACCTATTTCTTCTTCATTTGTTAGGTCTGGTGTGTTTTGACCCTGCTCCTTCATCTGCTGTGTGTTTTTCTGTTGTCTCATTTTGCTTATCTTACTGTGTTTGTGGTCTCCTTTTCACAGGCTGCAGGTTCGTAGTTCCCGTTGTTTTTGGTATCTGTCCCCAGTGGCTAAGGTTGGTTCAGTGGGTTGTGTAGGCTTCCTGGTGGAGGGAACTAGTGCCTGAGTTCTGGTGGATGAGGCTGGATCTTGTCTTTCTGGTGAGCACATCCATGTCTGGTGGTGTATTTTGGGGTGTCTGTGGCCTTATTATGATTTTAGGCAGCCTCTCTGCTAATGGATGGGGCTGTGTTCCTGTCTTGCTAGTTGTTTGGCATAGGGTGTTCAGCACTGTAGCTTGCTGGTCATTGAGTGATGCTGGGTCTTGATGTTGAGATGGAGATCTCTGAGAGATTTTTGCCGTTTGGTATTACGTGGAGCTGGGAGGTCTCTTGTGGACCAGTGTCCTGAAGTTGGCTCTCCCACCTCAGAGGTACGGCCCTGATGCCTGGCTGGAGCACCAAGAGCCTTTCGTCCACACGGCTCAGAGTAAAAGGGAGAAAAAATAGAAAGAAAGAAAGAAAGAGGCTATAATATAGTGAAGTAAAATAAAGCTATTATAAAGCAAAGCTATACAGACAAAATCTCACCCAGAAGCATATACATATACACTCACAAAAAAAGGAAAAGGGGAAAAATTCATATATCCTGCTCCCAAAGTCTACCTCCTGAATTTGGGATGATACGTTGTCTATTCAGGTATTCAACAGATGCAGGCACATCAAGTTGTTTGTGGAGTTTTAATCCGCTGCTTCTGAGGCTGCTGGGAGAGATTTCCCCTTCTCTTCTCTGTTCGCACAGCTCCTGGGGTTCAGCTTTGGATTTGGACCCGCCTCTGCGTGTAGGTCGCCTGAGGGCGTCTATTCCCCGCCCAGACAGGACGGGGTTAAAGGAGCAGCTGCTTCGGGGGCTCTGGCTCACCCAGGCCGCGGGGAGGGAGGGGTACAGAGGAGGCGGGGCGAGCCTGCGGCGTCAGAGGCCGGCGTGACGTTGCAGCAGCCTGAGGTGCACCGTGTGTTCTCCCGGGGAACTTGTCCCCGCATCACGGGAGCCTGGTGGTGGCGGGCTGCACAGGCTCCCGGGAGGGGCGGTGTGGAGACTGACCTGTGCTCACACACAGGCTTTTTGGAGGCGGCAGCCGCAGCCCCAGCGTCTCATGCCCGTCTCTGGGGCCCGCGCTGATCGCTGCGGCTCGCGCCAGTCTGTGTAGCTTGTTTAGGCGGCGCTCTGAATCCCCTCTCCCTGCGCGCCTTGAAACAAAGAGGCAAGAAAAAGTCTCTTGCCTCTTTGGCAGCTGCAGACTTTTTCCTGGACTCCCTACCAGCCAGCTGTGGTGCGCTAACCCCTTCAGGCTGTGTTCACGCCGCCAGCCCCAGTCCTCTCCCTGCGATCCGAGGGAAGCTGAGCCTCAGCTCCCAGCCCCGCCTGCCCCGGCGGGTGAGCAGACAAGCCTCTCGGGCTGCTGAGTGCTGCTCGGCGCCGAGCCTCTGTGCGGGAGTCTCTCCGCTTTGCCCTCCGCACCCCTGTGGTTGTGCTCTCCTCCTTGGCTCCGAAGCTTCCCCCCTCTGCCACCCGCAGTCTCTGCCCACGAAGGGGCTTCCTAGTGCGTGGAAATCTTTCCTCCTTCACGGCTCCCTCCCGCTGGTGCAGGTCCCGTCCCTATTTTTTGTCTCTGTTATTTCTTTTTTCTTTTGCCCTACCCAAGTACGTGGGGAGTTTCTTGCCTTTTGGGAGGTCTGACGTTTTCTGCCAGTGTTCATTGGGTGTTCTGTAGGAGCAGTTCCACGTGTAGATGTATTTCTACTCTATCTGTGGGAAGGAAGGTGATCTCCGCGTCTTACTCTTCCACCATCTTCTCTCCTCCCCCTGTTCATTGTTTCTTAAGCTGACTTTGTTGTTTAATCCATGCATGGAGATTTTAATTTCTGGAATTGCATTTTTTATTTCAGAAGCTGTACTTAGCTTTTTCTTAAGATAGCAACTTTTTCACTACTCTTTTTCTTTTTCCATGTTTATTTCATATTTATTTCTTCATGCTTTTTTATACATTATTGCTTTATGTTTTATAATTAATAATTTCAGTATCCGAGATCATAGAGGATTCAAATTTATTATTTGTTGCTTTTGCTTTCATTCCTACTTCATAGTGGTTTGTTTTCTTTTTTCTTTTAACCTTATTTTTTATTGTTGAATATATTTTGCTTAGGTTATTCTCTGGCATACGAAGGCCTATTATGGGTACTTTTTCCACCAGAAAGGATTTGTAGTGGATTTTGCCTGTTCCCTGGGATGCTACCATCCTGGAACCAATTTCTTTTGTCATGAGGGATCAAGAATGTGGAGTTCTCAGGCTGAGCTTTCTGACTTTGCTACACACTTAGGTTCTCTAAGGATTATATATTGTTGTGTATCTCTAGAAAATATACCCCCCCCCACTTTGAATGTGCTAACCATTCACAACTTTCTGCTTCAATTTCAACTTACTGTTGTTTGTTTACTTCTATTTTTAGGTCTTTTGAGATTTCTTTATTTTCTAGGGAAACTAGAAATGTAATTAAAGGTAAGATTACAGGCAGAATCTAGTTATATGTTAGTGGGAAGGTCACTTAAGGTACATAGTCTTCCTTACTAAGTGGAAATCTTGTGATATTTTGAAATCTGGTGTATGTACCTTGAAAAATGCCATAGTAACTTTACCCTACTTTATATGTTCAGATTTCATAAATATTATAGAGTTTTTAGTTGTATTGCCTACTTCCAAAATTTAGATCTAAAATACTGTGTGCAATGCGATGGCTTTTTACTGTTATCTTACATAAGCTGGAAATATGTTTCCCACAATTCTCTCCTTCTTAGCATGCTTGATCACAACAGAAATTTGCATGAGATTTGGAAGTCAAAAGGGAAGCAACAATTGTACTCATAAAGTTGGTGCAGAGCCTCAGGCACCACTGTAGTTCATGAATGTTGTGGCTGATATGCTGGCTCACCTCATTGAGGGGTGGCAACAACGTAACTTCAGTTCCTATAGCCCCTGCTAGAATTCTCCCTTTATTTTCTTTGAGACTCAGGCCAAACATGTGTGCAGCTGTGCTGAAGGGCACAGACTTGTGTTTAGTCACCCTGTTGGAGTTTGATGCACTGACACACTTGGATTCCAGATTGTCCTTGTGGGGTTCAGTTTGTACTCATGGATTTCATTTGCCTGTGGGATCAAGGTTACCCATATTTCTCTTCACTTTGCATTTAGATATTTTTTTCCCCAATTGCCTGTCTTTCTGATTTGTAAGGATTTCAGGCCCATTGCAAGAAGAGAGTCAATAGCGTCCAGTAGACTTCTTTACAGTCCCTGGTTGGTGACTTTTATCTAATCACCCACTATCCTCTTCAGAATTATTTTCCTGGCTGTTCTCATTATTCTGCAAAGTTTAATTCCCAAAAGACATTTCTTATTCCATATTACTCTTAGTATACCCTAAGCAAACTCTAGCTGATATAGAAATGATCATTAAAATCAGGAAAATTTTGAAAATTAGTTTGGTGAAGCTATTGAAAAAGTAAAATGTTTTGGAATACATAGCCTTTTGTTTGGATTCTAGCTCTGCCCTCTACTTTCCCTTTCACCTTGAGCAATTTATTGAAATTTTCAGAGGCTTAGTTAGTTGTCTAAAATTAAAATGAAGATTTTTGTGACAGTTATGAGGATATGCATTTAACACAGTTTCTGGTACATAGTATACCCTGAATGAATGTTGCTTATTATCATTGTTTATTATTAAATGATTAGAAGTTTAAAGGAGTTCACTGTGTATTAGCTATGCTTATTAATATAATTACTCTGGCCATGAAGTGAAATCTAAAATATATCTACTTCTAATTGCAGAATCTCAAAGTCTTTTGATGTTATTTTTTAAATTCATATTTAAAGTATACATTGTACCTATTTTTTCTGTGTAAGCTCAACAGTGATGAAGTATTTGAATACAAGTGTGAAAATGCTTAATAGCCATCATACTCAGTATTCCCTGGTAGATTAATTCTGCTTTTCTACTGAAGACATATAAAATTTCTGTGAAATAATTATTGCAGCGTGTGCAATTTGGCCATATTTTAACCTTTTACTTCTGGTTAATATATTTTTCAAAGCATTTAGATATAATTTGAATTATGTAAATAATTATTTGTATGGAATATTAAAAAGTAATTATTTTAAAGCAGTGTAAAAGATTAAAAAATTTACTATTTCCAACTTATAAGTTACAGGAGCATATTGGTGTACATTATTATAGATTTAATGAACCATGAAAAGTTATGATTAAGTTAGAGAAAGCCTTTTTATTTATCATCATGCATTTTAAGAGCTATATTAAAATGTAGTAATGGACTGCACAAATTAAAGCCAAAAAAAGTATAGATTCCAATCATAAGATCATAAAGAATGCTAGCCTAGGCATTGTCTTTCATTTTGGACTTAACCTCACCAATGCAACCAACTCATACATAATTACAATAAGTTTTCATGCTAGATTCTGATTTGGAAACCTCTCTCTCTCTGTCTCTGTGTGTGAGGATATATATGCATACACACACATGTATATTTGAGATTGTCAGTAAGTCAGTACTCTAGCAAATTCAATAGTTGCATATTCTATCCAATTTAATCACATGCCAATCAACTAAAAGAGGAAAAAAGAAAGAATCACTTCTTCTGGAACAAAAACTTTTACATATGAATCATTTGCCTACAAATTTGTAATGTTTAGCAAATCAAGCATTATGTTTTGACACTTGAGAAGAGAATAAGAATTGCAATACGATAAATGTTACCATATAATAAGAAAGAATTAAAATTTATTTATAGAAGACCTGGTTAAGTTTACTCCTAACTGATTGCAATAATGTCCCCGAGGAGTCTTATAACAAAATATAGTATGAATAATATAATGAGGCTCATTATTACCAACAAAAACTAATGCATTGTTCATGAAAATATGAAGTATCTATGTGAAAGGTAAATAGTAGTCTGTTAAGATGGAAGTGCTATTAGATCAAATATGTTCCATTTATTAGGTAAGGTAAACCTACATATTTTGAACACCTACAGTGGGATATGGCAGACCAAGACAGAGTGAAACCTGGAAATATAATCACTGGAATGGGGTTCCAGTTCCATCTGAGACTAGAATACTTTTAGAGGATAGAGTATATGGAGACAGGTAAGACTTGGTAAGCAGTCAATGGAATTGACACAATTTCAAGAAAGTTCTAGGCATCTTTATAGGCTAGTGGAGAAAGGCTATGGGAATTCCAAAACCAATGAGGTTTAGTAATCTCAGTGAAAGGTTTGTCAACAGGTATTAGGACATAAGTTCTGATAATTGGAGTAAGCCACAGGATTTCAGCTCCTGATAGAAGTATTATCAAGACTAAGAAAAGACCCTCAGGTCTGAAAAAAAGGGTATTAGACTGGTTATCAATATAGAGATTGATCAACTCAGAACTGGTATAAATGATCAGAATGGGGTTCATGATTTGGGGGTGTATTCCTGCCTTTAAACTTGGGTAAAAAGAGGTTCTTTCCCTAGTCCATGTGCTTTACATGATACCAAAGCTGAAACCAGCCTCTGTACCCTGACACCAAATTGAATCTTGGAGACAGAGTTTTGGGTGAAGTAGAAAAGAATAGCTTTATTGCTTTGCCAGGCAAAGGAGGCTGCAGCAGGCTAATGCCCTCAGAACTGTGTGTCCCAATCCAGGGGGTTTTGTGAGGAGTTTTATAGTCAAGGGGCGGGGCTGCTGATAAGGATCAGGGTGCTTACGGGGCCCACACACCCTTCATCTGGCATCAGGTGATGATGGGCAAGCTGTGACCTTCTCTGTAATGAAAAGTGCTTCATCAAGTAGTTAACATCTTCCGTTTGGTGGGGGTTTCAGTTCTGCAGAAGAGCTCAAAGGTATTGCTATGTGTATCCCTTGAGGCAGAACCAGGACCCTGCCCCAAGGCTGCACTGTTGTTTCTTGGCTGCTCCTCCCTTGTTTCTGCATCCCCTTCCTTCCCTGATTAGCAACTGTTTGAACCTGCCCTTTGGAACTTAGGGAAGGGGACACAGAAAGGCTTTTGTGCCCAGGAGCCCCACAGGGTCCTGCTCGGTTTCAATACCACATATTGCACAGATTTCCTGGTGTACAAGTGCAAGAATACTTCTAGAGGAAATATCCAGGAATAGAATTGTAGGGAATAGGTTGGTTCAACTTTACCAGATAATGCTAAATAATTTTCCAAAAAGACTTCGATGCATACTTCCACTAAAAATGTACGAGAGTTCCCATGTTGAAATGTTCATCATCATTTCTTGACTTTTTAAACTTTTAGACCATCTCTTAACTTTGAAATAAAATTTAATTGTAAGTTTAATTTGCATTTCTCTGTGGAACTTTTATGTCTTTTCAAATGCTTTTTGGCCATCCATTTTTCTTCTGTGAAATGGCATATATCTCCTTTGTCAGGATTCTGCAAGGCTGTTTGTGTTTCACCTTTGGATTTAGACTTTTTCTGAATACAAGACCCTTATCTATTTTATGTGTTGCTTTTATTTCATGATTATCTGTAACTTATCTTTCCAATCTCTTTATGGTATTTTTGATGAATTAAAATAAAGTGTAGTGCATTTGGATTTATCAATCATTTCCTCTATTGTCCTTACTTTTCATATATTCTTCAAGAAGTATTTTTCTATTTCTTGCTTATAAACATATTCTATTTTTTCTTCTAATGTTTTCATAAGTTTTCTTTCATTTTTAAAGTATGCAATCTGGAATCAACTTTTGTGTGTGATATGAGAAGAATCTAATTTTGTTTTTCAAATTATGAATTACCAATTGTCCTATACCATTTACTGAATAGTGCATAATTTTCCATAAATTTTTGGATCCAATTCTGGTTTTCTTTCTTCTGGTCCATCAAACTATCTTTCTTACCATGACTTTCTAATAAATCTTGGCATTGTAGGGCTATTCCCTTTGTAAGCAGATAGGGTAAGGAGTCCCAGAAGAAAGAGAACCAGGCTTGGCTTTCTTACAGAAGAGAAGCCATTTTGGCCTAACCCATTTTATGATCTAAGCCTGACCACAATGCTTACCCTTGAACAGGTCTCAGTAATTAATGATCTTAAGGGAACAAAAAAATGCAGAAACAATCAACTGTTATCAGGCAAGAGAAGTAACAATAGCAAAGATAACAAATCAGTCGTAAAGACTCCCAGTTCTATTTCAGTGGTGGAGACTAGACTGGAGCACTGTCTTTAGCGGTTTTGCAGAATTTAAATCCCCCCTCAGGTGTTCAGACACCAGATCAACTGGAATCTGGGATGATGATGTTGACCTTTCCTGACCCTCATGACTCAAGTAAAGCTTGGATTATGTCAACCACCCAAGCCCCAGTGAATATGCATGTACCCTTAGCTTAAAACTCCCCCAATTTTTCTTTTCAGGGAGACTCTGGTTTGGGAAAAATCTCCGTTGTTCTCCTTACTTGCTGCAAGTAGTAAATCATTCCTTCTCCCGATCTTTGGTTTGGTTGTGTCTTATGGTTCAACAACCACCAAGATGAACCCAGTTTTTCAGGTAAAACTTCATATTTTTATGTTTTTTCAATACCCTTGTACTTCCATGTTAAATTGAGTATCCGCTAGTCAATTTTGAAGGGAACATGTGGGATTTTGATCCGAATTGCATTGAATCCATAGACCAAGATGAACAAGTATGCATGATGTTGTACTTCCTTTTTCATAAATATGTTATATCTATTTATTTTGATTTTCTTAAAGTCATCAATAAAATTTTATAATTTTTCTATTAAGAAAATGTATCAGATTTATTCCAAGAAAAAATGTTTTCATTGCTATTATAAGCTGTATAGTTCACATTTTCTAACCTTTCATTACTGGTATGGAGAAACAACTGAATTTTATATATTAATCTTTTAACTGATAACATTGTTAAACTCTTCTGTTTATCCGAATGATTTACCCTTTTGATTCTTTTATATTTTGTATTTTGTACACAGGCAGTCATAACTTCTGCAAATTATGATAACTTTTTAAACAATCCAATCTTTATATACTTTTCTATTCTTAGTGTGCTTACTAAGGCCTCCAATATTATGTTAAGTAGAAGTGGAGAGAGGAGAAATTTTAGCTCAGGTCCTTCAGATAGTAGAGTATGAGACGATACTGATGCTGAAAACTTGGCCTGTGTGCACCAGTGCTGAATCGAATCTCAGAAATAGAGTTTTAGGTGAAGTAGAAAAGAATAGCTTTATTGTTCTGCTAGGCAAAGTGGACACAGTGGTGCCCCTCATATACTATGTGTCTCAACCCAGGAGGGTTTGGTGAGGAGTTTTATAAACGGTTCAAGGGTGGGGTTGCTGATGAGATTAGGGAGTGTGCAGGGCCCACACTCCTTTAATCTGGCCTCAGGTAGTCTCTGGATAACCTTCTCCAGTTCTTGAGGCTATCAAACAGTGACCTTCTCTCTGGAAGGAGGATTGCTTCATCTTCCATTTATTGGGGGTTTTAGTTCTATAATGAGCTCAAAAGATATTGTTATGGTATCCCTTGAGGTGGAACCAGGACCCTGCCCCAAGGCTGTGCTATTATTTCTTGGCTGCTTCTACCTTGTCTCTGCATTCCTGATTAGCAAATGTTTGAACCTGCCCCTTGGAACCCAGGGAAGGTCATGGAGGCTGAACAGAAAGGTTCCCATGCCCAGGAGCCCCAGAAGGTCCTGCTCAGTTTCAGTACTACTTTTGTGAGGTACAAGCAAGCCCACGGTGGTAACAATGGCAAGTAAAAGGAAGCTAAGCAAGGAAAGATGCAAAACAACAAAATACAATAAATACAGTGTGTTACAATGAGCCACAAAGAGACCTAGCAGATTGGTGTGTTAGCTTGGCATGTGGGACTTTTCCAGAGAAGGAGAACTACATGCCAGAATCTTCTCCAGAAGAGAGAGAGAGGGAGAATTTATCTAGCCCTCTCCTGTTCCTCACTTTTCATTGGCAAGGTCTATTCATGACAGAACTTCTGATTTATGTTATCTGGTGGCTGGTCTGGAAGTCAGATCCCATGTCCTATGCTGTGCAGTATTTTGTTTAAGTCTGCAAATGGAGGGGTGCTAACCAAGAGGGAAGAAGAGGGTCAAGGGAATTTGAGAAGCCCCACAAGGCTTCTAACCCAATAGAGCAAGCACCTTTGTTCTACTCTTAATTTTATGGATTGATTTTAACATTTACCTTTGGCTTTTTACTTGCTGTATGATTCAATAGATACATCATATCAGATTAAGGAAGTTCCTTTTATTCCAAGGTAGAGATTTTATCAAGAATAAATGTTACAGAAGATATACAGATAAGTATAAATAAGTAAGTATATGAAATAAATAAGTATATGAAAAGATATTCCACATCATTTGTCATCAGGGAAATGCAAATTAAAGCAACAATGAGATACCACTACACACCCATTAAAATGGGCAAAATCTAGGACACCGACACCAAATGCTGGTGAGGAAGCAGAGCAACAGGAACTCTCATTCATTGCTGGTGGGAATGCAAATGATACAGATACTTTGGAAGACAGTTTGGTGGTTTCTTACAAAACGAAAATACTCTTATCATAAGATCAAGCAATCGTGCTCCTTGGTATTTACCAAAAAGAGTTAAAAACTTACATCCAGGGCTTCCCTGGTGGCTCAGTGGTGGAGAGTCTGCCTGCCAATGCAGGGGACACGGGTTCGGGCCTTGGTCTGGGAAGATCCCACATGCCGCGGAGCGGCTGGGCCCGTGAGCCACAACTACTGAGCCTGCGCGTCTGGAGCCTGTGCTCTGCAGCAACAGAGGCCGCGATAGTGGGAGGCCTGCACATGGCGATGAAGAGTGGCTCCCGCTCGCCGCAACTGGAGAGGGCCCTCGCACAGAAACGAAGACCCAACACAGCAAAAATAAATAAATTAATTAATTAAAAAAAAAATTACATCCACACAAAAACCTGCATGTGGATGTTTACAACTTTATTTATAATTGCCAAAACTTGGAAACAACCAAGACGTCCTTCAGTAGGTGAATGGATAAATAAACTCTAGTACATCCAGACATTGCAATATTATTTAGTCCTGAGAAGAAATGAGCTATGGGACCATGAAAAGACATGGAGGAAACGTAAATGCATATTACTAAGTGAAAAAAGCCAAGCCAATATGAAATGTCTACGCAGGTGTCTGATTCCGACTATATGATATTCTGGAAAGGCAAAACTATGGAAATAGTAAAAAAGATCATGGTTTTTTTGGGGTTGGGGTCAGTGGGGGAGGTGGAAGGATGAATAGGTGGAGCACAGAGAATTTTTAGGCGAGTGAAAATACTCTGTATGATTTTATAATGATGGATACATGTCATTATACATTTGTCCAAACCCACAGAATGTATAATACCAAGAGTGAACGGTATTGGAAACTATGGACTTTGGGTTATTATGATGTGTCAGTGTAGGTTCATCAGTTGTAACAAATATACTCCTCTGGTAGGGGGATGTTGATGATGGACAACGCTATACGTATCGAGGCAGGAAGTTTACGGGAAATCTCTATACACTCTGTTCAATTTTGCTGTGAGCCTAAAACTTCTCTAAAAAACACTATCTTAAAAAAAATGAAGTTTGGAGTTCATCAGATTTAAATTACATTAATGTACATATTATTTGGGGGCACTTATTTTTCTTCTTCTGTGAAGTGATTGTTTATGTCTTTTGTCATTTTTCTAAGGAGCTAATTGTCATATGTCTATTGATTTGGGGAAGTTCTACATGTATACCAGATATTAATTTACTATCACATTTTCAAATTGAATTTAGCATTTACTTTCAGTTATATAAATATTTGATATAGTACAAAAGTAGCATTACAGATCACTGAGTAAATGATGGACTCTTCAATATATGGTGCTTGAACAACTGACAACCTATAGTTTCAAAATAAAATTTATTGTTAATTGTGACATTCATAGAGGGTTATAAAAACATATACAGAATTTAAAGATTAATTACAAAGAGAAAACATCACTCAGATTAAGAAATAAACATTGCCAGTGTCTTAGAAACAGCCTGTTTATCATTCACAGATCTCGTTTCCTCCCTCCGCCTTAAAGGGACCCTATTCTGATTTTTATAATAATAATTCCTTTGATTTTCTTTTAAGTTTGCTGTCAATGTTTGTACGTATAATCATTATACTGCATAGTCTTGCCTACTACTTCGTGTAAACAAAATCTCAATGACTCCACTGTCTACTTATCTCTATAAAATCCCAGGTCCCCTGCCTTTTTGTTTTTGTTTTTGAGTTGTCTCTCATTAAAGAATGTTTTCCCTATTGCAATAGTCTGAATAGAATCATCTTGTTAATTCATTTTGTCTTCCACTAAACACACACACACACACACACAAACACATATACACACTCACACACAGCTTAAAAGGTGAGAGGAGGGAGGAAATGTTTTGAGCAAGAAAAAAGTAGATTTACATATACCAGTGACGGCTTTGTATGGTTAATTGTGATATTAATGTTGAGATAAATTTCACCTTTTCAAAAAAGGTAAAATTATGATTCCTATACAGATATCAATTCAAATGCGTGATATATTAGTTAATTGTTAATGAGGACAAATGAGGGATTCAAGAACAGACATGAGATCCATTTTTGTGTGATTGCTGTGTGAATTTGGAACTCTGGGTATTTTGATGTGGCATTTTTTTAATGGTGACATACTCTCCCGTTGCATTGCAGGGCTTGTTTCAAGACTTCTCTTGTTTATCATTATTTGAAAGCCCTTTTTATAATGAAGGCATTTTAATTTAATTTCAGGGAAAGGCTTTTGTTTAAGCAATTACAGGCCACTTTTGAATTTTATTATAAGTCATCATTAACTAAGAATGCCCTTTTTACTAATTTGTTTTCAAATTTACGGTAAGACCCAAGAAAAAGGCTGCGTAGTGTGTAGGAGAGGGTTTTACCTCCTACTCATCATACATCTACGACTCTTCCGCTTGAGTTCATTTCCTCATATTTTAGCTGTTTTGGTTTATTTCTTTGTTTGTTGTCTAAACAACTCAAAATCCCTTTTTTCCTTTGTGGCAATTGAGCTCATATACACAGAGCTCATGAGTTTCTCTGGGCAGCTGGATAATGTGTTTTGCTGCCCCCATCACTACCATTTAGTAGTTGTGTAAGTTCCTGAAGTGTGAGTTTCTTCTTGTGTAAATTGGAGACAAAGTTAAAATGAGATGATCTTTGCAAAGTGCTTCATACAGTGATCATAAAATTATAAACAATAAATAATTGTTAACTGTTATATCACAATCCCCTGTTTGCCCCTTACCCTTGCTCTTGGGGCCTTCTATATCTTTGAAAACAAAATTAGGGAGATAGTACTACTGGAGAAAGATGATAATAATATAATAATAGCTGATATTTATTGAGAATTCACTATGTACCATTCAACATATTATTTTTTTATATGTCTCCAAACAGAAAATATTTTCCTCGAGGAAAAATCAAATTTAATTTGTAATTTAATCTTTCTTTTAATGACAACTTGAGATATAATTCACACATCATACCATTCACACATTCAAAGTACAGTTCAGTGGTTTTTAGTATACTCAGAGTTGTGCCACTATTACCACAAACAACTATGCATTTTCATCACCCTCAAAAAGAAACCTCACGCTCATTAGCAATTACTCACATTTCTCCCCAATCCCCAGTTCTAGGCAACCATTACTCTATTTGCTCTTTCTCTCTCGCTCTCTGTATATAAATTGCCTATTTTAGATACTTTATATGAATGAAATCATACAATATGTGGCTTTTAGTGTCTGGTTTCTTTCACTTAGTATTATGTTTTCAAGGTTATGCATGTTGTAGCATGTATCAGTACTTCATTTATTTATTTTTTAAATTTCTGAATACCATCCCATGGTAAGGATATATCACATTTTGTTTATTCATTTATGAGTTTCAATTTCTGGCTGTTTTAAATATGCTGCAATGAATATTTGTATAAAAGTTTATGTGTGGACATATATTTTTATTTCTCTTAGATATATAACTAGGAGTAGAATTGCTGGGTCATATGATAAGTCTATGTATAACCTTTTAAATTTTATTAAAAATTTTTGACATACAAAAAACTGTGTATAACTAATATATACAACTTGATGAATGTGGAGATAAGTATACTCTCATGAAACTATCTTCACAATGTAGACCATATAACTATTCATCACTTCCAAATGTTTCCATCCACTCTTTTATTTATTGTTATTATCTTTTTGTAATAAGAACACAACATAAGATCTACATCTTAGGAAGTTTTTAAATATACAACACATATTTTATGTTAAATGGGAAGGGGAAGATAAAATAAGGTTGCAGATAGAATAATACTGCTAATATTTGAATTTAAGGTTAGGACTCTTCCTGGATTATCCAGGATGCTTATATGGTCCATAGATGAGAAAGAAGGAGGTAGGAAAGTCAGAACCAGAGAGATGACTCTTCCATGAGAAAGATTCAACTGGCCATTGCTAACTTTGAAGAAATAAGGGGACCTCTAGAAAATGGGAAGATCAAGAAAGGGATTATCTCCAGAGATTCCAGAAAGGAATGAGGTTGCCAACACCCTGATTTTAGCCTGGTGAGACCCAGTTTGGACTTCAGACCTCCAGAACTAGGATAAAAAGTTTGGTTGTTTTAAGCCACTAAATGTGCACTAGCTTATTATAGTAGCAGTAGGAAATGAATACAGAGATGGCTTGGAGTAGAATAGGGGAAGGGGCATAAAGAGGAATGAAGAGTGCGGGGAGATATTTTGGAGCTAGTTTCTATAAAACATGATGGTGGGTTAGATAGCATGGGTGTGAGAGAAAAAGATATAAAACAAAATTTTCTTGAGGAAACTTGGTGCTATTAGCTGAGATGCAAAATACTGGAACAGGAGGAATTATCAAGATTTCTGTTTTGGGCCTATTATATTTGGGCTCATTGACATCCTTGGAGACAAGAAGAATCTTCCAATAATAAACCTTTAGGAAAACTCTGAACTTACCATAAAATTACTGTGCTTAAAAAAATCCAAATATTTAGTATGACATAGACCAGAGGTTGGCAAACTTTTCTATAAAGGGCCTGATAGTAAATATTCTAAGTTTTGTGGGCCAAATGGTCTTTGCTACAACCACTCAACTCTATCATGCAGTAGGAAAGCAGCCAGAGACAATATGAAAACAAATGGGCATCTCTGTGTCAAATAAAACTTGATTTACACAATCAGGCTGCAAGCCAGATTTGGCCCATGGTGTGTAGTTTCCCAACTTCTGATGTAGACTATCAGAGCATTTATTTGAAAAATGTATATCACTTCATAGAGGTGGCACTAATATCACAAAAGGAGGGAAAAAATCTTCTTTATGAAAGACATTGCAAGCTAAACAAATGGATTGTAGATATGATTTATTATTATTATTGTTAGTAATAGTAATAGTGCTAGTTAACATTCGTTGCACACTTACTCTACTAAGAATTTTTCAGGTACTATGTTACTTAAGCTTCTTTAAAAATCCAGTAAGTTACATATTACCAATATCCCTAAATTTACAAATGAGGTAACTGAGGGTTAGGGGATTAGTAAATAACCAACGTTTATAAAGTGTATCTATTCTTTGTTAAACAATCCTTTATCAATTATTAAATCATCATTTTTATAGCCAATGAGTGGCAGAGCTGTGAGTTCAATCCAAATCTGCCAAATCTAAGCATATCACTTCACCATTGCACTGCAGTGTGTGTCAATATTATGAGGTCATGTGGTCAGTTATCTCTAAGAATTATATGAGTGTTTATAAGAATGTAGAATATATAAATTTTGGAATACTCATAGAAGGTCCTGTTAAAAATTTAATAAGATCAGTTTTTAAAATCACTAATGCTGGACTTACGAAAACCTCTCATCTGAATCAGGTATATTTTTAAATAGACCTGATTAGAATATATTAATATATGTAGTTACTTCCATTCTGTATAAAGAATGAAAACACATTTACTTCCATTCTGTGTAAAAGACTTGCAGGTCTAGGAAGTATATTAAAATCCTAGACAGTGATTAACTGTCAGGAAAAAAAAAGGAACATACCTCAGCCTGTGTTACCATTTAGTACCCTCAGAAATTACTTCTTCATCTATTTTAAGAGCTATTTCTGCTTTAAAACATTTCCCTGCTTACCTCTTTTATTTAAAAAGAAAGACATTCATGTATTTTTTAACTAAGTGTTTCAAGTGCCTCTCTGAGAAATCAATAGTGTGACCCAAACACACTACTATCATGCTTCTTTTTAAAAAGTGAAACTTATAATTAAAAAGGCTGATTTTAGATTAAAGGACAATATTAACCGAACTCTGTCCAAATATATTTACTTGTAGGCAAAATGTATCAGTGGAGTTGATTCTTCTCTACTCATTTCTTGGAATACAATTGAAAGGATAATGCAATATAGGCATACAAAGTTTTTAGATGAGCAGGATTGTGATTTCTAATATTAAATAAAGTAGCAACAAGAGAGATTGCTGCCTGGTGAGTGGCTATAGACATTTATAGAGATCTTCTGGTTTACAGATTTTACCTACACTATTCAACACAAAATACACTTTATATTGGGAAAAAGTCTGTGAAAGAGGAAGTCTAAAGTTCAGTATTTGTGGTTAGTGATGTCAAAGCAATTACATAGTTGCATCTAATGGAGTTTTTCTATTTGCAAACTCTTAAACCCAAAGGCTTTATTATCTTAGTTATTTTATCGAACATAGAAAATCCTGCATCTGTCTCTTTTGACAGAACAAATTCCATTATGTTTGATAAATATAAATAAGTACCAGAAATACCATGCACAGAGTTTTTTTCCCCCCTCTGTTAATACCAAAGCTGTTATCTCTGCAAGTGTTTGAGATCGCTAGCATAGTAAAGAGCTTTTGATAGAACAAAATAAAACTTTTTTCCCTTAAGATCCCCTTACTATTTTTAAGATGCCACTTGCTTTGAAGGCAACTGCGACTTCTGTCTATAATGTATTTTACCTAAAAACTTTATATCATATTTTCCCTCCACAGTATAAGGTCGATTGTGCAAGTATTACATAAAAACAAGGGAATGAACGTAGAAAAAGTCAAAAGTGAAAATAGGTGAGAAGCCTTCATTTTGCAGTTAATCTGAGGGTTAAAACCAAAAACAGAAAACCAGCCTATATTCCTGCAACTGGAGGGCCTGGAAGGATGAAGTATGATGAAAAATGGTAGACAGTGAAAAGTGGGTTTGAGGGGTAAGTGAGATTTTAGTTCTCAAAAAATCTAGATCAGGGTTATTGTGAAAGTAACTAAGTGAGAAATATCAATCAGACAGAGTATTTGCCTAGAGATAGTTAATATGGAAAGAGCAAAACCACGAGATAAGCAGAGGAGGAAAAAACATTGTCTTGCTCACAGTAATGGCTCAGCAGCTTTGTAGCACACTAAAACTAGCTGTAATCACACATTTTCGTTTGCTACTCTCTATCACCCTGATGGCCAATTTATCCACAGTAGCATATTTACAGGCCTGTTTACGAAATTGAAATTCTTCACCAGAGCTGATGCTACATTGCCTCCGAGCACTATAGGATTTAATTGAACTAGCATGAAAGAACTGATGAATGGCTTTGCTTGCAGTGAAGAAAGTGACACAGGTCCGAATTTCAATGGAAGATTTTAGCCAATACTTAGTGGCTGGGATACAAAATTGCCGACTACTGAAGTGTTATCTTCTGTCTTTCTCTCTGAGCTTACATGTGCCTAATTATTATTTTCTTTGCCACATCCTCTTTTTTTCTTTCCATTTATGTGTGCTGTGCCATCCACCCTCAACTCAAATCTGTGTGGCAGGGTCAAATCAGATGGGATTGCAAACCTCAGTCTCTTTACTTTACTATGCCTCATTAAAATATCCCAAAGGAATAGCGTTTTCAGATTTCTACCATTCATGGAGTTATTGAGATGGAACGTTGCAAACCAGATGTAACCAAATTATGTGTACCTTATATATACTTTGCCTTTGCACTGCACAATCAGTACATAATACATTTGTGTCCTGTTGCATTTTTTAAGCCTATTTCTTTCCCCTGTTTGTTTAAGTCCTTTATTCTACTCTTTAGGTGGTTTTCTGTATTAAATATTTACTATTCCTTTGGACTTTTCCCTCTTTACCCATTCTTATGGTAACAATCCCCTTTCCTATCTAGATATTGTTGCTTTTGCCTTGCTTCTCTGTGGTGACATGTATTAAATATCTCATAAAAAAACAAAATTATACAAATATTTCTTGAAAATCAACAATTTCCCAAATATCTGTTTCTAGTCTTGAGGTTTCAAAGTTTGGTCATCTTCTCATTCTTCCATTATACTTTTCTCTTTCTCTTATTGAGTGGAATTGTTTTCATTTTATTTCTCTTGTTCCCATGTAATAAAAGCTAACCAGGAGTTATGTTTATTTTCTTTCTGTTTCTTTAATATTCTAATACCACCTGTTGCTTTTAACCTTGCCTTCTCAGATTTTCCTGAATGTCAAAAAGTGGTTAATAGAAATGATATCCCTCACTTCATTTTGTGAGATACATAACTAATCCATATTTATTTGTTTTCTCTACCATCTTACTACAAGTGGAAATAATCTGTCATTTGTATTTTTTTTCCTCTTCCACTGGATATCATTTTTCCACTCCACCTTTATGCCTCCATCTTTTTTGTCTTTTCCTATTCCCCACACTTCAATGATAAAATTAAATTTTGCTTTGATTTATTGCTTCCTGGCTTTGCTTTAGTCTTTTCTTTGATTTTTCACTCCATTCCACCTTAATTACCCTCTGTTTTGAACATGGCTTCAAATTTGTCCTAATTAAGCACTGATCTTTCTATGTATTGTCTTTACCTCTACCTCTATTTCTTCTCTTTTCTGAATGTTTCTTGGTCAGTTATGATTTGCTTCAACCCCTTGACCTTTGTACTTGTCTCCTACCAGTTATGTCTTCTGGTTTCTCTACTTTTTCATTTACCTGCCGACCTCAGACTCCACAAATTACTACCCTAATTTTATCCTGCAGTTTTTATGCCTCTTTTGTTCACATGGTACTTTTGACTTTAGGACACAAATGTTCAGTCAAGATATAACTACTATTGAAAATGTCGTCTAGTCATTTACATGGCTCAATGGAACCATATGGCCATTTCCTCTTACACATTAATAAAGATATCCATCTACTAATTTGGTCAACTCTAGGAGTAGAAGTAAGAATGATAAAAATAACAAGTAATGCAAAATGTCCTTTCTCTTGGTGTGGATATTATCAAAATTACTTTTGAAGATTGTTTTATCTAAAGTTCAAAAACTCACTTTGTACATAATCTTGGGATTTGTTCTTCAATTAGCTGATTTCTTTGCTGTACACTTGATTTATAACCTCCCTACAGTTTCTTCTACCTCTTTTTCTTTTCTTTTCTTCTTTTTAAATATTTATTTATTTATTTTATTTAGTTGTGCTGGGACTTAGTTGCGGCAGGCGGGCTCCTTAGTTGCGGCATGTGGGCTCCTTAGTTGTGACATGCATGTGGGATCTAGTTCCCCGGCCAGAGATCGAACCCAGGCCCCCTGCATTGGGAGCACAGAGTCTTAACCACTGCGCCACTAGGGAAGTCCCCTCTTTTTCTTTTTTCTAGGAAAGAACCAGACTATGAAGGATGCAAAGCATCAGTTTAAGCAGAGTTGACATCCTTCTTTTCTTTTTTTTGAGAAATATTCATGTCCTGATAAGAAAGAGAAAAAGTAAAGTCTACTTGTAACCAAGCAAGGAAATATTAAAGACCACAGAGGCAAAACATGAGCAAAATAGACAAAGATTCCAATACAGAAAAAAGAGTAATGCTTGGTGATTGAATACGGAACAACACTTTCTTTTGATTACTACTCTCCTACTCAAACTTGCTTGTTTTTCTTGGAATTTATTTTTATTTCTTGCTTTCCTTCTAAGTTAAATTAAGAATCAGTACACATTTCTCCTGAATCTTATTACTAGCTACTAAGAACACTAAGTTTTATATGTTAAATATCCAGCCAGGAAAATAGGATAGTCGGTATCTGTGAGATAATAGGCTTTCCTGGCACAGAACTCCTAGAACATTTATACATTCCTCATTGATAAGAGTGCTAGGGAGCATCTCTTTTTCTAATATTTGGTCTTTGATCCAGTCCCTGACACAGGGTTCTTAAACCTTTGTAAATTCCTAAATAATTAGAGGACTAGGAGCATGTTTTGTTCTAATGAGGTGACTTTGGGTCAGCTCCTTAATGGCTCCTGGATGGGGGCTGATTGCCAGGAGGACCAAGCCATGATTTAAAGCTTGGAATTTTCAGTCCATCACCCATCCTCCAAAGAAGGGAGTGGGGCTGGAAATGGAATTAATAACTGATTATGCCCACTTGAGGAAGCCTGCACAAAATCCCAATAGAACGGGGTTTAGAGGGCTTTCAGATTATTGAACACATCCACATACTAGGACAGTGACACCCCCCCCCCCAACTCCATGGGGACAGAAATTGTTGTCCTCAGCACCCTCCCAGGCTTTGCTCCATGTATCTCTTCATCTGGCTGTTCATCTGTATCCTAAATCATATCCTTTAAAAAACTGGTAAACATAAGTGTTCCCTTGAGTTCTGTGAGCTGCTCTAACAAGTTAATCAAATCTGAGAAGAAAGTTGAAGGAATCTCTGATTTACAGCCAACTGGTCAAAAGCACAGGTGGTAACTTGGGCTTGCGACTGGCATTTGAAGGAAGTGTGTGTGTGTGTGTGTGTCTGTGTGTCTGAGTGTGATGTAAGGACAGTCTTAGTGTTATGGGATTGAGCCTTCAACCTGTGGGATCTGATGCTATCTCTGGGTATCAGAATTGAGTTAAATTGTAGCACACCCAACTGGTGTCCAAGAATTACTTGTTGGTAAGCGGGAAAATTTCCACACATTTGGTGACTAGAAGTGTCAGAAGTGAAGTGTTCTTCTCTGTGACGATAAAGAAGACACACAGGATAAAGAAATGTACAGTAAGGAAGAACTGGGTTTTTCCCTATGTAGTAAGGAGAAAAACTGAGAGGTTTTCCTTTACAATACCAAATTAACAGAAGTATAAAATGGACTAGTCTTAACTTCCAAGTCCTATAGTAGTGTGTGTGTGTTTGTGTGTGTGTGTGTGTGTGTGTGTGTGTGTGTGTGTGAAGGGATGAGAAAGGGATGGCAAAGAAGGACCAAAGAGAGCTTTTTGAATGACAGATGAAGCTCCCATGGAAATTTTGGGAATAAAAGGAAAATACAAACAAGTTCAGAGAGGTTTGGGGGTGGGTACCTGAAGTAAAGGATGTGAAGCAGATTTCATTACATAGAATGAATGAGTTCAGGGAGAAAACAGTGAGTAGACCCAAGAAAGATTGTCTAAGGTATAGTGAGAGAGGTAAGTCACCTTTAAGTGAAGTTAACATGGGTGAGAAGAAACTATTACAGGTACTGTGCTAGTTAGGACATTTCATGTGTCATTAAATAATTCAACTCAACAAACATTCCATGAGTGCCTATTAGGAACTGTACTGAGCAAAAATGCAAGCATAAATGAAGCATGTTTCCTATGCTTCAGGAATTTATAGCTAACTATGGCAAACTAAGACATATATGAAGATAGTGAATACATGACATAATCTGACAAATTCTATATTTCAAATAAAGTGCAGAGAATAGTTTGTTGTTGTTGTTTTCTGCTGAGATAAAGAGGGAAATCTTAAAGCATGAAGTTAAATGTGAGTTAGATCTTAAAGGATGGGTTAAATTTTGGTGTTGGAGATGAAAGGAAGAGCATTCCAAGTGAAAGATATGTGGCCAGGACCTAAGTCGTCAGGACCTAAATGGATAAAGTACAGTGCTTACGTGTGTAAATGTTAGTGAAGAGTTTATTGTAATTATGCAGACATGATAAGAGGTGATTGGGACTAGACTGTTATGTGTTACACATTTATTCTGTTGGCCATAAAAAACTAAGAAAATCTCTGACTCAGGGTATGACTGATCATAGTTTTGCATTAAAAAATTGTTAGCTATAGAGGGGATGATAAATTATATGTGGAAGGAGATTAATGATAAGTTGATACAAGAGTTCAAAAGATAATAGGAACAATATTATTTTTAAAAAGGAAAGAATTGACTTTTAAAGAATGCAGAATTGATTGAGAATTGAATGTATGCATAAGGAGTAAGAGAAAGAGAAATTGACTCAACGTGTCCAAGTCTGAATGGCTGAAAGATGTAGTCCTCACTCTTAGACATTGATTGTTTCAATTTAATATTTTAGTTACCTGTATATAAATATGGTTGTGTGGTTCCTAGTAATAATGTAATTTCAAATTCTTGTGGGAGAATACCCTGCATAGTATTTTAATATAATTTGTGTATACTTTACATAAATTTTATGTAAGATAGTAAGTACAGGAATTTTCTTGAAAGGAGATGAATATATTTTAAACTTTAATAGAGGTTTACTTAGAAAATCAGAGATGTGTTGGGACTCCCTTCAAATTATGAAATGACATGAGATTTTCTCTTAAAGATCAGAAGAAAATCTGAAAAATCTTTGAGCATTTCTCAACCCAACTGTACATGCCAAGTGATGTGGCAAATTGAAATACTTAAAGACTTCATATATTTTTGCTTGGAATGTATGTGATTGAGAAGAAACATCTGCAATAGGTTTTGGGTAGAATTTTCTCACATTTTAATTTCATGTCTTTTATGCAGTCCTCTGCATAAAGCAAAATACTTTCTTGTGGTTAAGCAGGATAATACTGTTTGGAGAATATCTATCTCATCAAGTTCTAGCCATGAAAGGGAGAATAGAATAACTCCCAACAGATAGATATTGATTACTAGAGAGCCAAAGAACAATAGACCAAGCAACAAAAACAGCTCTGTTACAGCTGTGTTATATGCATGGCTGGAATACAAAATCCAGAACTGGAGCTGTTTCAAACCAGTGGAGCCTGAGTGTAGGCAGAAGACACTTTTGCTAGAGTGCTATCATTGGCCATGTTAGAACACAGAAGCTGAAAACCAGTCTTGGCATTGGCATATGAGAAGGACTAAGACAAAATCTCTCTTGTGTGTGGAAAACTATCGAGATAAGTAGGCTTCCTACATATGAGTGAGTCTGCTTTATGTTGGCCTGTGCTTTGAAGTCCTGGAGGTCATCTGAGTGTACAAAAATGATTCCAGGTGGTGCAGGCACAAGGGCATGGGGGTGAAACTCAACCAAACCCTCTCCTTTTTCAATCAGAGAAACTCCAGTTAATGCCTTTTCTGTATTTGGTTTCTCTAAAGATTTTGTTTGAAGAAAGTCTTCAGAGGCTAGTTTTTCTTGTTGTTTTGTTTTGTTTTGTTTGAGAGCACTGGTTTAGACAGCGTAATGCTGGGAAAACTAATCAAAATGTTAAAATGTAAAGAGGTAATATTTTCTAACCTCTACATTTTACATAAATGAGATTGTGAATTCTTTGGAGAGACAAATTAAGGAGACCCAAGGGGTGAGTCATTCCCAATATCCTTGCACTGTATTGTGCTTTTTAAATGTTTACAATTTTGTACAAAAGAAGACAAAGTTTTTAACTTGCAGAGTTTTTTCTCCTGAAAGTAGAAAATGATATTCAGAATTACAAAAGTATACTTGAGGCATTCGATATTTGTTTCTTTGCTCAAAAGTAAGCAGCAGAATCTTGTCAGTTTTTATCCCATGAACACTTTCCAGCTCCTCTTTGTCAACTACAGTTTTTACAGGGAGACACACACAAGCACACACAGACACAAACACGCACACAGGCACAGACATTTGCATGCAAGGAAGGAGAATGAAGAAGGGAGGGGAGGACAGAGAGACAGAGAGAGACAGATGGGGTTTAAAGCCAGTCTTGTGAAAAAAAATTACATTTTTCATTTATCTGTTTTGTTTTCTTTCTTCTCAAAGGCGTACTTCTGCAGATCTGTGGCAGAGTACCAGGGAAAGATAAAGCCAGAAAAATATTGGGTTGGCCAAAAAGTTCGTTTGGTTAATGAATAAGTTGTTCAATAAAGTTCTTGGTGAAAATGAAGAATGTGTCTTTTATTTTTACTTAAAACCAAACGAACTTTTTGGCCATCCCAATATTTGGTGTCACTGACTAATAATTTAAGACAGATTTGTAAACATGAAGCATAAAACTTTTAGACAACATACAATGTCACAATATATTCCCCATTATCCATTTCATTCACTAGGAAAAGCTACTCTCATAGTTTGATCTTAAATGTAGGGGAAAGAGTGGAAACATAGAATGAGTCTTTGGGATGGCATGCATTTGTTCTAAGTCCATGTGCAAGAGGGGTTGCACAAGGAGGACACAAACAACCCTAGAGGGAAACACCAAGTAGATGAGGTTTCTGTTGTAATCGCTGTAATCCCACTACTCCAGTGCCTCAATAGCTACCCTCCAGACCCATCTTTCTGCTAAAGTTTCCTCGGTTTGGTAAAATCTATTGTTATTAAGATACAAATAGAGGAGATCATGGGCCTTTTCTAAAAAGAAGTAGTTGTTGAATGCATATTCAAACATCGGGGGCTTCCCTGGTGGCGCAGTGGTTAAGAATCCGCCTGCCAACTCAGCGGACATGGGTTTGAGCCCTGGTCCAGGAAGATCCCACATGCCACGGAGCAACTAAGCCCATGCACCGAAACTACTGAGCCTGCGCTCCAGAGCCTGTGAGCCACAACTACTGAGCCCTTGTGCCACTACTGAAGCCCGTGCGCCTAGGGCCTGTGCTCCACAGCAAGAGAAGCCACCGCAATGAGAAACCCGTGCACTGCAACGAAGAGTAGCTCCCGCTCGCCGCAACTAGAGAAAGCCCGCGCACAGCAATGAAGACCCAATGCAGCCATAAATAAATAAATAAATAGATAGATAGATAGATAGATAGATAGATAGATAGATAGATAGATACAACATTAAAGAAATAAAAATGTTTTTTAAAAAAAATCTGCAAACATCGGTGAGAAAAGGAACAGAAAAGAACATCTATTCTACACCTATTCTGTGTCAGATACTTCTCAACTCAATCATCTCAGCTAATCTTCACAGTAGTCCTATTAACCAGTGTTATAGTCTGCATTTTACAGATTCAGACATGCAATGTCAGAGAAGTCTCTTGCCTAGTGCCACACAGTGCAGAAGAAGCAGAACCCAGATTTGAGCCCAGAACTTGCTGAATAGAAGGTTCATGTTTTACATGGACTCCCAGTGCCAATCAAAAATAAAAGTCAACTAAGAATAATTCTAATAATAGGTGATTTAGACACTGCTGGTGGTTGGTTTTCACATTTTGTGTTGGGGTGTCCCTCTAACCATGCTGTACACATTTTAATCTCCCCACATCACATACCATATCACTCTGAGGCAGATATGAGTTCACAGAACTAGAAATGGGGTGTACTCCCTAGATAGAACCATCAACCAACATTTTGTAAAGTCTCAGGACAGATAAAAATTAAAATGACATATTGTTCATGTTGTTGATTTATTTTTAATTAAGTTTGTACACGATTGGTGGGTGAAAAATAGAAAAAAAAAAAAGATTTTAGGCTTCTACCAGGACATGATCATCTAGAGCTTAGTGGTTCTCTCCTCTGGTGCAAAACTGAGCTGACATACTTTCATTAAATATAATAATTTCCTTAAATTAAAAAAAAAAGTCTTATGCAGTTCCAAATTGCTTTCCTGGGTGTTTTCATCTTGAGAACAGCAGGTGAATATGAACAAGTTCAAACCTATTTTTATTTTCCAGTAAATCCCAAATGCCTTAGCTTTGCAAGCTAATAGCATCCAAAAAACATGCTGATCTTGGCAGGAAGGAGAGTCCTGAGAGAGACCAGGCTGAGTGAAAGAACACAGCTCTGGGTTTTTGTGAGAAAATTTAAAAGCAATCAACATAAATATGAAAACTTTAAGGCTTATCTCTTCCTAATTCCAAAATTTGAAAGAATATGTACTAAATGAATTAACTTGAATTTCTTGTTAACCTAGATTAAAATGTGTTTCAGACTAAAAGACATTGAAGTGATACAACAAATATCGGGTACACACAGTACCATGAAGAAATAAATAAAATATGGTCATCCAAATCAATATATACATTTTTAAATGAAAGTAGCCAAGACTAACTGTGAAACTGTGGAAATAATACAAAGCCATTTCCTACTATGATGCTCACAGTCTAATTTCTAGAGTCACAGCACTTTGCTGAGAATGTGTCGTTTGAATTTTGTGACTCTGAGAAAAACTTATCTTCCAAAAAAAATGAAGATTTTATTTATTTTGTGCTCCTTCTGTTTTATGTTTCTAAAAGTAACTGTCATCATGATTGAACACCTTTTCCTCAGTTTGATGTTTGTTTGTTCAATTATTTGGGTGGAAGAAAATTTCTTGTGATTACAATATGAATAATAGATATTTTAATGAAACCAACTTCCCATTGGATGACTGATGAATCATTGATATTGCTGATTTTTGCCTCATATGTAGCTTGGAGTATTGAAATTCCTTGCTGTACTAGGAATAACTCCTCTATTAAAAATAACACATTACTCTTATATGGCAGGGGAAGTATACATTTTACATATTTTTGAATGCAGAGTGGGGAACCATTCAAAGGAAACCCCTTTACCTTTTGACAAAGATGACAATGATGATAATAAAAATGAATTTTCTCTTTGGAAGAGCCATATGGGCTCTTAGGGATATGTCTTTAATAAAATCTACAAAGTTAGAGTAAGTAAAATTTAAAATGTCCATAAGGGTAATGTTAAAGCAAATTCTACAACAAAGGGCAGACACAGCATAAGGATATTTCAAGTGAGACAATGGAATCTCTTCTTCAACTTCCATTTCAGGCATATTTCGAGGTTGTAAAGAAAGATGGGGAACCATTCAGCTCATAGCTAATGTTTCAGAAGTTGAAGCCCCAGTTCCATTGGTAGATGACTCAAGGACTTACCTTACAGACAGATGACCTGGGAATGAGCCATGACCTTAGCAGAGAAGCCAGGGAGATATAAGAGCTCATGATGCTGCTCCAAACAGAAATTTCAATTTTATTATTGTCATAGGTTTGTCAAAAATAAATGAATCTCCTTTTGTATAGTTCCTTGGTACACACTCAAAAATATGCTAAATATATAATATCCCCGCCTTCTATGAGTAATATATTAATGTTTATAAAGGAATTATTCACAGCACAGCAAAGGGAAATTATTTCAATGCACCAAGCTACATATAAAGTAAAAATAACCAACAGAAATAGGAATTTACTCTAAAATTATTATTTAGGCTATACCTTCAAGAGAATTACTCGGAGACGTTGCAGAAGAAATTTATTGCACCCAAATAATTGCACAAGCAATGAGTCTGTAGGTACATATAAAGATCAAAAAAGGTATGTAATACTTGATTTCTGGATTTATGCTTTTTAGGTCTCTGGTACATTCAGGTTGATATTTGCAAATGGTTGTAGATATTCAGTTATAGAACTCAAGATTCTGTTCAACGATCAGTTAACAAACATAACTGAATGTCAGAAGTGTGCCTGGAATGCTGAAAGACACTGTGATACACCGGTGAGTTGAACAGACTTGGAACCCTGTAGAGCTTATATGCTAATGGTAAAGACAGGATAGTGACCATATAACTTGAGAAAAGGACTACAATTTTAAAAAATCATTATAAATTGTAAAAATTCTGGCAGAATTATGAGGCCCACTTCATTTGGGAAATTTGAAAAGGCATCTCTGAGGCTCTGACATTGATGGTGGGACCAGAAAGAGAGAAATGTGGACTAGTAGTGTTTATATGTGTGTTAAGTGAGGCCTCAAGCACAGATGGGATTGCCCAGTAATAATGTTCCGAGTGAGGAAAAAGAAAGGGCTAATAACAGAGTCCTTGACTAATACCAATATTGCATGTAGGAAAGAAAGTGAGCGTAGAACTAAGATGTCATAATGTAGGAGGAACAGTCAGAGATAAATAAATCCCCCACATACGAACGAGTTATGTTCCAAGAGTGTGTTCGGAAGTCCAACAAAGTTAGCCTAGGTACCTGACTAACACAATCAGCTATATACAGGTAGTACTGTACTGTAATAGGTTTATCATACGTTTCACACAAATAATACATGAAAAAAAAAACCAACACAAAAAATAAAGAAAACATTTTTAATCTTATAGTACAGTACCTTGAAAAGTACAACAGCTGGCATATAGGGGCTGGTAGCAATACCAGCTACATCATTGCTGCTTTTACACTTGCTTCCGGACAACCTGGGCTTGAAATAAAGATACTGTACTACTGTACTCTATATATTACTGTACAATAAAGTACACAAAAGCACAACCACTTGTAGAGGATGCACGCACGTGACAATGTATGCCAGACACGTGAACTAACTTACGTGATTGGACATGCGAATGCACATTCACATCTTTGAAAGTTCGCAACTTGAAGGTTCATATGTAGGGGACTTACTGTAATAGTAAGGGAAGAAGAAAAAGATGACAAAATTTTATTATATTCATTAGCATATAACAAACCCTTTCAAGTAATTTACATGCTTTAATTTATTTAATCCTCAGAGATGTAGTTTGTTTACACATGAGGAAATTAAGGCATAGAAAGTTCAAGTAATTTTCCCAAAGATCGTGAAGCTAGTAAATGGAAGACCAGGAATTTGATCCAGGCAGTCTGAATCCAGAGCTTATGTTCTTAACCTCTATGCCAGTAAAGAAAGAAATGCATGGATTAGTAGTTTGTTGAATACATACTATGCTAAACACTTTACATATAATATCTCAATTAATATTCAAAAGAATCCTATTTTGGAGGTGAAGTTAATATTCCCACTTTAGAGACAAAGAAACTAAAGCTTAGAAAAATTAGATAAGTAAGTATAGAAGTCATATTCAGGTCCGTCTAATTTCTTACCACTCCTCCTCCCTGTGTCTTCAAACTCTACTCCAACTTGTCTTTGGCATATGAACAAGCTCAAGTATTTCTCATATTTAAACACACCTCCCACACACTATCTCACAATGTTTGTTTTCTTTAGCTTAATGCTTACTGTTCATCTTTCCTAAGCTTTGGTTTCCTTGCCTCTAACTGTGAATTGCTGTGCGAGTACAAATCATGATTTTCTGAAGGGACATTAAGTCTCTTAGTACCCTCATATATCAATCACTCCTGGAAACTACAAAAACCATTACAGATATGTAATAGTTATCATATTATCAAATATGCAAATGTAATCCAACATAAGTGATGCAATAGGTATGATGGGTGAGCATGTAACATTTCTGAGCATACTACCATGAGGTATTACCTAGTACATTATTTTCAATTGGGTGATAATAAAATTTTAGAGAATTTTCCTCCTGCCTTGTAATTTTGAAATTAAACATAATAAGTAGGGAAATGTGAGATAAGAAACTGATTTATATGGAATTTGATTTTTTTTAACATCTTTATTGGAGTATAATTGCTTTACAATGGTGTGTTAGTTTCTGCTTTATAACAAAATGAATCAGCTATACATATACATATATCCCCATATCTCCTCTCTCTTGCATCTCCCTCCCACCCTCCTTATCCCAGCCCTCTAGGTGGTCACAAAGCACAGAGCTGATCTCCCTGTGCTATGCGGCTGCTTCCCACTAGCTATCTATTTTACATTTGGTAGTGTATATATGTCCATGTCACTCTCTCACTTCGTCCCAGCTTACCCTTCCCCCTCCCCGTGTCCTAAAGTCCATTCTCCACGTCTGCGTCTTTATTCCTGTCCTGCCCCTAGGTTCTTCAGAACCATTTTTTTCCCCCTAGATTCCATATATATGTGTTAGCATACAGTATTTGTTTTTCTCTTTCTGACTTACTTCACTCTGTATGACAGACTCTAGGTCCATCCACCTCACTACAAATAACTCAATTTTGTTTCATTTTATGGCGGAGTAATATTCCATTGTATATATGTGCCACATCTCCTTTATCCATTCATTGATTTTGTTTTAATGGATGAACCTTTTAGTCATTGAAAAAATCCCCTGAAAAATTGATCAAAGCCCTAAATTCAGTGTTATCATCTAAATAATTTGCTTTGATATTAAATTATTACTAGACTTTTTAGATAACCTATAAATAAGGTTCTATCTCTACACAGATAACAAGAGAGATAATATAGTATATTTGTGAAGCAAATATGCATATGATGCTAGTAATAGTTAATTTGTCAGATGAGCAGTTTAATAATATCATTGATTTCAGGTCAATTAAATTGGCATTCTTTATGAGGACATTTGGATAAATACTTAAGCATAGAAATTATAGTACTGAGCATAAGGTATACATTTCTCCTAGAGGTTTTATTTATTTATAGTTATGGGAGAGGAGAGGCTACAAATACATGCTTCAAGAACTCCTGAGATCCCAGGCTTGTTAAGCAAATGTTCATTTTTGGTTCATTCCAGTTATTAATCTGCAACTCAACTATAACACATAAATTCATTACAAGGAACAAGGTGAATGTTGTGGAATATTTAACTTTTGTTTTTCAGATGAGCAAGGTGAAACAGTACAGAGAGTCACGTTGAACAATGTTGCTGAGTGGTGAGCTAGACAAGATGACCTTTCCAATCAAAGCACATTAAAATTCTATGAGAGCCAATTGTTTGTAATGGAAATGGAACAGGCTTTGTCTTTGATATTTGCAAGCTGTACACTTTCAGCTAGAAAACTTTCTGAACCCCCGTTTCCTCATCAGTGAAATGGGGTAGCAATAACAGTCAGGACTGTTGTAAGATTTATAAATTTTGGTAAAAACTTATAATGGGTTTTGAATATTAAATGTTCAAGGGTAGCTACTATTGTGTTTTCGCCTAGTAGTTTAATAATTTTAATATTACAATTTTTCATTTATACATACATATTTAATGTAATCTCATACTATGACACAGCAACTTTAGAATCCATTTTTAACCGCTGTTTAAGATTTTGAATTGACTTTTTAAAAATAACCTCTTATTTGAAAGTGTAAGACTTCCAAGAAATTGTAAAAATAATAGAGAGTTCTCATATACCCTCCAATCAGCTTCCCCAATGTAGTATTTTACATAACCATAGTAACATTTTTATAATCAGGATATTGATGTTGGTACAATATTATTAACTCAGGCACAGACATCTAAATTGACTTTGAGCATGTATCAGTTTCTGTATTACTCTGCACTAATATGATAATGCCAAATGCATCATCAACTGTTTGTCAGGTTATCAGCCATATTGAAATATTTAAAGCAATTATAACCAAGATGCAGCATGTATTACGCCTAGGGTTTGGAGGAATCATCTAACTAGATCAAATTATTTTTCAGCCATGAGCCAAAAATTGTATGCATTTTAACAGTATTTTGGTATTTCCATTCCAACATATAATGCTTGGTATCAAATATCAACACTGTATTTACCAACTATGTAAAGTTGAGTAGGTATCTTAATTTCCCTTTGCCTTAGTTTCCTTATCTATAAAAAAGAGATCATGATAGAATGCTGTCATATTGTGTTGGTAAAATGAGTTAATGTGTGAGTTCTGGTAATTTACCTATTGTTTTTCTGCTTCAAGCTTACTATTCTATCTTCTGTTCTGTGACGCTGATACAAGAACTCTGCAAAGTACATTTCTTGAACTTTCACACCAAAAGAAGACCAAACATACACACATGACTCCTTAGGTTCCACCAATGGAAGGTTCACAAATGAGATTGTAAAGTGGAAAGATGGCACTACCTTTTTTCTTTTTTTTGATATTTTATTTTATTATTTTTTATTAATTTTTATTGGGGTATAGTTGCTTTACAGTGTTGTGTTATTTTCTGCTGCACAGCAAAGTGAATCAGCTATACATATACATATATCTCCTATTTTTTGGATTTCCTTCCCATTTAGGTCACCAGAGAGCACTAAGTAGAGTGCCCTGTGCTATACAGTAGGTTCTTATTAGTTACCTATTTTATGCATAGTAGTGCATATATGTCAATCCCGATGGCACTACTTCTAAGGAAGACACTACCTTCCTGTCTTCAAGTCCTGATCAGTATCATTTCATCAGGCAGTTTATACCAGTCTTATCTTTCATTGTACCCCTTTGTTAATCAGAGTGCAACTTTGCTCATGCCTTTTCTCCCAGAGTCTGACACAGCCTCACAACAAGCATCTGATGGGTCAGATCTGCTTCTCCAATGTCTGAGCATCAGCTGCGCAGTTTCCCCTAGAGGGCCAAGCACCATCCCTGCAGGACACACTGAGTTCCAGGTTCTGGTCATGTGGCTTCTTTTGTGTTCTTCTGGTGGTAGATGTTTCATGCAGTACTCTACATGAATTCAGCATCCCTTTTGCTCTTTCAGCAAAAGCTTCCTAACACTTCTATAACCAATTCTATACATGAAATCTCCTATTTTTGAGATACCTAGTGGGCTTTGCTTTCCTAACTGGACATTAAATACTATAGTATGTGGTACAAAGAGTATTCCAGGGCTAATATTGATTTGCTTATGCCTTTGACCTTGAAACAAAGGTCAGTTTTGGCTGAGTTCTTTGCCAATGGAAAATAGGATTCTGGTAATCTGTTATATGCAGTGTCATTGCAGAAATTAAATTATCACCACAAGTAGTTTGGGATAGCTATTAGAATCAAGTCTTTGGAAAAGCAAGTAGTCCCTGAACTCAACTATTATGGTAGGAATTCTGATGGTAATGACTGGGAGTTTTGATGGCTGTCTCTAACTATACTAGAGAGTTTTAAAAAAGAAAATGAGAAAGCTGAGGGGTTTAAACTCTTTTAATGTCATGTCAGAGAACCAGAATTCTATGACATCCTTAAATTAATCTCTAATTTTTTGTAGCCACAGTAAATAGTTAAAAGTCAGACCTATATTTTAATGTACATTTTTCAAAAATTAAATGTTAAGTCTCTTTTATGCATATTGGGGCATTGATTAGGAGTAATGGAATCCTGAGACCCAGAATAGTAATATATACTTGTACTAGAATAAAACTGATAATCTTGAATTGCTAGGCCTTCCTGACCCTCCCTTTCCCACAGAAGCATCCCAGCCCTTTCTCACCTGAATGCAGATACCAATCTTCCTTTGCTTGAAGATCCTTATAATAACTGAATCTAAAGTAGTTGTCCTGCAAGGGTAAGACATTTTCCCCAAGACATATCCTCATTATCTTTCACTGCCTTTAGATGGATAACTAGCTTTGGATCCCAGAATGTTCCAGGAAAGACAAGTGCAAAGTCTAATTTGGAAGGAAATACACTTCAGAAGAATTGTAGAACTTTGTAATTTCTTATATGCAGAATCCTGAAGAATACATGTGGGAATGTTAGGTCAAGCAGGAATGAACATACCTTTGATTCATCCAATTTATATATTTAAGGACACATGAACAGAAATTTTGGATTAAATGTATTAGTTTGAGCAGTTTGCTTGAACGTTTGACTGAAGCCCGGAGTCAAAGGGGTCTAATATTAATATAAAAAGGTTAACATGCCAAAACTTCCCTGGCATAATATAAAGGAAATAATCCAAAAGCTTAAAAAAATGAGAATGTAGAAATGGATTTTATCATATGCATTCTGCATATTCCCTCTGTACTACATTCTCTGAGGGAAAACAGAAACTTTCTCTTCAGTAAAACAGTAGGAAATGAGAGGGCATCAGCATCCTTAAAAAGCTTTGAGGTGGTTGTTCTCTGTAAGCTGAGGATAATGGTGAGAGTTGCTACCATTGAGATAATCTAACTTCAACCAGGATGATGGGAAGCCAACTGATACAATATACAAAACATCTAGTAGAACACCTGTCATAAAGCAAATGATATATAAATGTTAACTAACATTAATCTTATATTCTTTGTCCCCTGATTGAAGACTATCACCTTATATTATGCTTGCATGAATGCTATTGTGGTCCAGTAGTATTACCAATAATAAAGATATTGCAGTGGATATATAACGTACTTTAATATAAGTTAAATTATGCATCTATATATTCTTAGGATTCCCAGTTGAAAAATGAGAAACATTTTTGCCAATCTTAGGTAAAAGAACTGAGTATTCAACTAGATGTTTTCTTTTCTATGTTTTGTCAAAGTAATGGATATTTAATAAACAATTGGCAATCACAAAATGCACAAAAATAAAATATCAAAACCAACCAACCAAACACACAAAAACAAAATAGAACAACAATACTTCAGTCTATCCTTGACATTTGTCTTACTCTCATAATCCAATGTTAAGATGCTATTAACTCTACCTGAAAAATATATTCAAAATATTGGGTTGGCCAAAAAGTTCATTCAGGTTTTTCCATAAGACGTTACTGCAAAACCCGAACGAACTTTTTGGCCAAACCAATACATCCAGATTCCAACCACTTCTCATCACCTCCACTCTACTTTGGTTCAAGAGTCTCTCTCTCTCCCCCTCTCTTTCCTAAATGATTACAATAAGCATCTAACTGGTATCCTTGCTTCTTCCCTTGTCTCTGAATGTTTATTTCCAATAGCAACGACCCTTTAAAAACATGTTAGATCATTACCTGCTCCTGCTCAAAATCTTCCAGTGGCTCCCTTTTTCTCTAGCTCGGGATAAAAGCAGAAGCCCTTAAAATGGTCTACGAGGCCCTATGTC